>NC_059157.1:133021860-133348820 GCF_019923935.1 Bubalus bubalis | reverse complement strand
GAATGATACAGAAGGTATAAATATCTGACTGAAAAAGAATTCCAAAGGAAGAAAATTGAAAAAAGAAAATAATCAAAATAAGTTTTTCCAATGAAAGAATTCTCAGATTAAAAGAAGCTACTGAGTACCCAGGAGTATGAATAAAGGAAGATTACCCCAGTATCATTGAACTCTAGAACAAAAAATCATAAATTATGGTACATTTAGAACAAAGAGTTTAGAGGATCTCAGGGAGAAAAACAGATCACTTAAACAAAAATGAAACTATTAATTTAGATCATATTTTTAAATGGTGACAATTGAATCAGGCAAGAATTGACAAAAATTCTAAAGCTAGCAACCTAGATGTCCATCAGCAGATGAATGGATAAGAAAGCTATGGTACATATACACAATGGAGTATTACTCAGCCATTAAAAAGAATACATTTGAATCAGTTCTAATGAGGTGGATGAAACTGGAGCCTATTATACAGAGTGAAGTAAGCCAGAAAGAAAAACACCAATACAGTTTACTAAAGCATATATACGGAATTTAGAAAGATGGTAACAATAACCCTGTGTACGAGACAGCAAAAGAGACACTGATGTATAGAACAGTCTTATGGACTCTGCGGGAGAGGGAGAGGGTGGGAAGATTTGGGAGAATGGCATTGAAACATGTGTAATATCATGTATGAAACAAGTTGCCAGTCCAGGTTCGATGCACAATACTGGATGCTTGGGGCTGGTGCACTGGGATGACCCAGAGGGATGGTATGGGGAGGGAGGAGGGAGGAGGGTTCAGGATGGGGAACACATGTATACCTGTGGCGGATTCATTTTGATATTTGGCAAAACTAATACAATTATGTAAAGTTTAAAAAATAAAATTAAATTAAAAAAAATTCTAAAGCTAGTAGGTGAAGTAATTTGAGAACAGAATAATTATATAGTCAAAATTTTTCACATATATTGTTTATTGATTATAAAAGGAAAAATAGTAAGTTTTAGTGGAGAGATTTGAAAGATACCATTTTAACCAAGCAACCAAAGTTAACATCACATGGTAGTTGCCAGGCAGGAGGGGATCGGGAAAAGGATGGAGTGGGAGGTTGGGGTTAGCAGATGTAAGCTTTTATATAGAGACTGGACAAATAACAAGGTACTTCTGTATAGCACAGAGAACTACCTTCAATATCCTATGGTAAACCATAATGGGAAAGGATATTTTTAAATGTGTGCATATATATATATTATACATATATATATGTCAGAGGTGCTTCAGTGGTAAAGAATCCTCCTGCAGTGCAGAAGACTCAGGTTCAGTCCCTGGGTCAGGAAGATCCGCTGGAGAAGGAAATGGCAATTCACTCTGGTATTCTTGCCTGAGAAATCGCATGGATGGAGGAGCCTGGTGGGCTACAGTCCATGGGGTCACGAGAATCAGACATGACTTATTAACTAAACCACCACCACCACTGTGTGTGTGTGTGTGTGTGTAACTGAATCACATTGTTGTACAGCAGTATTTAATACAACATTGTTAACCAACTGTACTTCAATTTTAAAATGTTAATATCACAAATAATAGGGCAAATTGACAACACATACCTCTTGATGAAATGTATTAAAAAGAACATTTATGTATTAGGTTGGTACAAAAGTAATTGTGGTTTTGCACTGTTGAAATTTGCTGTTTGATATTGGAATACATTCTTAAAAGTGGCTGTCATACATCATTTTAATGCACATTTCCCACTTTACATTTTTTTTTTGCTAATGACTTATTACTTGCTGTTTATTTTATATTTATTTGGGACTATGGAAATGATGTTAGACAAAATGAAAATTCAAGTGATTTTCTTATTTGAGTTCAAAATGGGTCATAAAACAGCAGAGACAAGTTGCAACATCATCAGTGCATTTGGCCCAGTAACTGCTAACCTACATACAGTTAAGTTGTTCAAGAAGTTTTGCAAAGGAGACAAGAACCTTGAAAATGAGGAGGAGTCTAGTGGCCAGCCATTGGAGGTTGACAATGACCAACTGAGATGATCATTGAAGCTGATTCTCTTACAACTAAACGAAAACTTGTTGAAGAACTCAATGTTGGCTATTCTATGGTCATTCAGCATTTGAAGCAAATTGGAAAGGTCAAAAAGATCAATAAGTAGGTGCCTCATGAGCTGACCACAAATCAAAAAAAGTCATTTTGAAATGTCATCTTCTCTTATTGTATGCAACAACAATGAACTATTTCTCAATTGGATTGTGATGTGCAATGAAAAGTGGATTTCATATGACAACCATCAATAACCAGCTCAGTCGTTGGGCAGAGAAGAAGCTCCAAAGCACTTCCCAAAGGCAAACTTGCTCCAAAAAAAGATCATGGTCACTGTTTGGGGGTCTGCTGTGGTTAGTCACTGGTGGTCAGTCTAATCCAGTATAGTTTTCTGAATCTCGGTGAAACCATTACATCTGAGAAGTATGCTCAGCAAGTCGATGAGATACACCGAAAACTGCAACACCTGCAGCCGGCCTTGATCAACAGAATTCTTCTCCACAACAACATCCAATTGCAAATTGCACAACCAACACTTCAAAAGTTGAACGAATTGGACCACTAAGCTTTGCCTCTTCTGCCATATTTACCTAACCTCTTGCCAACACACTACCACTTCAGGCATCTCAACAACTTTTTGCAGGGAAAATGCTTCCACAACCAGCAGGAGCCAGAAAATGCCTTCCAAAAGTTCATTGAAACCCGAAGCATGGATTTTTATGTTACAGGAATAAACAAACTTATTTCTCATTAGCAAAAATGTGTTGATTAAAACGGTTGCTATTTTGATTAATATAGTTGTGTTTGAGCCTAGTTATAAGGATTTAAAATTCATGCTCAGAAACCACAATTATGTTTGCATCAAACTAACAGTATTCCTGCCAAAAATGTATAACCTGAATCAAAGTATGATGAAACGTCAGACAACCCCAAATTGAGGGACATTCTACAAAACAACTGACCTGTTGTTTAAAAAAATGTCATAAAATACAATGTCAATTTCAATGTCATAAAATAAAAAGAAATGCTAAGGAACTGTTCATTATTAAAGAGACATTAAAAACTTGGAAATCAAATGCAATGTGTAACCCTGGGTTGGATCCTGGTCACTTTTTAAAATGTTACAAAGGACATTAATAGGAATAATTGGTGAAATTTTAATAAAATCTGTAGATAAAAGTATTGTGACAAAGGGAAATTTCTAGATTTTCATAACTTCACTGCTGCTATTTAAGTGAATGTCTTTGTTTTTATGACACACACACTTCAGTATTTAATGGTAAAGGGATGTATTCTGTGAAATATACTCACACATGACTCCAAAAGAATGGAGATTAGAATGGTATCTAATTTCATGACAGCAATGTAGTTAGAAACAAATGGAGCATCCTCCTAAAATTCACAGGGAACGTGATTTCCCTCCCAGAATACTGTATGCAGCTGTATCATCAGTTTTCTATTGCTGCAGAGCAAACTGCCATAATCTCAGTCACCCATTTATTATCTCATTGTTTATGTAGGTGAAAAGTCTGAGCACAGAGTAGTTGGGTTTCTTGTTCAGGGTCTTATAAAGCTGTAATGAAAGAGTCAGCTGAAGCTCTGCTGTCACCTGAAACTTAAAAGTCCTCTTCCAATCTCATTTGAGCAATAGGCAGAAGTCAGTTCCTTGACATTATAGGACCAACGTCCTTGTTTTGTTACCAGCTGTCAGCCTGGGACTGCTCTTAGCTCCTAATAGATTTCCCCCATGTCATGCTATGTGGCTCCCTCCTCTCCCAGTATAACAATTTGCTTCATCTTCAAGGCCAGTAGGAGAACATCTCTCTGAACCTTCTCTTAAAGAACTCACCTAATTAGGTAAGACTCAGTCAGGATAATCCCTCTTTTTATTCACTCAAAGTCAATTTATGAGTAAGTTATTCACAGGAATACTACCCCATCATATGTAGTAGTACCTTCCACACTCAACAGAAGGGTACTATGCATCGGGGGGGAGGAAATCTCGAGGACCATCTTAGAATTCAGCCTGCCACATCCACCTAAACCTTCATTTGGAGTTTAAGGGTTTTCAACCCTAGCATCACAATAGAATCTTCTGGGGAAATATTCAATCTTAGTATCAGAAGTCTCATTTAGTTGGTCTGAGGCACAACCTGAAAAGATGCTGCTTTTGTTTTTTAAGGCTCTCCCATGTAATTCCAATATGCAACCAGGGATGAAAACCATTATGGTAGAATGAAAACCTTTTCAGATATCCGAGATCTCAAAGAATTTACTTCCCATTTGCCTTTTCTCAGGAAGCTCTGAAACAAGGCTGTAATCAAGGAAAGCACGGGATCCAGGAAACAAGGACTCTAAAACAGGAAATTACAGAGGGAAGTCCCCAGATGACAGACTGCAGGAGCCTAGGAAGTAACCAGTGTGAACTGGAAAAGGAGGATGAAGGACTCCAGGATGAGGTCTCAGAAAAAAACAAGTAGAGTTAGTAGATTATCCAGATTTTTTTTTTAAAGACTTTAAAAATGTGGACCGTTTGTTTAAAAGCTTTACTGCACTTGTTACAGTATTACCTGTGTTTTATGTTTTGGTTTTTTGGCCTTGAGTCATGTAGGATCTTAGTTCCCCAAACAGGGATTGAACCTCCATCCTCTGCCTTGAAAGGCGAAGCCCTAACCACTGGACCACCAGGGAAGTCCAAGTCATCAGATGTTTCTGATCACTAGATGAAGAGAACTAGTATTAGGCATATGACAGAACTGATATATAATTGGAAAAAATTGTAAAAATAGGTGCAAAGAAAATTTATACATTTGATAAATGATGTAATTATTTTCTTCAAGAAAAATTATAAGCTTTTCAAGACAGAAAAGTATGTACTACTTGGCAATGCAGTTAACAATATTAATGTGGCCAGCAATGGCAATCCACTCCTGTATTCTTGTCTGGAAAATCCCATGGACGGAGGAGCCTGGTAGGCTGCAGTCCATGGGGTCACAGAGTCGGACACGACTGAGCGACTTCACTTTCACTTTTCACTTTCATGCATTGGAGAAGGAAATGGCAACCCCCTCCAGTGTTCTTGCCTGGAGAATCCCAGGGACAGAGGAGCCTGGTGGGCTGCCGTCGATGGGGTCGCACAGAGTCAGACACGATTGAAGTGACTTAGCAGCAGCAGCAATGTAAATATTGATCCTTAAGTTAAAATTATAATTACCTCGAGTGTATGAAGAGGGGAAGAAAGGATGTATGTATATCTATGTAAAAGAGCTAAATCAATAAATGGCAAAAAAAAAAAGAAAGAAATTTCAAAATAGAACTATAATACTAATTACAAGGTAGAAGGCATGGGGAACTACTGTTTTATATATAATCTTTTCAATATTACATTTTTTAAACTATGTGCATGTTTAAATTGCTAAATGTTTTAAAAAATAGGAGCAAAAGAAAGCTCGTGAATAATAATGTTAAAAGAAAATAAATTGATGTTTTTATTCAATTTTTTACTCAGTTCTTACTAAATACATTAGTAAAAGTTAAAACTTCTTACATGAAAAAACTTATGTGAAAAATTGTTACAAAAGGCAAAGGGTAATTTGCAACTGGTAGGATTGGAGAAGACTCTTGAGAGTCCTTTGGACTGCAAGGAGATCCAACCAGTCCATTCTAAAGGAGATCAGCCCTGGGTGTTCTTTGGAAGGAATGATGCTGAAGCTGAAACTCCAGTACTTTGGCCAACTCATGCAAAGAGTTGACTCTGATGCTGGGAGGGATTGGGGGCAGGAGGAGAAGGGGACAACAGAGGATGAGATGTCTGGATGGCATCACTGACTTGATGGATGTGAGTCTGAGTGAACTCCAGGAGTTGGTGATGGACAGGGAGGCCTGGAGTGCTGTGATTCATGGGGTCGCAAAGAGTCAGACACGACTGAGCGACTGAACTGAACTGAGAATGGTAAATTGGTATAGCAACTGGGGAAAGCAATTTAGCAGTTCAGCAAAATCAAAAACATAGGCACACTACTACCTAGAAATTTACATTCATGTATGAGCCTTAGAAGGATATCCAAAGCAGTATTTCTTATAATTTGGAAAAATTGAAAATAATTTGAACATTTATTGACATATCACTAAAATTCATTGGTTCATTCAGCACATGCTTTATGAAGTGGCTGCTATGTGCCAAGCACTGTTCTTAAAACTAGAAACATAGCAGTAATGGATACAGACTAAAATAGTTTACATTCTAGTAGAAGGAGGCATATAATAAACAAAAAAAGTACATAATTTGTTGGATGGCAATAAGAGCTATGGAAAAAAACAAAGCTTGGAAGGGTAACAGAAGCCCCGGGAAGGAGTGTGTGTTTAACTTTTAAAGGGGCGTTCAAGGAAATAAATTTTTGAATAAAGACTTGAAAGTGATCAAGCAAGTCAAATGAATACAGGAGTTGGGAGTGTGTCAGGCCTTTAAAATAAATAAGCTAGGTTGCTATATACCAAGACAGACAGACAGATCTCAAAAAGATAAAGTTGAGTAAAAATGGCTATGAATGTACCAAAACACTATTGTTCAAAATAATTTTAAGATAATAATACTATTCCTTGTTCCCAGGTATAGGTAAGTAAAGTATAAAAATATAGAATTTTAGAATAAAACTAAGAAAAAAATACCAATTTAAAAATAGCAGTTGGAAAAAAAAAATAGCAGTTGGCAGAAAAACAAACAACCCAATCAAAAAGTGGGCAGAAAACCTTAACAGACATTTCTCCAAAGAAGACATACAGATGGCTAATAAACACACGAAAAGATGCTCAACATCACTCCATATTAGAGAAATGCAAATCAAAACTACAATGAGGTATCACATCACACCGGTAAGAATGGCCATTAACAAAAAAAAATCTACAAACAATAAATGCTGGAGAGAATGTGGAGAAAAGAGAACCCTCCTTGCGCTGTTGGTGGGAATTCAAAATGATACAGCCACCTTGGAGAACAGTATGGAAAGTGAAAGTCACTCAGTAGTGTTCAACTCTACGAACCCCTGGTCTATACAGTCCATGGAATTCTCCAGGCCAGAATACTGGAGTGGGTAGCCTTTTCCTTCTCCAGGGGATCTTCCCAACCCAGGGATCAAGCCCAGGTCTCCCACATTACAGGGGGATTCTTTAACAACTGAGCTATCAGGGAACAGTATGGAGATTCCTTTAAAAGCTAGGAATAAAACTACCATATGACCCAACAATCCCACTACTGGGCATATATCCTATGGAAACCATAATTGAAAAAGATACATGTACCCCAGTGTTTGAGGTTTCCCAGGTGGCACTAGTGGTAAATAATCCACCTGCCAATGCAACAGACATAAGAGACATGGGTTCAATCCTGGGTTAGGAAGATCCCCTGCAGGAGGCCATGGCAACCCACTCCAGTATTCTTAAGTGGAGGATCTCATGGACAGAGGAACCTATCAGGCTACAGTCCATAGGGTCACAAAAAGTCAGACACAACTGAAGCAATTTAGCACAGATGCACTCCAGTGTTTATTACAGCATTATTTGCAATGCTGCTGAACCTAGAGCCTATTATACAGAGTGAAGTAAGTCAGAAAGAAAAAAAACAAATATCATATATTAACTCATATATAGAATCTAGAAAGATGATACTGATGAACATATCTGCAGGACAGCAATGGAGACACAGACAGAGAACAGACTTGTGGACACAGGTGGGGAAGGAGAGGTGGGATGAATCGAGAGAGCAGCATTGAAACATTTATTTGTTGTTGTTGTTCAGTAACTAAGTCATGTCCAACTCTTTGCGACTCCATAGACTGCAGCATGCCAGTCTTCCCTGTCCATCACCAACTCCCAGAGCTTGCTCACACTCATGTCCATCAAGTCCGTGATGCCATCCAACCATCTCATCCTCTGTCACCCTCTTGCCTCTTGCCACATCTCATCCTCCTGCCTTCAATCTTTCCCAACATCAGGGTCTTTTCTAAGGAGTCAGTTCTTCACATCAGGTGGCCAAAGTATTGGAGCTGCAGTTTTGGAATCAGTCCTTCCCATGAATATTCAGGTTGATTTCCTTCAGGATTGACTGGATTGATCTTTTTGCAGTCCAAGGGACTCTCAAGAGTCTTCTCCAGCACCACAATTTGAAAGCATCAGTTCTTTGGTACTCAGCCTTCTTTATGGTCCAACTCTCACATCTGTACATGACTATTGGAAAACCATAGCTTTGACCAAACAGATCTTTGTCAGCAATGTGTTTCATGCCTTCATGGACCACGGCCTTGTTGTGGTGAAGGAACTTCAGTAACTCAATGAAGCTATGAGCCATGCTGTGCAGGGCCACCCAAGGCAGATGGATCACTATGGTGACTTCTGATAAAATGTGATCCATTGGACGAGGGAATGGCAAACCACACCAGCATTCTTGCCTTGAGAACCCCATGAACAGTACTGAAACATATACATTTCCATATGTAAAATTATACAGCTGGTAGAAATTTGTTGTATGACACAGGAAGCTCAAATCTGGTGCTATGTGACAACCTAGAGGGGTGGGTTGGGGTGGGAGGTGGAAGGGAGGTTCAAGAGGGAGGAAATACATGTCTACCTATGAGTGATTCATGTTGATATATGGTAGAAACCAATACAATATTGTAAAGCAATTATCTTCCAATTAAAAATAAATTTAAATTAAAAAATAATGGCTTTCCAGTAATCATATGGCCTTTCCCATTGTTTATTTAAAATATTCTGAAATATATAATCATTTTCCAGTTTTAAAAAATAAAATAAAAATAGTGCTGGTTCTAGGGATGAAAGAATTAAGCTTGGATAGAGGATCAATAATACTTATCTTTATTATAGTATTTTATTTATTAGATGTGAAACAATAAATTTCACTCAGATAAAACAGACTGTTAAATAACTGTTAATTCTGGGTAGAAGGAAAATGGGTGTTATATAATTTTTTTGTACTTTTCTGAATTTAAAATTTCTCAAAAAGATTAGCCAATACATTTTTGGAGAGAATAATGAGAGAAAAATTGATCTTTCAGATAACAAAATGAATAATAAAACTATAATGATTCAAATACTTCCATGCTAGCGTAGACAGAGAGATTAATGGAACAGAGTAAAGTTCAGAAATAGATTCAGAGGTATACAGGAATTTTTTATATGATAAATACGGCATTTCAAATAAGTGAAGAGACTAGAAAAATGACTAAGAGGTAGAATAAGTCATTTACCAAAGAACATGAACCTCAATCTTCATTCAAGTTGTGTGTATCAGCAGTTTGTTCCTTTTTATTGTTGATTCATATTACATGTCATGGGTGTACCAGTTTCTTTAACCATGCATTTATTGAAGGACATCTATGGTATTCTGATTTTTGACTATTTATTTTATACAAATTTTAAAACAAGTTTTGTGTATAAATATATCACACAAAAAAAAGACTAAAAGACAAAATGCTGGGAGGTATACCAAAGTAAAAATGACCTTTCTTAATCTTTTAGGGAGACTTAATTTTTTTCCTTTACACATTTCTTTATTATCATTTTTTGTTGTTTGTTTTTGGCCATGTAACATGGCAGGCATGTGGGATTTTAGTTCTCCCACCACGGGTTGATCCATGCATGGCCCCCTGCAGTAGAAATATGGAGTCTTAACCACTGGACTGCCAGGGAAGTCCTATTTTTATGTATTATTTTTAAAGAGTAAAAATAATATTTGAGTGAAGCAGTCTTTCAAAAATTACAATTGCCAACATTTAAGTGAGAACAGTAGTTTTTGCCTTATTATCATATAGCACCTATGTACTATCAGGAATGATGTCGTTTAAATGGATGCTCTTACAGCAAAATTGAATCTATTCCTATAATTTGTTTTTATTGTGGCACGATATAAAAATTTTGTTTCACATGAGAATGGCACACCGAAGTGAAGAAGAAAATGAACTGCATGTCTTTCAACATTCAGGTATTCCTGAGTTAGGGTGCATTGAAAATCACTTAGCTATATTAAAAGATTTGTCTTACTCAATATTTTAATGTCCCTTCTATTAGAACCTCATGATACTATCCTTCTAATACAACTGCTTTAACTAATATAAGGGATTCCCAATACAAACATTCCTGTTGTTTCTTAGGTAGAAACATTTAAACAAAGTAGTGTTCAAATAGTAGATTCTACAATCTGGTCCCATCACTTCATGGGAAATAGATGGGGAAACAGTGGCAACAGTGTCAGACTTTATTTTGGGGGGCTCCAAAATCACTGCAGATGGTGACTGCAGCCATGAAATTAAAAGACGCTTACTCCTTGGAAGGAAAGTTATGACCAACCTAGACAGCATATTCAAAAGCAGAGACATTATTTTGCCAACAAAGGTCCATCTAGTCAAGGCTATGGTTTTTTCAGTGGTCACGTATGGATGTGAGAGTTGGACTGTGAAGAAAGCTGAGTGCTGTAGAACTGATGCTTTTGAACTGTGGTATTGGAGAAGACTCATGAGAACCCCCTGGACTGCAAGGAGATCCAACTAGTCCATCCCAAAGGAGATCAGCCCTGGGTGTTTATTGGAAGTACTAATGCTGAGGCTGAAACTCCAATACTTTGGCCACCTCATGCAAAGAGTTGACTCATTGGAAAAGACCCTGATGTTGGGAGGGATTGGGGTTAGGAGGAGAAGGGGACGACAGAGGATGAGCTGGCTGGATGGCATCACCGACTCGATGGACACGAGTTTGGGTAAACTCCGGGAGATGGTGATGGACAGGGAGGCCTGGCGTGCTGCGATTCATGGGGTCGCAAAGAGTCGGACACGACTGAGCGACTGAACTGAACTGAACTGAACTGAACGATGGCACTGAAAGTATCTTTGCAGCTGCAGAATTAATTTTAATCATAGCTATTCAGTATAAGAAAATTGTTATTCTTTGTGGTCTACATGCAAAATTTGTCTTTCTAACAATGTTTAATTTTTTAATACTGTAAACTGATTATTTTTCCCTGAAGAGCTGTTTCTCACCATTGAACTTCATAAAAATACCTGCAAGGCATATTAGTAACTATGCTCTTTAAGCTAAAGACAAAAATTTGAAATGAATGAGAAAATACAGGTTCTTAGCAGAGAAAGCAGAGAAGGCAATGGCACCCCACTCCAGTACTCTTGCCTGGAAAATCCCATGGACGGAGGAGCCTGGTGGGCCGCAGTCCATGGGGTTGCTAAAAATCGGACAAGACTCAGCGACTTCACTTTCACTTTTCACTTTCATGCATTGGAGAAGGAAATGGCAACCCACTCCAGTGTTCTTGCCTGGAGAATCCCAGGGATGGGGGAGCCTCTTGGGCTGCCATCTCTGGGGTCGCACAGAGTCGGACACGACTGAAGTGACTTAGCAGCAGCAGCAGCAGCAGAGAAAGAGAAACCATAAAAAAGAGCCAATTAGAAAACTAAAAATTGAAAAATATAATATCAGAAACTTTAAAATTTCCTTGGTGGGCTCAAAAACAGAAATGAATATAAAAGAGATAAAAGTAAGTGAACTGAAAGACAGGTCAATAGAAATTATCCTGTATGGACAAGAGAGAGAAAATAGATCAAAACAAGGAACAGAGTCTTAGAGAGATGGAGGACAACTTCAAAATGTCTAACATTCTCATCACTGGATTCCCAGAAAAGGAGAAGGAAATTGGCAGGAAAATACATGAAGAAATAACTGCTGAAAACATCCCAAATTTAGTGAAATACATAAATTTTCAAACTCAAGATCTCAGCAAACCCAAATAGAATAAACTCAAACAAAACCAAAACAAACAAGAAAACCCTTCAGCACATCATAATCAAACCGTTGGACTCAAAAAATGTAAAATCTTGAAATAATCTAGAGAAAATTTTCTAGACAAATTACATATAAGGGGGAAACAATGGGTATCTGAATGACCACAGTCATAAGGGGAAAAATCCTGTTAAATCAGAATTCTATAACCAATGAGTATATTCCTCAGGGATTGAAAAAAAAAAAATATTCTCTAGTGAAGGAAAACTAAGAGAGTGTGTCAAATGGCAGGCCTGCTCTAAAAGAAATACTAAAGTAAATTCTTCAGGCTAAAAGTAAAAATTCCAATCCCAAAGAAAGGCAATGCCAAAGAATGCTCAAACTACCACACAATTGCATTTATTTCATATGCTAGCACTTTTCAGTTTCATGCACTGGAAAAGGAAATGGCAACCCACTCCAGTGTTCTTGCCTGGAGAATCCCAGGGACGGGGGAGCCTGGTGGACTGCCATCTATGGGGTCACATGACTGAAGCGACTTAGCAGCAGCAGCAGCAGCAACAGCAGAGTAATGCTCAAAATTCTCCAACCCAGGCTTCAATAATACGTGAACTGTGAAATTCCAGATGTTCAAGCTGGATTTAGAAAAGGCAGAGGAACCAGAGATCAAATTGCCAACATCCATTGGATCATATAAAAAGCCCAAGAGTTTCAGAAAAACATCTACTTCTGCTTTGTTGACTATGACAAAGCCTTTGACTGTGTGGACCATGACAAACTATGGAAAATTCTGAAAGAGATGGGAATACCAGACCACTGACCTGCCTCTTGAGAAACCTGTATGCAGGTCAGGAAGGAACAGTTAGAACTGGACATGGAACAACAGACTGGTTCCAAATTGGGAAGGAGTATGTCAAGGCTGTATATTGTCACCCTGCTTATTTAACTTATATGCATAGTACATCATGTGAAATGCTGGGCTGGATGAAGCACAAGCTGGAATCAAGATTGCCAGGAGAAATATCAATAACCTCAGATCTGCAGATGACACCACCCTTATGGCAGAAAGCGAAGAAGAACTAAAGAGCCTCCCGATGAAAGTGAAAAAGGAGAGCAAAAAATTGGCTTAAAGCTCAACATTCAGAAAACGAAGATCATGGCATCCGGTCCCATCACTTCATGGGCAATAGATGGGGAAACAGTGGCAACAGTGTCAGACTTTATTTTTTTGGGCTCCAAAATCACTACAGATGGTGATTGCAGCCATGAAATTAAAAGACGCTTACTCCTTGGAAGGAAAGTTATGACCAACCTAGACAGCATATTAAAAAGTAGAGACATTACTTTGCCAAAAAAAGGTCCGTCTCTAGTCAAAGCTATGGTTTTTCCAGTAGTTATGTATGGATGTGAGGGTTGGACGATAAAGAAAGTTGAGTGCCGAAGAATTGATGCTTTTGAACTGTGGTGTTGGAAAAGACTCTTGAGAATTCCTTGGACTGCAAGGAGATCAAACCAGTTAATCCTAAAGAAAATCAGTCCTGAATATTCTTTGGAGGGACTGATGCTGAAGCTGAAACTCCAATACTATGGCCACCTGATGTGAAGAACTGACTCATTTGAAAAGACCCTGGTGCTGGGAAGGACTGCAGGCAGGACGAGAAGGGGACAACAGAGGACGCAATGGTTGGATGGCATCACCGACTCAATGGACATTACTTTGAGTAAACTCTGGGAGTTGGTGATGGACAGGTAGGCCTGGCGTGCTGCAGTCCATGGGGTCGGAAAGAGTCGGATACAACTGAGCGACTGAACTGACTGAAAAGTGAATAATACCAGAAGGAAACATGGGTTTTCAGGAATGAAAGAAGAGAAATGGAAATGGATGGGTAAGTCAAAAAGGTTATTTTTTTTTCCACACAGGCTCTCTAAAATATGTACAGAAATGTCTTAGAGATATTGTAGGTTCAGTTCTAAACCACCTCAATAAAGCAAATATCACAATAAAGCAAGTCAAATCAATTTTTTGGTTTCCCACTGCATATTAAAGTTCTGTTTACATGAAATATTATAGTTTATTAAATGTGCAATAGCATATCAAAAATGTACTAATGCATAGCTTAATTTTAAAATACTTTATTACTAAAATATGCTAACCATCATCTAAGCCTTCCATGAGAGCAGTAACAACAAAGATCACAGAACACAGATCGCAATATACTAATATTGAAAAAATTTGAAATATGAGAATTACCAAAATGCGACACAGAGACATGGAGTAAGCAAATGCTATTGTAAAAATGGCACCAATATACTTGTTAACTCATGGTTATCACAAACCTTCTATTTGTAAAAAAAAAAAAAAAAGGATATATTTGCAAAGTACAATAAAATGAAACATGATAAAATACAGTATGCCTGGCTAACTGTTGAAAGCAAAACTTATAAAATTATCTAATGGGGTTTCCACATATATAAATTTATACATATACCAATTATACCTTAAAGATCAGCGAGTGAGGCAAAGAGGGACCTCTGTGACTGCAAGGAGTCTTTCCACATTTTACTTGAAGTGATGTAATACACTCAGTGGACTGTGAAAGCTTATGTATATATATTGTAAGCCACAGAGCAACTATTAAAAAAAATACAAAGAGATATTTGTATCCAAAAAGGCAATATACCAACTAATTAAAATGTACTATTAAAAATATTCAAATAATCCATAAAAAGGTAGGAAAGTAGGAATAGAAAAATATAGAGAACAAACAGAAAATAAACAATAAAATAGTAGGCCTAAATACAATCTTATCAACAATTATATTAATATTAAATGTAAATAGTCTAAATACAGAAATTACAGAGATTATCAGACTGGATTAAAAAGAGAGTTTTATGTGTTGTCTACAAATAATTCATTTTAAATATAACAATATAGATAAATAAAAGATAGGAAATACATATATCATGCAAATGCTAACCAAAGAAGGTGGAGTGACTACATTAATATTAGAAAAAATAGATTTCAGATCAAGGATATTACAAGGGATTAAGATAGCACATAATGATAAAGAGTCAATTCATCAAAAACACATAAGTCTAAATGTATATACAGCTAACAAGAGAGCTTTAAGATATGTAAAGCAAAAATACACAGAAGCGAAAGGAGAGATAGACAAAGCCACAATTATAGCTGGAGACATCAATGCTCTTCTCTCAGAAACTGATAGAACTACTGCAGAAATCCAGTAAGGATATAGAAGACCTAACATTATCAACTAACTTGCCATGATTGACATAGAACATTGCACCCAATAACACACATAAAATGTTCTGTTATAGGGGTACAAACTTGTGTGCAGATCAAGAAACAACAGTTAGAGCCAGATATGAAATAACCGACTGGTACAAAATTGGGAAAGGAGTTTGTCAAGACTGTATATTGTCACCCTCCTCATTTAACTTAGATGTAGAGTACATCATGTGAAATGCCAGGCTGGATGAATCACAAGCAGGAATCGAGATTGCCAGGAGAAATATCAGCAACCTCAGATATGCAGATGACACCACCATAATGGCAGAAAGAGAAGAACTAAAGAGCCTCTTGATGAAACTGAAAAAGGAAAGCAAAAAAGCTGGCTTAAAAACATAACCAAGATCATGGCATCTGGTCCCATCACTTCATGGCAAATAGATGGGGAAAAATGGAAACAGTGGCAGATTTTATTTTCTTGGGCTCTAATATCACTGTGGATGGTGCCTGCAGCCATGAAATTAAAAGATACTTGCTTCTTGGATGAAAAGCTATGACAAACCTAGACATCATATTAAAAGACAGAGCTATCACTTTGCCAATAAAGTCCATATAGTCAAAACTATGGTTTTTCCAGTAGTCATGTACAGATATGAGAGTTGTAGCATAAAGAAGGTTGAGGGCTGAAGAACTGATGCTTTTGAACTGCAGTGCTGGAGAAGACTCTCAGGAATCCCTTGGACAGCAAGGAGATCAAACCCTTAATATTCATTGGAAGGACAGATGCTGAAGCTGAAGCTCCAATACTTTGGCAACCTGATGCAAAGAACTGCCTCATTGGAAAAGACCCTGATGCTGGGAAAGATTGAGGGCAGGAGGAGAAGGGGGTGATGGAGGATGAGACCGCTGGATAGTATCACTGACTCAATGGACATGAATTTGAGCAAATTCCCAGAGACAGTTAAAGACGGAAGCCTGACGTGCTGCAGTCCAAGGAGTTTCAAGAGTCAGACACGACTTAGCGAGTAAGCAACAAAAGGACATTTACCAGGATACGCAAGCAAAATAAATCTTAACAAATAGAAAAGAACTGAAATCTTAAAAGTATGTTTTCTGATCATAACCAAACTAGTAAGTGCTACATGGTAGTTCATTTTTGTTTTCCTTTGGTGTATTTTTATTGTTTGACTTGTCAATTTTATAAATCCAGAGTATATTGCTTCATAATCAAGTTGACTCTTGTTTCCAAATGACTTCAAAGCTTAGCTGTAATTTCAGTGTTTGTTACGAGTATGTTTCAGTGCACAATACACATTTGAGTATCAGTTATCTTTATTTTCAATGGAAAAAAACCAAAAGGCAAGTAACTATTATTAAATACCTCCAATGTGTTAGAATGGAACAACAGTGTCACCTTGGACATTCTACCTCTTTACTTTAGAAAACAGCTCTTTAATTCTAAAGTATTCCATTTTTTTGTCTTACAGTCTGAGAATCACAATTTCAATTATTCCTGTAAAACATTCTTCTTTCAGTCTCAAGACCTTAAGCAACACATTTCATCATATAGAGGCCTAACATAAACACTGAAGAACAGTGCAGACACCTTCAGAAGCAAGATAAAGCAGACAACATATCAATGATCACCATATAAACCAAATACAGCAATTGTGACTTCAGCAGTAAACGTTAATCCTGTACCATTGCGTAATCACACAAGTACCAGGTATAACATTTTCTGTTGTGACCTGCATGCGTTCTAAGTTGCTTTAGTTGTGTCCGACTCTTTGCGACGCCATGGACTGCAATCCACCAGGCTCCTTTGTCCATGTGATTCTTCAGGCAAGAATACTGGACTGGATTGCCATGCCTTCCTCCAGGGGATTTCCCCAACCCAGGGATGGAACCTGAGTCTCAAGTCTTCTGCACTGGCAAGCAGGTTCTTTACCGCCAGCGCCACCTGGGAAGCATGACACATGTTGTGACACGTAATTTCTTAAAGGCAGATTGAAAAGCGGAAGAAAGTGAAAGTCACTCAGTCCTGTCGGACTCTTTGTGACCCCATGCACTATACAGTCTGTGGAATTCTCTGGGCCAGAATACTGGAGAGGGTAGCCTTTCCAGTCTCCAGGGGATCTTCCCAACCCAGGGATCGAACCCAGGTTTTCCACATTGCAAGTAGATTCTTTACCAGCTGAGCAACAGGGAAGCCCAAGAATACTGGAGTGGGTAGCCTATCCCTTCTCCAGTGGATTTTTCTGACCAAGGAATCTAACCAGTGTCTCCTGCATTGCAGGTGGATTCTTTACCAACTGAGGTATCAGGGAAGCCCAAAAGGCAGGTTATCACATAACAAAAATCATATAACGCATGTACCATCTTTCTATTAAAATAAATTTTAGAAAAAAACATGTATTTACCGCAATTTTTCCCCACTAAGGACCACCTATTAAAATCTCACTAAACTCTGGGCCTGGGAACACAAATTTGGGAAATGCTGCCTTAATGTTTCCTTTGACTAGTAATTCAATATCATTGCTTTTTGTTTGTTTAAATTCCTTTCTCTTCAGTAACACAGTGTTCTGAAAGTGCTGAAAAACACTGGTTCAAGAAAAATATTTAGAAACTTAGACCCCTGAAATATGAGATGAAAACCAGAGCTTAAGAAAAGACAGAAAGCACAGGAAATACAGAAACAGTCAAACGAAACTATGACCACATAAAGGAATGGTTCTTTTTTAGGATTGGTAAGCATGTGTGGTGTTTGAACAAAACTGGTTATCGGTCAGCTTTCTGCACTGAATGACAAGCTGGACCGTAACATCTCCAGGGCGGGTCACTTTCAAGTCCTCTACTTAAAATGCAAGAGAGGGCCCGAGTTTGAGGACTTGAATTGCAGATTTCTGCTAATCACTGTTTCTACGTCTTTTTAATACAATGAAAGGCCGCTAGGGGGAGAAACACGCCTAAAACCTGACCCTTATCAGTAGTGATCTCAAAACGTAACAGATTCTATAACTCTCCAGCAAAAAGAAGCTTCTATGGCACGCAGTATCAAACCACCACCCTGCATCGAATCTGGAACCAAAATGGTTTTTTTAAAGTCTCCGTGGGCACTACGCGAGAAAAGCACGTGTTCTGAATGGTCAGAATGGAATCCTACAAGCTGATTCAGATATGAAAAAAGGACATTGCAAAAGGTCTCCCTGAGTGAGTCAAAGTATTGCAGAGGGCTATGGCAGCGCATTCCTCTTTCGGGATGGGCTACAACTTAACCTTACGTTGGCAAAGGGACGCGAAGCAACGTTTTGTAAAAGGCCTTCTTTCTAGTATCGATATCCATTTCTGGTTAGCCACTGACAGAGGCGGTTAGCCACTACGTCCCCTTCCCTCGCCCCTAGACGAGAGTAAGTCTCATTTCCTCTATAGGAGTAAAAGTGAATGGATCCGCTTGCTCCCGATACGCATCCCTGCTGTTCGTACACCTATGCCTCCACAAGATGGCAAAACAGCCTCGCCACTGCAAAAGACGACAGCGTTAAATACCAGCGCGGCACGAAAATGAGCCACAAAGCCACTCAAACTTCGGGCACAAAACCAAAGCGCAGGCGCACTAGCACACTGTTACCCGATTTGCCCACTTCCCCCTCCTGGTCTCCGCAGTTTCACTTCCCCTCGTTTGGTCCTCTGCTTCCGGGGCACAGTAGGCTCGGCCCCTCCTCAGCTCTTACCCTCCTCTACCCGAGGAGGGGGGAGTCGAGGGGGTGGGGAAGAGTTCGTTGTTTGTTTACACGATGTGAGCGGAAAAAGAGACCAATAAAGTTTATTCTGGAAACAAAAGGAAAAAAAAACAGGGGTGACAGAGAAAGGAGACGGGGGCGGGGGCGTGTGGCGGGGGCTAGCTAGGAGAGGCAGCGAGAAGGAGAAAGCGGCAGTTCCGGTGCCGCCGCTGCGGCCGCTGAGGTCTCGGGCTGCTGCCGCCGCGGCCGCTGGGGCTGGGGCCGCCGGCGAGGCAGGGCTCGGGCCCGGCCGGGCAGCTCCGGAGCGGCGGGGGAGAGGGGCCGGGAGGCGGGGGCTGTGCCGCCCGCTCTCCTCTCCCTCGGCGCTGCCGCCGCCGCCGCCCGCGGGGCTGGGACCCGATGCGGTTAGAGCCGCGGAGCTTCGAGGAGCCCCGAGCGTGAGTAGAACGCGGACAGGCCGGGAGCGGGCGCGGTCGGGATGGGGCCGGGTGGGTGCCGGGGACTCTCGGGCGCGCCCGCCGTCTTGGGCGGGGGCTGCCCGCCCGTCGTCTCTTCCAGCTTCGGCCCGCAGGAGAGTTCGCCTGCGATCCCCGCTCTCCTCCGCCTGCCGCTGGCCTCACCCAGATGCAGAGGCGAGGGCTCGCCGCTCCCTCTTTTCTCCCTCTGGCCGCCGCCTCGCTCTTCGTTTCCTTCCTCTCCCATTTTTGGGGATGGGGCGGCTAGAGACTGAGGAAGTGCGCCCAGGGCCGCCGCCCCGGCCGCGATGGCTAGGTCCCCCGCGCCCTTGCACATCCACCCGACCCGCGAGCACCGCGGCGTGAGCGATCCCGGGTGCCAAACCGTGAGCTCTTCCTGAGGGGCTGTCACGCCCGAGGACTCCGACCGCGCCAGCCCGGCGACCCTGCGTTTGCCTCATACTGGGTTTAAATCGCCCGGCTGGGGCTTGGAAGGCTACATCCCCGTAGCCCATAGTTCCTCTCCCACCCTTCCTCTCGAAGTTGTTTTTTTCCTTTTAACTGAGACAATCAAACGTATAAACGTATTGGATATTTCATTCATAGACCTGAGACATTGTCTCGCGATTTGTGTCTTTAGTAAGTCTAGTATGTGATGCCTGCTTCATAGCTCCTAAGTGGCTCGGAAAGGTAGGGTAGCGCCCAGAATTGGACTGTGTAAACACCAGACGTTCAGCCAGTGTGTTTTGATCGCGGCTTGAGGGGTTTATTTTAGGATGCTAAAGGAATAGTGGTGATGATGGCTAGTTACCAGGCTTAGGAATCGAAAGCTGTTTTGGATGTCAGTAATTGGGAAGCTGTTTACGTAGTTATATAAAGGGTAAGGGGAGCGCAATAAGAGGGGCTTCTGTGAAAAACAGCCTTCGTATTTTTTAATGAAGTAGAGTTGTGATTTCGTTTGGTGAAGCTTCCTCATTCCAGCACTGCGCCTTTGGGCATATGCAGTACATTGGTTTGCTAGATGATGTTTTGAATCGTAGTTTGTGAGGCCTGGGAGAACCCCTGGAAAACTTGGGTAGGTAAACTTCTGTTAACTCAAGTCATCGGGTAATTACTATGGCCACATTTGAACCACTGTGGGCAATACCGGTCGCATGTTTTCCTGCTCAGAAGCTGGTTCTCTGGGTATTTGCTTACATTGCACTGTACAAAATTTGTTTATGTACTGGATTGCGTGTTGTTAAGGAAAGACCTACAAAATACTTAAGATACCACGTTGCTAATTTAATTTGTATAAATCACAGCACGTCTTTATTAATGGATCCTAGAAGCAACTGTAGTGTAAGAATTTGTTAATATGTCTGTATTCAAGTTTTAACATTTTTCAAGACTGAATCATTGAATTCTGGTTGACAGCATAGATCTCTATCTAAACATCACATGTTCTGGAAAATTTTAATTATCAGATTAACTGTTCTGCAGTGTCATCAGCCAGAATTATCTGAAGAGGGCCCTGTGGGGGGGTGGGTAGGGTGGGGGGTATTTTGTTTGGTTTTCTGAGTTTTCTCATCTCACCTTTTTGGATAAAATTAAATTTCATCTAAGTTTTTTCAAAAGTTTCTTATAGGTTTTTCCATCATTGTAAAATAGAGTGTTTTCCTATTAAAATCACGAAATAGATGATTGAAAGAAGTGATAGCACATGCTAACAGTCATAGCATCATGGGGGAAATAAAAAGAAAATGAATGAATATTAACTTAATATTTTATCATTGATTTTATGAATATAAAGTTTGAAAGACATTCCAATCAGTTTAGTTCAAGAATTAAAAATGAACCACATATAAATGCAGAACAGTGTTTTTATATGTCTAAAGTTTTTTTTCTCAATTTTTAGTAAGTTAGATGTAACATTAAGGAGATGTCACTAAATACAAATGCTGTAAACCCAAGAATTACTGCGAGAGTGTATCTTCTCATGGGCTAGATATATGTGAAAGGAGGACTGTAAAAGAGCAATCAATGGCTTTGCCTGGGAACAACCTCATCTTAAAGCAGAGTTTCCTTCCTGTCAGTATAAGAGCCTCTCCATCCCAAATAAGTATTGCCTTAAAAAAAAAAAAAGTAAATTTACAAGTAAAATACTTAAATGGTAAAATAGGTCATACATTTCCTAAAAGAGTTCGCTTGTTTCCTTTATTGAATTAAGAATTTTTAACATTTACTATTACCATTTAAAAGTCATTTGCTCTGTTGATCTGTTTATTTGAAAAGGGCTAACTTAATCCTGTTTGATCTCTTTAGCAACAAAAATAGCATTAAAAGGATCACTTCTCTATTTTATTATTTAAATATCTTGAATTTCAAAGGAGGGGTGATTCTGTAAATGAAATGTGTTTCTTAAGCATCATAAAAGATTTTATCTCTGAAAATATTTATGATCCTTAAATTTGTGCAAGTTTAGAAGCATGCATCTTAGAAAATCAAGGTTTATATTAGTATAGTTATTGAGCTGTTTTTTTAAGTATGTTTATCTTGAGCTACAAAACAATCCTGTAGAGAAGGCATTATTGCTGTCTCTGAGAAATGACATTTTAATCTAAGGTCAGACAAGTATCAGGTGACAGACTCATTGACAAAATGAATGCTTTGTGACTCCTTTCGTTTTATTATGCTACCTCTAACTTGCTCCAGCCTGCTTTTTTTTTTTCAGCCTGCTTTTTTATAAAGAAACTAGAGCCCATAGATCACCTTTTCCCTTATTTGTAGTAATAAATGGATGTGTTTAATTCCCCCTATAGCTTAAACAGTGGTTTTTGATCCTGGCCACATATTAGAATCATCTAGTTAGCTTTTTAAAAATATCAGTGCCAGGGTCTCCTTCCTGGAGATTCTGGTTTAATTGGTCTGAGATGGAGCCCAGACATCTGTTTAAGTTCCCCAGGTAATTCTAATAGACACGATTGTAAAGCCCTTGCTTTCTAAGACCTGTATGATTTGTTTCTTTTCTTCTAATTTCATCTCTCCTTTTTCTTCCTACAGCTCCCTTGGCCTTTTCCTGCTTCACGTGCCAGTGCTATTTGCTTTTCATGAGACATTTGCACACTCCATACCCCTTGTTTAACTGGCTGACTCCTCATTTTTCATATCAATTCCTTTGAAAAGTCTAGTCTGGGTCAGGTGCCCTTGCTTCCTGTTCCCATAACATCTTGTGCTCCTACTGTCAGAGCATTGACTCAGTGCATTGGCAATTGCCAATTTATTTGTCTGTATCTTCCACCAAGATATAAATTTCATGAGAACGCTAGGGGTTTTATCTTACACAGTTATGTTCTCATTGTCAAGCACAGTAGCCAGTACATAATAGAGTTATTCACTGAATAAATATATTCACAACAGACTTCTTTACAACAATAATTTACAAATGCCTATTGAGTTTTTATACTATATTTGTTCACTAAAAATATACACCCCTAACCTGCCACACACATGTATTTTAATTGGAGACATTTGGGATGTTCTAAAGAACATATAAATTATATCAAGAGTGACACTCAAACTCCCCCCCACACACACACACCCCTCCACACAAATAATTAAACACAGAACTGTACTAGAAATCAGGAGATGAGAATTCAGATCCTAACCTCACCACAAGAGTGTGTCCTTGGGCAAGTCTCAATCTTTTGGGGCCTCAGTTTCCTCACCTGTAATAGAGAAATTGTACTGAATGCTCTACATGGTACTGCTCAGTGCTTTAGCCTTAAAAACCTGTGAGTACTAAAAATACTGACTTTGGAAAATCTGCACCTCCTGCTGGGCTGCCGTCTATGGGGTCGCACAGAGTCGGACACGACTGACGCGACTTAGCAGCAGCAGCAGCAGAACCTCCTTGGTTCAAACCCTGGCTTCTATGCTTACTGGCAGAATTACTTTGGACAGATTTCTTAATATGTATAATGAGAGTAATTACTACTCAACAGAGTTGTTATTGTTTTTGTTTTTGTTGAATTAAATGAGTGTAGATCCTGGAAAGTTTTGGCCAGGATCAGATGCCTAATACATGTTCATTTCCTTTCCCCTTTGAAAGTGTTAGATCTCATGAGTGGACTTATCTAAGATAAGAAAAAAGATAGTTTATGTAATATATCCTGTTTTCCACTTTGCTGACTGCTAACTTTACAGGTGTGACTAGGGACCAAGAACCACGTGGCTTTTAGTTTCATTTTCTTAGAACCTTATTCCACTGTCAAACACCCAGGTGTTAGTTAACCAGCCTGGGAAGTAATTATGCCTTGAAGTTTGAACCATGACAGGGGTGTCCCTGGTAGCTCAGTCAGCAAAGAATCTCCCTGTAGTTCAGGAGACCCAGGTTTGATCCCTGGGTGGGGAAGATCCCCTGGAGAAGGAAATGATAAACCACTCCAGTATTCTTGCCTGGAAAAATCCCATGGACAGAGGAGCCTGGTGGGCTACAGTCCATGGGTCCCAAGAGTCGGACATGACTTAGTGACTAAGCCACCATGACAGGATAGCAAGTATCAAGCTATTTATATATCATAATACATAATATGGAGGAAGGGAGAATCTGAACTGATGACCTTATACCATCGCCAAAGATCAGTAAAATCAGACTTGGCCATTCCAAAAAAATGGAACAGATTAAAACTAAGGATAATTTACAAAAAAGACTCAGATTTTGGTGAAGTCTCTGTTTGCCAGACCTTAAAATTCAGGGAGTTTTTTTATTTAGTAAATTTTAGTAAAAATTATTTAGTAAGTAGTAATTTTATTTAGTAATTTCCAGGAGATATAGGAAGTTTACCTCTGGTCAGGACCAATTGCAGAAGATTGTTCTCGACATCAGATTAGCAGTTACAGGTATCAGTTAGCAAACTGAAGTTATTGATATTTTTCTCTGGGAGCATTGTATCTTAATTTTATGTGTTTATTTTAACCTTTATTTATTTGGTAACCTTTATTTATTTGGTGACACAGTGTAACAATATCTCTGCTGAAGTTTCTTGATGCCAATCTTATTTTTGTATAAATCAAATTGACTTGTCTGAGTTTTCCCTTAAGTTTATGTCTTTGTTTTGTTTTTAATTTTTTAATGACATTAGCGTATCATTTATATATATATATATATATTTTTTTTTTTTTTGGCCACACCGCAGGGCATGTGGGATCTCAGTACCCCAATCAGGGATCAAACCCACACCCCCTGCAGTGGAAGCACAGAATCTTAATCACTGGACCACCGGGGAAGTCCCTTAAGCTTATGTTTAAAGTGAACTTTATTAATTATCTTTTAAGAAAAGATACTGTAATAAAAATTAAAAATAGTGGTTAGGAGAAACTGAAGTCCTAAGGGTGTAAAAAAGAAGCATGAGGCAACACACAGTGAAGTCTAAGGATTCGACTTAAAGGCTTGTGGTTTCCATTGTTCAGAAAGGTTATTCAGCCTTAGATAAACTGATAATGTTTTATAGCCACGTACGTTATTTGTATTTAATCCTTTATTAATATGAATCAGTTGATACTGGTTAACAAATTTTTATGTGTTCTCTCTCCCTGTCCTCAACTATACAGTTTGAGGAGTTTAATGTCAAAATAATAAAAAGTTTCTAAGTTTATAATAGAAGTGGTGGCTTAGAGCTTTTTCTTCAAGTTTAATGTTTCTTACAGTGAAACTGTTTTTAGAATGGATTATAATGCTTTGGTTTGGATGGCTGAAAGACCAAATTCCAATCCCAAACTGCTACTTTGTATTTGTCTATAGGGGAAAGGAGGCAGACCATATCACATCTTTGCCGCTCTTTAATATGCTACTTTATAGTAACTCATATAATTAATGAGATAATTTAAGTAATCCAAGTTCTATACAATTATTTAAAAGAAAATATATACATACTAATTATTTTAAATTTATACCTAGTTACAGGAATAACACACTTCAGCGTTTGGTCTGACATATCATTTTGCTAGTTAGCTTGATAGTTTATCTAAATTACAGTCATTTATAAGAGGTTAAGTTTTAGTATCTTTTAGTATTAATATTAATTGGAATTGTTACAAAGGAATCGCTGTGTTAGGGCCAGCATTACCATTTGAAATAAGTGTGGGATTTTAAAAAAGGTAGAAGTTAAGTATTCTTACAGACCATGCTTATCTGGTACACTTTATCTGGTACACTTCAGATTTTAAATATTTGTGTAGTGGAAACCAAGGAAGTCAGTGTTGTGATGTAAAAATAGCTGCATTAGGATAGAAACATTCTGTTCTGATGATATTCTCTTGCCAAACTCACCAGGGGTTAGTAAAATTCTGTAGAGAGATGCATCTTATAAAGCATTATAGAGATTTAAAGCAATATTATGAGGATAATTTTAAGCATAAAATTTTTTTTAACAGGAGGAGACTGTGTTCATTCTTGTATCCTTAGCACCTAGCATAGTACCCAAAAGTTGCTGCTGCTAAGTTGCTTCAGTCATGTCCGACTCTCTGCCACCCCTTAGACGGCAGCCCACCAGGCTCCCCCGTCCCTGGGATTCTCCAGGCAAGAACACTGGAGTAGGTTGCCATTTCCTTCTCCCAATGCATGAAAGTGAAAAGTGAAAGTGAAGTAGCTCAGTTGTGTCCAACTCTTAGTGACCCCATGAACTGCAGCCTACCAGGCTCCTCCATCCATGGGATTCTCCAGGCAAGAATACTGGAGTGGGGTGCCATTGCCTTCTCCAAAGTGTGAAAGAGAAAAGTGAAAGTGAAGTCGCTCAGTCATGTCTGACTCCTGGCAACCCCATGGACTGCAGCCTATCAGGCTCATCGTCCATGGGATTTTCTAGGCAAGAGTACTGGAGTGGCTTGCCATTACCCAAAAGTAGGTGATCAGTAAGTGATATTTTTGCAGTGGAATCATAATTGGGGATCAAAACACTTATCTATCAGTTAGTAGCTGTATACTTTAAACTATCTGAAAATTAATAAATTGCTGTGTGTCAGTCTTAGTTGATCATTTACTGTGTAGAGATTCAAATTATAGGAGATATTTTTCTATAAGTAAACTAGTTGCATATTTCTATTGATGTTTGTAGACATGTTTAACAAAGATTGATAGGTTAGGAATAGCTATTTCCTAGAAGAACGCTGAATCAGGAGTCTGAGAATCTAGGTTCTATCTAGCTCTTTGGCCTTAGATCTTGACCTCTTAGCACTTGTTTGATTCCTAGCATTTTAAAGCCTATTTTTTATTTCAGAGAAGAGTAAGTAAGCCATTCCCTAGAGGGAAGATGGCCTATCTCAGTTTATTATTATCTTCAGAAGAGAAAATCTCTTTTATCTACTTGTTTACAAATTTGCACGTATTTGAAGGCCCTTCTGTGAAATTCTGACAGGAAAAAACTGCCATCAGAAAAGAATGGACTGGAAAGATTTTTTGCTTTCTCTCCAAAACTGTCAGGGACTTGGGAGGATCAAACTTACAGCAGGCGTGCCCTTTTTGGTTGCTGGCACTGAGAGCAGTTAAGTTTCTGACAGACATTGAGAGTAGATCATCCGTTGCACTCCAGTTGCCAGGGTTTTGAAGGCTCGCAAACCTGTCTCAGCACCCTTAATAGCCATTGGCAATCTTCCTTACTTTAGTTAAAGACTTCTAGGAAAATATGTCCCATAATTTCCTTTGGTAACCCATCCCACTAGTTGGTTTTCAGAAAATACATTCTAATCTTAGAAACATAATTCTAGAGGCATAGTAAGGCTCTTTTTTCTAGATGTGTCTGTCCTCTGTTGTGCGTAAAAATATATGAAAAGATGACAAAACTAATTGTCCTTAATCAGGAAACAGTGGTGTTTCCTGATGTGTATGCTATTGATTTGTTGTTTCTATAAATGTTCAAATCACTCACTTCCAACTTTTGAATAGGTTTTAACCAGCAAACCGTTCAGGTAACGAGATATTATGTAGAATTATTTTGATTATGTATTTCCTTTTTCAGCAAGCTAAGCAGATTTCTGTTGTTCTTCTTTGACAGATCATGCTTTTCCAAGTGCTTTTCTGATGGACTTACTGCAGGTCTAGACGTGAAAGTACTATTGCATTTTGAAACAATTGATTGCCTTTAGCCTGAAAGCAAGTGAATTGTGTGTGTGTTGGGTTTTTTCCTTAGGAGGTTAACCTCTTGACAGGTACAAAATCCTTCGAGTTTTCTGCCAAATAACCTACTATTTTGGAATATAGATTTATGGAACATGTCATCAAAAGTAAATCAGCATTAAAGGTAAAAATTATTGGGAAAAAGATTGAAATTAGGCACTATTGTAAAGTCAGTATGAAGTCAAACTACGTATGACAGCAAAGAAAGGAAAAATTATATTTTCACATTGTCATTTTATACTTATTGCGAAGATTAATAGTAACATCATTTTATTTTCCATATGAAGATTTCCTTAAAATCTAGTGGCTTCTTTTTTTTTTTTTGCAATTGATACCTTGATAGGCAGCATCTTAAAGTATTTTATGAAAGTGATATTTGTATTCTTTTTCTATATACCAATTGTAAAAGTTGGACATGACTTTATCAAAGCAGTTTCTGTACTTGACAATTAACAGTGGTAGTAAAATTCAAAGCAGTCTATAATATTAGTAATGTTATGGTTCAGAGACTGGTAGTTTGTTTTCTCTTCAGTATAAGGGACCAACTTTCAACTTTCTTAGTGATATTGTAGGACTTAAGATTTACTCAAAATCACTGTGAATAATTTTGACTGTTTCTATGCAATGAGAGCCTAAAGCCTTGTGTTGTTCACAGACACTACTTATATACAGCTAAATGATCAACTGATGTGCAGTGACTAAAGCACAGCTAAATGGGTCGTGTGATGGTGTTTTGTTAAGTTTAAATATCAGATACATAAATCTGTTGAGTACATTCCTCTTGCAGATAATATTTTTCCCCAGTCACAATGGGGTCAAGTAGTCTTAACAACTGTACAGAATATTTAAAGTCAGAACAGTCTTAGAAAATCCATAAAATATGGTCAGTGTGTGTAGGCTTGTTTAATTTTTCTTTTCCTAAATACATGTCACAATGGCTAAGAGCATGTGCTCTGAAACCAGACTATCAAAATTACTAGTTTTGTAATAGCAAAATTATTTACCTGTCTAGGTTAAATAGTGTCTTGTTCATTCACCAAGTTGTGTCTGACTCTTTGCAACTTCATGGACTGCAGCATGCCGGGCCTCTCTGGGTTAATACATAATTCCTTGTTTGTAGAAGAGGGATAATAACAGTACCTACATCATAATACTATAATGAAGGTTAAATGCCAAATACATGAAGGCATTTAGAACAATGCCTACTATCAGCCTACCAGGTTCCTCCATCCATGGGGTTTTCTAGGCAAGAGTACTGGAGTGGGTTGCCATTGCCTTCTCCGAGTACATAGTAAGCACTCAGCAAATATCTGTATACTACTTGAGAGCACTAACCATGTCATGCTCATTGGTTCATTTTGGAGTTTTAACATTTTGTAGTGAATTGAATCCTGGCCATTTTGAGAATTTACTAATGGAATCTATCTCTGAAGAATGAATGATAAGGTTCCTCTCTAACAAACGTCCAGAGAGGGCAATGGCACCGCACTCCAGTACTCTTGCCTGGAAAATCCCATGGACAGAGGAACCTGGTGGGCTGCAGTCCATGGGGTAGTCCAAGAGTCGGACACTACTGAGCGACTTCACTTTCACTTTCATGCATTGGAGAAGGAAATGGCAACCCACTCCAGTGTTCTTGCCTAGAAAATCCCAGGGATGGGGGAGGCTGGTGGGCTGCCATCTATGGGGTCGCACAGAGTCAGACACGACTGAAGCAACTTAGCAGCAGCCGCAGCAGCAGCTAACAAACTTCTTGACATTACTGCTTGCTTTTTTTTCTACTACCGTTTTTTAAAGTTTCATACTCACTCTGAGAATTTGAATTCAGTTTCATACCTAAGAGAAGTTAGCATATAGAGATTTAGCGTGATGGGAATGAGGGATTTGTAGACAGAAAGGAATTAAGTAAATGGACGTACATTTTTCACATCTAATCTCAGCTTCCTATGGATTAATTTTCCCTGTCCATTCTTAGAATCTCAGAATCCCCAACAGATAGCTTTTTTCTTTTTTTTATTGAAGTATGACTGATATACAATATTAAATTAGTTTCAGGTGAACAACATAGAAATTCAATGTTTTTCTAGATTATACCCCATTAAAAGTTTTTATAAAATATTGGCTATCTTCATATGCTGAACAGTATGTCCTTATAGCCTGTTTATTTTATATTTATTAATTTGTAGCTCTTGACTTCCTACTCCTATATTTCTCCTCCACTTCCTTCCTCCACACTGCAAGCCGCTAGTTCTCAATATTTGTGAGTCTGTTTCTGTTCTGTTATATTCTGGCGTTTATTTTTTAGATTCCATGTGTAAGTGATAACATAGAATATTTCTTACTCTTGATGACTTATTTCACCAAGCATAATACTCTTGAGGTTCATCCATGTTGTTGCAGATAGCAAAATTTCATTCTTTCTATGGCTGAGTAATATTCCATTGTAGGCATACATACCACATCTTCATCCGTTTTCATCTGTTGGTGGACACTTAAGTTGCTTCCATCTCTTGGCAGTTATAAATAATGTTGGTATGACCCTGATGGCTCAGCTGGTAAAGAATCCGCCTGCAATGCAGGAGACACAGGAGATGTGGGTTCAGTCCCTGAGTTGGGAAGATCTCCTGGAGGAGGAAAATGGCAATACACTCCAGTATTCTTGCCTGAAAAGTCCCATGGACAGAGGATACTGGCAGGCTACAGTCCAAAGGGTCCCAAAGAGTCAGACGTGACTGAGTGACTAAGCATGCAATAGTCATGAACATTAGGGTACATGTATATTTTTGAATTATAGTTTTGTTTTCTTTGGATATTATACCCAGGAGAAAAGGAATTGCTGGATCACATAACAATTCTATTTTTAGTTTTTTGAGGAACCTCCATACTGTTTTCCACAGTGGCCACACCAATTAACAGTCCCACCAACAGTGTACAAAGGTTCCCTTTATTCCACATTTGCACAAACATTTGTTATTTGTGGTGTTTTGATGATAGCCATTCCTCACAGGTGTGAGGTAGTATCTCAGTTGTGGTTTTAATTTGCATCTCTCTAACGATTAACAAGCTTGAACGTCTTTCTGTGTGCCTGGTGGCCGTCTGTGTGTCGTCTTTGGGAAATTGTCTGTTCAGGTCTTCTGCACACTTCTCATTTGGGTTTGTTTGTTTGTTTTTATTTTTTGGTGTTGGGTTATGTGAGCTCTTTATATGTTTTGGATGTTACCCCTTATCGGTCATATCATTTGCAGATATTTTCTCCTATTCTTTAGGTTGTCTTTTTGTTTTGTTGATGGTTTGCTCTGCTATGCAAAAGCTTTTAAGCTTAATTAGGTTTCACTTTTGCTTTTCTTTTCTTTGACTTTAGGAGACAGATCTGGAAAACGCTGTTACAATTTATGTCAGAGATTGTTCTTCCTATGTGTTCTTCTAGGAGTTTTATGTTTTCCAGTCTTACAGTTAGGTCTTTAATTCATCTTAAGTTTATTTTTGCTTATGGTGTGAGAAAATGTTCTAATTTCATTCTTTTGCTGTTCATTTTTCCCAGCACCACTTATTGAAGAGACTGTCTTTTCTCTGTTCTATATTCTTGTCTCCTTTGTTGTAGATTAATTAACCATAGGTGCATGAATTTATTTCTGGGCTCTTTATTTTCTTCCATGAACCTGTCTGTTTTTGTGCCAATACCTTGATGATTTGATAACTGTAACTTTGTAGTGTAATCTTAATAACTTCAGCTCTGTTCTTTTTTCTCAAAATGGTATTGGTTATTTGGGATCTTTTGTGGTTCAATATAAATTTTAAGATTGTTTGTTCTAGTTCTGTAGATGTCTTGGATATTTCGACAGGAATTGCATTATCTTCAATATCCTTCACCAGTGTTTTATAGTTTTCGGAATATAGGTCCTTCATCTCCTTGGTTAAGTATATTCCTTGATAATTTATTCTTTTTGACGTAATTTTAAATGGGGTTGTTTTCTTACTTTACAGTAGCTCATTATTCAGTTCAGTTCAGTTCAGTCGCTCAGTTGTGTCCAACTCTTTGCGACCCCATGAATTGCAGCACACCAGGCCTCCCTGTCCATCACCAACTCCCGGAGTTCACTCAGACTCATGTCCATTGAGTCAGTGATGCCATCCAGCCATCTCATCCTCTGTCGTCCCCTTCTCCTCCTGCCGCCAATCCCTCCCAGCATCAGAGTCTTTTCCAATGAGTCAATTCTTTACATGAGGTGGCCAAAGGACTGGAGTTTCAGCTTTAGCATCATTCCTTTCAAAGAACACCCAGGGCTGATCTCCTTCAGAATGGACTGGTTGGATCTCCTTGCAGTCCAAGGGACTCTCAAGAGTCTTCTCCAACACCACAGTTCAAAAGCACCAATTCTTCGGCGCTCAGCCTTCTTCACGGTCCAACTCTCACATCCATACATGACCACAGGAAAAACCATAGCCTTGACTAGATGAACCTTTGTTGGCAAAGTAATGTCTCTGCTTTTCAATATGCTATCTAGGTTGGTCATAACTTTCCTTCCAAGGAGTAAGCGTCTTTTAATTTCATGGCTGCAATCACCATCTGCAGTGATTTTGGAGCCCCCAAAAAATAAAGTCTGACACTGTTTCCACTGTTTCCCCATCTATTTCCCATGAAGTGATGGGACCAGATGCCATGATCTTCATTTTCTGAATGTGGAGCTTTAAGCCAACTTTTTCACTCTCCACTTTCACTTTCATCAGGAGGCTTTTGAGTTCCTCTTCACTTTCTGCCATAAGGGTGGTGTCATCTGCAGATCTGAGGTTATTGATATTTCTCCCGGCAATCTTGATTCCAGCTTGTGTTTCTTCCAGTCCAGCGTTTCTCATGATGTACTCTGCATGTAAGTTAAATAAGCAGGCTGACAATATACAGCCTTGACGTACTCCTTTCCCAATTTGGAACCAGTCTGTTGTTCCATGTCCAGTTCTAACTGTTGCTTCCTGACCTGCATACAGGTTTCTCAAGAGGCAGGTCAGGTGGTCTGGTATTCCCATCTCTTTCAGAATTTTCCACAGTTTATTGTGATCCACACAGTCAAAGGCTTTGGCATAGTCAATAAAGCAGAAATAGATGTTTTTCTGGAACTCTCTTGCTTAGTGTATTAAAAAAGCAACCGACTCATATAAACTAATCTTGTATCCTGCAGCTTTACTGAATTCATGTTCTAATAATTTTTGTGTAGAAACTTTAGAGTTTTCTATATATAGTATCGTATCGTCTACAAATTGGAGAAGGCAATGGCACCCCACTCCAGTACTCTTGCCTGGAAAATCCCATGGGCGGAGGAGCCTGGTAGGCTGCAGTCCATATGGTCGCTAGGAGTCAGACATGACTGAGTGACTTCACTTTCACTTTTCATTTTCATGCACTAAAGAAGGAAATGGCAGCCCATTCCAGTGTTCTTGCCTGGAGAAGCCCAGGGACGGCGGAGCCTGGTGGGCTGCCGTCTATGGGGTCATACAGAGTCGGACACGACTGAAGCGACTTAGCAGCAGCAGTGGCATCTACAAATAGTGAGTTTTACTTCTTTCCTTGCTTCTAGTTCTTTCTCTTGCCTGATTTCTGTGGCTAGGACTTCCAGTACTGTGTTAAATAGAAGTGGCAAGAGTGGGCATCCTTGTCTTGTTCCTGGTTTTAGAGGAAAAGCTCAAACAAAGCTTTTCAGCATTGAGTATGATATTAGCTGTGGGTTGATCATGCTGCTGCTGCTGTTTTGTCAGTAAGTCATGTCCAGTCCTTTGCGATCTCATGGACTATATCCTGCCAGGCAAGAATACTGGAGTGGGTTGGCATTTCCTTCTCCATGGGATCTTCCCAAACCAGGGATCAAACCCATGTCTCCTGCTTGGCAGGTGGATCCTTTACAACTGAACCACCTGGGAAGCCCTGGGTTTGTCGTAGATGCCCTTTATTATGTTGAGATATGCTCCCACTATACCAACTTTGCTGAGAGTTTTTATCGTGAATGGATGCCAGATTTTGTCAGATGCTTTTTCTCCATCTATTGAAATGATCATGTGGTTTTATCCTTTCGTTAATGTGGGATATCACACTGATCTGCAGATATTAATTATCCTTGCATCCCTTGAATAAAACGCACTGGATCATGGTATATGATCCTTTTGATATATTTGTAAATTCTGTTGCTAATATTTTGTCAAGGATTTTTGCATATATATTCATCAGAGATATTGACCTGTAATTTTCTTTTTTCGCAGTATTATTAGTTTGATTTTGGTTTCAGGGTAATGGTGGCCTCATAGAATGAATTTGAGAGTGTTACTCCTCTTCAGTTTTTTTGGAATAGTTTGAGAAGTAAGGATATTAGCTCTTCTTTATATAATTGATAGAATTCCTCTGAAGCCACTGGTTCTGGACTTTCGTTTGCCCCCCCAGCAACTATCTTAATAGCACTCTACCACAGGGCTTCCCTGGTGTCTCAGTGGTAAATAATTTGCCTGCCAGTGCAGGAGACGTGGATTTGATCTCTGGGTCAGGAAGATCCCCTGGGGAAGAAAATGGCAACCCACTCCAGTGTTTTTGCCTGGGAAATTCCATGGACAGCAGAGTCTGGGGGGCTACAGTCCATGGGGTCGCAAACAGTTGGACACGACTTAACAAATAAACAACAAATTGAAGCAGTAATTGTTACATGCTACTGGGTATTTCCTTTCCCTGTCTTTCTTCATGCACTAGATGGTGATTGTGTCATATTGTCACATAGCTGTTGTGTTGCATGGCTTTTGTAGAATTCTCATGTTGTGTTTTAAAGCTTCTCCATTATACTTCCTGTGAAGTCTTAATGAATACAGATTTAACTCTTGTGAATCATTCTGTTCGTTACCTAGTTTACACTGACTGGACATTGTGTAAACCTTACAAGTCATTTACATGAAAATAAGGATAGTGGTCATGTGTTCTGAATATTTTCATCAGTTTATCTCTTAAGTCTTTGCCTTAATCACTAAGGTAACTAGTTACCTGGCATCATGGATGGAAGTTTATGTGGCATCACCTACCTGGTTTCAGTACCATGGTTGGCACCGTATATAAATGAGACAGTTAGTATTTATGTTTTTGGTAACTTAACTCTGTGTGAATTTGTTTTCTTACCTCTTTTAGCTTTTAACAGTTTTAACTAGACTGCTCTTGATGGTCATACAATGTAATTTATTTTTCTCAAGTTGATGATCCCATAGTCGGTCTATCATATAACAGGAAAATAATAGCAGTAAAACCTGCACACTTTAAAAAACTTCATATATTATTGTAATTAATTTATATGGAGATTGCTTAAGAAAGTGTCTATCATTTTTGGCATAATTGTTCAACATTTTCCATTATTATTTGCTCTTAAAGAATTGTTAGCATACTCCCAAGCATTTTTTATGCATGTAAAACTGTATAGAATTTTGTGTCTCTGGGGAGGGGAGGAAATGATATGCATAATGAAGAGTTGTTTTTTTTTTAAATGGCAGTGGACTGCCCTTGTACTGACAAAGAATTAATTGACAGTCTGTGGGAGAAAATTTCTTTTATTTTCTAAATGTACCTATTAATATGTAAATTTTTTTAGTTACCTCAAACCCAGCAGCAGCAAACTTTAATATCATGAATCCGGGAAAGGGCAATGTTACGGACTTTATGCATGTTACTCCCTTAATCTTCACAGTAGCACTTCAATACACATCCTCTCTTCATTTCACAGGTTAGGAAACTGAAGTTCCACATCTAATCAGTACAGTGGAGTTGCATCACGTTCAATTTACAAGAATTCAGCTATACATATTAATACTAAGCCAAAAGTAAAAGCATGATGAAAGCAATCATTTAAATATTGCAGTCACATTCCACTACTGAGCTTCTGCTTAAAGTAGACATGAAATTAAAGATGTGAATTTGCTGTTACCTCAAACTGGTTTCAGTGTGTAGGTATGGACTCACTGTGTTGAGTGTGATTCTGTTATTCAGACATGTGTGATGTTCATGCAGTATAGCCTCTAATACCAGTTCTCTAGTGCAGAACTAAAGAAACAGCAACATGTTCCAGTGTTGAAAGAGAAACTTTTGTTTTAGACTTGCTGAGCAATTGTGTTGATTTCTAAGGTGGCCTGTAGACATGACCACAATAAATTTTCATCTCTCTGGTACATGCATGGACATGTGGAAATCCACACCATTTTAAATACTAGATATATTTTATATATTTTGTATATAATTTTGTGTTCTAAATTGATGTATATATTAATATATTATTATCTTTACACAAAACATATTTTTGTACAAGGTGGTATACAAAAAACATACGTTGTAATTTATGGGGGATTTAAGAGACTTTTTTTCAGGAAAGTGTTGACTCTAAATCCACAGACTATGTATGTGATGTTTGCTGCTATACACCCAGGACCTAGCATGTTACCAAGCACAAGGTTTATTGAATAAATGGGGAAAAAATGTTTAATCATTCAGCAACTTATGTTTTTTTAAATAAAAATATACATATGGTGATCACATTTTCTCAGCCCAGATTTTGAAGGCACTTTTGAAAAATCTGCTTTATCCCCCAGATGGATTAGTCTTAAATCATATTAGAACAATAAGAAAATAGAATATTAGAAATTACAACTGTCTCACAACATCTGGTCCTAATATGACCACTAGACTTACTGTTATTTATGTTTCTTTCCTTTCTCCCATCTGTTCTTTTACATGCATATGAATTTGCTGAAGGAAGTATAACCATACTAGACAGAATTTATTTTATGAAAACCTAAATGGGTTTCTGCTCTTTCACCTAGAAAAATGGAAAGACCAGAGGATAGAAAATATAAATAAGGTGACAAATCTATGTGTTATTCTTACCTCCTTATGTAATATTTATTCCCCTTGTACAACCCCTTCTTGAATTCCCATCTGGTTTGTGAAGGGAAGAAGAACTTCCCCTCAGTCCCTTGAAAGAGCTGAGCTGCCAGATATTATTCTTTTTTAGCTGGTCCAGAAGACATGTCTCCTGGGCCATGAAGACATGATCTCTTTCTTACATTGGCAGGGGAGGAAAGGCTTGATATAGTGAAATAGGACATTTGCTTGTAATGCTAGATCAGAACCAGAATATCTAACCTGCCTGCTAACTGCATGACATTGAATAAGCCACTAACGTTTCATAAGCCTGAAAAGTTGATGCTGTGTGGCTAGTGACTGAAGAGATATTTTCAGGGTAGTACTATGTTCCAGACGGAGAAGGAAATGGCAACCCACTCCAGTGTTCTTGCCTGGAGAATCCCATGGACGGAGGGGCCTGGCGGGCTGCGACTAAGCAACTAACACACACACACACACAATGTTCCAGAAGTGAGCTTATGCAAACAAACTTTAAGGATGTAGAAGTAGCTCAGTCATGTCCGGCTCTTTGCAATCCCATAGACTGTTGCCTACCAGGCTCCTCCATTCAAGTAGGTTTCCATTTCCTTCTCCAGGGGATCTTCCTGACCCAGGGATCAAACCCGGGACTCCTGCATTGCAGGCAGACATTTTACCATCTGAGCCACCAGGGAAGCCCCAAGGATGTAGAACTCAAATGAAATAGCAACTGTAAATAAAATAGGAGGGAAAATAAGTCAACAATATATTAAGTCTATTTTATGATTACCAAATAGAAATTATTCTAAAAATGAAGAGGTGGCTTAATATGAAATTTTATAATTCATAGATCAATAAATCCAATAAGGGAAGTAAAGATCATATCAATAAATATGGAAAAGAAAGTAATAATTTCCTTTTGTTTCTTTAAAAAGCAGGAACAAAGAGAAGTTTTAACAAAATACATCAAACTGAAAGCTGAAATAATGGTTTATGGTGAAACACTAGAGAAGTAAACATTTTTTAAAATTTGGAAACCCATTATCACTATATTATTATATAACATTGTTCTGGAACTTCTGACCAATACAGTGAGACTTGAAATAGAAACAAGAGGAGTAAATACTAAAAAAGAAGCCATACTGGATGCTTGAGGCTGGTGCACTGGGATGACCCAGAGGGAGGGTATGGGGAGGGAGGAGGGAGGAGGGTTCAGGATGGGGAGCATGGGTATACCTGTGGCGGATGCATTTCGATGTTTGGCAAAACTAATACAATATTGTAAAGTTTAAAAATAAAATTAAATAAGCCAAAAAAAAAAAAAAAAAGAAGCCACACAGTCCCATTTTCAGTATGATGTAGTTGCATTTGTAGGAAAACTAATTGAGAAATTACTAGACTTAATAAGAAAAGAATATAGAGTAACTAGATTTAAGACAAATAGTTTAAAATTAGTGGTTCTTCTTTATGGTAGCAATAATTGTTTAGAAAATAATATAAAAGAAATAATTTTTAACAATATACCGAAGAGAGTTAAACTATGTTCATAAGAAATATATGAACTCATGTGAAGAAACCTAAAAACTAGTGAAATACAGAGTATGGGCACAATGAGGAGAGTGTCATTGCATCTGTTATAAGTACCAGTTTGTCTCAAGCACACCTATGAATTTAACATAATTCTAATTCTTCAAAATGTCAGAAATTTGAACAAGAGACTAAAACAGGTAAAATAAATTCTAAGTGAAAAATGAAGAAAAATGTCAGAGAGCTAATCCTATTGCCCTATCAGATATGAAAGTATACTATAAAATGCTAATAGTAAATCAAGGACTTGGATACTGGTATAAGCATTGATAGTGAAGTTGGTAAAGGAAATAAAGATCCCAGAAACATTCTGAATGTAAAAAGGGAGTTCAGAAATCAATAGAAAAAGGAAGACATTCAATAATTGTTTTTGAGAGGATTAATTGAAGGGTTAAGTGAAATAAATATTTTTATGCTAAGATCTTAATGACCCAGATAACCACGATGGTGTGATCACTCACCTAGAGCCAGACATCCTGGAGTGTGAAGTCAAGTGGGCTTTAGGAAGCATCACTACAAACAAAGCTAGTGGAGGTGATGGAATTCCAGCTGAGCTATTTCAGATCCTAAAAGATAATGCTATGAAAATGCTGCAGTTGGTATGCCAGCAAATTTGGAAAACTCAGCAGTGGCCACAGGACTGGAAAAGGTCAGTTTTCATTCCAAACCCAAAGAAAGGCAATGCCAAAGAATGTTCAAACTACCACAGAAATGCACTTATCTCACACACTAGCGGAGTAATGCTCAAAATTCTCCAAGCCAGGCTTCAACAGTATGTGAACCGTGAACTTCCTGATGTTCAAGCTGGTTTTAGAAAAGGCAGAGGAACCAGAGATAAAATTGCCAACATCCATTGGATCGTTGAAAAAACAAGAAAGTTCCAGAAAAACATCTACTTCTGTTTTATTGACCATGACAAAGCCTTTTGACTGTGTGGATCACCACAAACTGTGGAAAATTCTGAAAAGAGATGGGACTACCAGACCACCTGACCTGCCTCCTGAGAAATCTGTATATAGGTCAAGAGGCAACAGTTAGAACTGGACATGGACAATGGACTGGTTCATAAGTGGGAAAGGAGTACATTAGGGCTGTATGTATATGTCTCCCTCCTTATTTAACTTCTATGAAAAGTACATCATGCAAAATGGTAAGGCTGGATGAATCACAAGCTGGATTCAAGATTGCCAGGAAAATATCAATAACCTCAGATATGCAGATGATGCTACCATTCTGGCAGAAAATGAAGAGGAACTAAAGAGCCTTTTGATGAAGAAAATGAAAAAGCTGGCTTAAAATTCAGCATTCAGAAAACTGAGATCATGGCATCTGGTCCCATCACTTCATGGCAAATAGATGGGGAAACAATGGAAACAGTGACAAACTTTTATTTTCTTGGGCTTCAAAATCACTGCCAATGGTGATTGCAGCCATGAAATTAAAAGACACTTGCTCCTTGGAAGAAAAGCTGTGACAAACCTATACAGCATTAAAAAGTAGAGACATTACTTTGCCGACAGAGGCCTGTATAGTCAAAGCTATGGCTTTTCCAGTAGTCATGTATGGAAGTGAGAGTAGGATCATAAAGAAGGCTGAGTGTTGAAGAATTGATGCTTTTGAACTGTGGTGTTGGAGAAGATGCGAGAGTCCCTTGGATTGCAAGGAGATCAAACCAGTTTCAGTCCTGAATATTCATTGGAAGGACTGATGCTGAAACTGAAGCTCGAATACTTTGACCACCTGATGCAAAGAGTCAACTCATTGGAAAAGACCCTGATGCTGGGAAAGATGGAAGGCAGGAGGAGAAGGGGACAACAGAGGATGAGATGGCTAGGTAGTAGCACCAATTCAATGGACATGAGTTGGAGCAAGTTCCAGGAGATGGTGGACAGGGAAGCCTGGCAGAGTCGGACACCACTGAGTGACTGAACAACAATAACAAATCTCATTTAAGAAAGGTATTTATCTGGATGGGGAAGTAACTTCCAAACATACAAGAATGAGAGACTCTCAAAGAGAAAGTTTATTACGTTTGACTCTCATGTAAAACATTGGCATTTATTCTGTCTTTATCTCCCACCCCCACCCCCACTCCTATTCCACTTCCCAATACAAACAAACAAACTAAAAGACGTACAAACTAGAATTAGAAATTTGCAAAAATGTAACATACAGATGTTTAATCTTCAAGATATTCATACAAATACTTTCAAAAACACCAAGATCCGTATAAATGAGCAAAGAACTTGAGAAAACAGGTTTGTTTACTAAAGAGAAAATAAAAACATATGGGAAAATTTTTTTCCCAGAAAGATAAAGAAGTGAAACTGTAAGATACAGTGATATATTTTTACTTTTTGAATTAGCAAGAAGTTTCTTGTTGCTGGTGAAGATGCTGGGAAATGTGCTTGTTCATGTATTTCTGTTGGCAGCCTACATTGATTCAACCCTTTCTGAAAGGAAGTCAGCGATTTTTTTTTCTTTTCCATTAAAATTAACATACCTTTTGATCCCTTAATTCCATTTGGGGCATTATGACAATAATGTCAATTTTAAAACAGTTGAAGTATTCAAGTAAGCTGTGCTATATCTTCCATAGAAATAGGCAGTGAGAAGAAGACTGTTGTTCATGAAGAATTTACAGTAATTTGAAGGAATGTTTTCAAAGTGGGGAAAAAGGCAAGATACAAAATTATTAGGCTATTTGAGCACAACTATATAAGCCATGAAGTAAACTACAAAATATGCATATTAAGAAATCTGTAAGAGACTGCATTGAAAAATGGTAATAATGGTTGTCTCGGTGTATTTTTTACTGTTGTGTTTTCCTCCTTGATTCATGTACCACTGTATTTTGCATAGATACAGAGCACAGTCCCATGGTCTTAATAGACATTTGTCAGTATTTAAGTGAATGAATATCTCTAATATGCATGGGTTACTTTTACTTTGACAGAAATATGAACACAATCCACATCTAAGTTAAAGACAATGTGGAAGGTGTTTTAGAAAGGAACTTGGTTCTATTTTGTGTGATCCTTTTCTGTTAATAACATCACTACTGCCCAAATTAGGAATTTCTATTCATTTTGGACTCATCGATAATATGTGACCTGTTAAATCCAACTGATGACCAAAATCTTGAATTTTTTTTTTTAGAAATGCCTCTTGGATTCATCTCCATGTGTTCTCATAGTCACTGCCTTAGTTTAGTCCTTTCCTTTACCACTGAAGTATCCCAACAAGTCTCTCCACTTTACTACTCCTCTTTTACCGTTACTGCCGCCAGAATTGTCAGACATGTAAATAATCAGCAGAATTTTGTGTATGTGGTATAATAGGTTGTATGGGGGAAAAGCAGGGGAGATTAACACTGTCAAATACACCATAAAATACAAAATTGATCTGCTTAAAACTTATTCCTTGTGACTTACATTGTTGCTTCTCAGACTTTAGGTGTATTAGGATCACCAGGGGGAACTTGTTAAAATATGAATTACCCAAGCCTAGAAATTCTGGTTAGATGGTTTTTTGGGCCTGGGAACATGCATTTTAAACAAGGCTTCCTGCTCTTGAGCCTCATCCATGTGATCCCAAGACTAGATATTGAGGAACACTGATCTTAAAGGGCTGTCTTATACATTTACTATAATTCTCACAACTTGGCACCAGCACACTTTCTGTACATTTTCTACGCTATCCCTTAAGAACACTTTTCAATCTAGCCATCTAGAACTGCCTCAGGGTCACCTAGGCCCTTCTGGACTCCTGCGCTTGTGCTCATACTGTTTCTGCTGCTCAGAGCCTCTTTTGCTATGGCTGCTCCTACCCAGTAACTTGTTAACCTGGCACACTGTCTTCAGCTTCTCTATGAAGTACTCCTGGTCTCAACTCTCCTAGGCAGAGTAGAGCTCTCCCTCCTTTATAGCCTCTACTTAGGGCTTTCATGCATTGCAGAAGGAAATGGCAACCCACTCCAGTATTCTTGCCTGGAAAATCCCGGGGACGGGGGAGCCTGGTGGACTGCCATCTATGGGGTCACAGAGAGTCAGACATGACTGAAGCAACTTAGCAGCAGCAGCAGCAGGGCTTCCCAGGTAATGCAGTGGTAAAGAATCCACCTGCCAGTGAATGAGGCGCAAGAGACATGAGTTCAGTCCCTGGGTTGGGAATATCCCCTGGAGTAAGATATGCACCCCACTCCAGTATTTTTGCCTGGGAATCTCATGGACAGAGGAGCCTAGGGGGCTACAGTCCAAAGAGTCAGACACAGCTGAGCACAGCAAAGCCTCTACTTATTGTAATACATACATGCTAAGTTATGCTTGCTTATTTATGTATCTGTCTTCCTCAGTAGACTGTGAACCTCTTGAGGTCAGGGATGTCATTTTACTCATCTTGTACCTTTAGCATAAGCCTGGCACATAATTGCTTAATAAATGTTTGTCATATCAATAACAGCTCAATAAAGAAGGCAGGGAAGGAGTGGTTAGTCCCACTTTTCAGTGAGGAAGATGAGGTCTTAAAAAATTAAGTATTTGCTTAAAATTACCCAGCTTGTAAGTACCATACACTTGAGATTTGCCCCTAAGATACCTGGCTGCTTTTCTGGTTTTAGTCTACAGGAAAAGTAGACAGATTATCACTGTAAAACTACACACACACACACACACACAGCCTTTTAAGCATTTTTTCCTGTTTATGTATTTGTCATGTTTGGGGGAGGGGTGTTTTAATAAACTTTTTTATTGTATTCACAATTTATAAATAATACATATTCCTCTAGGGCAAGACCAGATTACTGGATATTCAGCTGTTATTGCTTGGTGTTATCCTCTGCTTTGTATCCCTTTCAGAAACCATAATATAGTACCTAGTGGGGTATCCACAAATACTTGTGTAATTAAATTCAGCCAGCACTTAATGTACTTACCATTTATTCTGCAGTAATTAAGGTAAAAATTATATATATATATGTATAAATATATACACACACGTATAGTACATATATAAGTATTCAAGTGGTTTTGCATTGTGTTTTTTTCAAGTTCAATTTCCAGAGTTTGGTTGTGTTCAGTGTTGGTACTTCAGTCTTGATGTGTTGATGGAAATCAACGACCAGCTGCAAAGTTCAGATCCAGTGTGCCATAGAATACATCTAGCTATGGCTTAAACCAAATGTTAGCAATGAAATATTTAGTAGCAACTGTTCTTTTAAAAGAAACATTTTAGATAATTAGAGTCATCTTGTAATATCCTTGCACCCCAGCTGTCAGCTTTTTACTTTTTCTGCCAGTATTTCTGGAACTAAAATCAAGAAAATGGAAATTAGGGTACCACACTTTGAAGTACACTAAATACTTGACAAACTGTTACATCTTATAAAGATTTCCAAGTAGAGTTCTTCAGTCAGTGTCTCAAAAGATTTTGTAAAAAGCAAATATCTAAATTAACCTCCAATATTAAGCTGAAACACATTAGTAAATATTAGCATTTGAGAAATTGAGCAGTTCCCTCTCTTAATAGTCACTGGACATGGAAATTATTAAATTTGAGCATTTAATTTTAAAAATTTCCTGTTACTGTTAATTTTGTTACCATGTTTAATCAGCATCTCACTATCCTTTTGTTCTCCCTTTCTTTAGCTTTTGTTGTTACTTTCTGCTTTTAATACAGTCAAATGTCCATTTTCTGTTGCATCAACTTATAATAATATTCCTCATATCCCACTGTTATACAGTGATAATAGTACCTTATCTTTCCTTTAAATTCTTGTCCCACCTTCCCTAACACAGTATACATGCAGCTACTTAGTACATTGTCAAGTAATGGGTAACTTTTACATTCTATTCTGTGACCATACTTAAAACTTCTTATGTTTTGACTCTAGGTAGATTGTAATACCTGATATTAATAGTATTTACATTAATTTGCATGCATGCTAAGTTGCTTCAGTCATGTCTAACTCTGCAACCCTATGGACTGTAGCCCACTGGGCTTCTCTATCCATGGGATTCGCCAGGCAAGAATACTGGAATGGGTTGCCATTCTCTTCTCAGAGGATCTTCCTAACTGAGGAATCAAACCCCAGTTTCTTTGTATCTCCTGTATTGGCAGGAAGATTCTCTACCACTTGTACCACCTGGTATGATTATATAAAAACGTTTCACTCCACAACCAAATAATAGATTTCTTTTTACATTCAACATGATGAACCACACAAAGAATATCTTTAGTACTTAGATCACATGGTTACTCTTTTTATACACGCCACAAGTTGCTCAAAATTGTGCTGTTTTCCTTCTTATTTTGAGCTTGATTTTATTATTGTTTTTTCCTCCCTAAAGTTTTTTCCTCCCTTTTATTTCCTATTGTGAAAATAAGCATGTATATTCTTCAATATGCCATTAATACTTTTTGACGCCTCATTTATCTGTTGTTTAAAAGCTGTGAGATTGTTTTTTCTGAATACTTTTTACTTTGGCCACATAGATTTCATTCTAGTTTGGGCTTATTACTATTTATGATTGGTGTAAAACTTTTCCTGGGATTGCTTTTTCTTAATATAAATAAGATTATGTGATTCAGCCTGTAAGTCAGTTCTATCATCTCTAGCATGTATCTTCCTCCTTTTTGGCTTTCATTTTTGGTTGGCTTGAGTAATAACTCATGTGCCTTAGGACTGGGTCATGGGAGGTAAAATCCATGGAAATACTTTATATTTTCTTTACATATGATAATTTGCTGGGTATAAAATTCATGGTCAGAACATTTTCCAACAGATTTTAATTGCTGCCTAGTTTTCGCTCCCTTTTTGCCTCCACTCCACAAACCTTAGTAAAATAGTAATAGAAAGCTGTTCCTTGATATATTAAATAGTAGCTATCCCAAGCCAGAAGCTTCACACAGGCTTAATTACAAAGGATTCACATTCTATTCATGTTATGAATAACATAAGGAACAGTAAGCTATTTTCTCACTTTTTTTGTATTGTATACGATACTGGTACAGTTAAATGAGGGAAAGGAGACAAGTATGATAAAAGAGGATGTAAATTATTATTTGCAAATTTTACTTTCTGTATTCATTTCTGTCTGTCCTAACCACCCACTCGTATCCTGCTCTCCAAAGTGTAGCCATTGTTAGTAACATATGATTAATTTTAAGGGGGAAATGGGAGGGAATACAGGAATATATATTTATATAAAAAAGATATATTTAAGCCAGAGTTTTAGTCTTATTAGTATAGAATTATAATCAACATTTTCTTGTTCAAATATCTTCTGAGTTTGTCATTGTATTCCCTTTTAAATTTTTAATTTTCATCATCAAAATAAATGTATCCTCTAGTAATGACAGTGTGAGGAGGTTGGGTGATTCCCCTTTGTGGAAAACAAGTATAAGAATGCTGAAGTAACTATATTAATATATCACCCAATATATTTTAAAGCAAAGAATAATACTAGAGATAAATTAGAAAGGAATGAACATAGCAGGGAAATGTGAAATTCTAGATACACGTGCACTTACAACAGACATAAAATACATGAAGTAACACTGCCAGAATTGAAAGTAGAAATAGGCAGTTAAATATTTAGAGTTGCAATTTTCTGTATTCTTCTTTCAACAACTGGTAGAATAAGTAGACAGAAAAGCAGGATATAGAAGACTTGAATAAGGCAGTCAACCAATTTAACCTGACGTCTACAGAATACAGTACCCAACAGCACATTCAAAGTGCATATGAAACATTCATCAGGATGAGCCATATAATGGCCCACAAACATAAAGTTTGTTAATAAATATAAAAAGATTGAAATTACACAATGTGTTGAAATTACATAGTGGCGATTTAATTTAAAGGAATTAAATTAAAAGTCAATACAAAAAGAAGGACAATTCCCAATATGTGGAAATTGAATCACATATTTCTGAGTAATCTGTGGATGAAAGAAGAATTCACAGGGGAAATTGGAGAATATTTTTAACTGAAGTAGGAAAATATTTTTAGCTGCATGAAAATAAAAATACAGTATATAAAATTTTTGGTATATAGCTAAAGCAGTGCTAAGAAATTAATTTATAGCTTTAAATGCTTAATACTAGAAAAGAAGAAAGGTCTAAAATCAGTTATCTAAGCTTCTTCTTTAAAGAGCTAAAAAAGAAATAGTTAAGATCAAAGTAAACAGAAGAAAGGCAATAATAAAGATCAGAGAGGAACTCAAGTAAATAGAAAACAGGAAAACAATGAGATGAAAATCTCATTCTTTAAAAGGGTCAGTAAAATTGATAAACCTTTAACTAGAATAATCAATAAAAAAGTAAATTAACAATATTAGGAATGAAGGAATAGATATCATTACAGATCTATAGGTACTTAAAAAGATAATGAAAGAATGTTATGAACAACATTTATACCAATCAGTTTGACAGCTTGGGTGAAATGGGCAAGTTCCCTGAAAAATACAAATGACTAAAACTGACTCAAGAAGAAATAGAAAATCTAAATACACTTATATAGAATAAGGAAATTCAGTTAGTAATTAAAAACCTTCCAACAACAACCATATTCAGGCCCCAATGCCATAACTGGTAATTCTGACAAACACTGAAGAAAGAAAAATTACAATTCCTACCCAGATTTTCAGAAAATACAGATGTAAGGAGAACATCACAACTCATTTTATGACGCCAGTATTACCCAGATATCAAAGTCAAACAAAGACATCACAAGAAAACTAGCAGTGAACATTGCTCACAAATATAGACACAGAAATCTATAACAAAATATTAGCATATTAAATCTAACAGTATATTGATATGAAAAGGAAACTGTATCATGACTATGTGGGATTTATCCCAACAATGAAAGACTGTTAACTTCTAGAATTCAATTCAATTCCGTGTAATACACAGTGCTAATAAAATAAAATTGAAAAACTGTATGATTATCTCAATGGATGCAAAAAAAGTATCTGACGAAAATTCAACACAAATGCATAAAAAGGTCAGCAGGCTGGGAATTGCAGGCAACTTTTCCATTCTGATAAAGAATATCTATGAAAACACAACCAAAATCATACCTCATAGTAAATGCATATGATTATGTCTTTTCTGGTACAGTTTTTGTTCTTGTTGCTGTTTTAATTAAATAATTAACTTATTTAAAAATTTTGCTTAGTTGAGGTTGCATCTGAGTCTGTCTTCCCAGAGGCGTCAAACCATCTTTGTAATAATAACTTTCACCCATAGGGTAATTAGTTTGATTACTTTTGTAAGATACCCTCCTGTGCATACTAAGTCACTTTAGTCATGTCCAACTCTTTGCAACACCATGGTCTGTGTCTGCCAGGCTCCTCTGTCCATGGGATTCTCTAAGCAAGAGTACTGGAGTGGGTTGCCATGCCCTCCTCCAGGAGATCTTCCCAACCCAGAGATCAAACCTGCATCTCCTATGTCTCCTGCATTGTCAGATGGGTTCTTTACCAGTAGTCCCACCTGGGAAATGTTCCTAGAGCCTTCAGTTTTTCTGATTTAATCTTGACCACCCCCTAGGTCTGTTTCACAGCTGTTGTCTTATGACTTTTTGCTCTTATCCTGGAAATTCCCTTCATCTGCTTCCTGTGTTGGAGCCTTGATTTCCCATGTCCCATACCTTCATGGTAGAGAAGGCAATGGCACCCCACTCCAGTACTCTTGCCTGGAAAATCCCATGGATGGAGGAGCCTGGAAGGCTGCAGTCCATGGGGTCGCTGGGAGTCGGACACGACTGAACGATTTCCCTTTCACTTTCCACTTTCATGCATTGGAGAAGGAAATGGCAACCCACTCCAGTGTTCTTGCCTGGAGAATCCCAGGGATGGGGAAGCCTGGTGGGCTGCCGTCTATGGGGTCACACAGAGTCGGACACGACTGAAGTGACTTAGCAATAGCAATACCTTCATGGTGTACTCTCATTTATAAGAGCATATTCTCTAGTGGTTTCTTGAAAAAGGATAGTTCAGTTCAGTTCAGTTGCTCAGTTGTGTCCAACTCTTGGTGACCCCATGGACTGCAGCACACCAGGCTACCCTGTCTTATCAGCAACTCCCAGAGTTCGCTCAAACTCATGTCCATTGAGTTGGTGATGCCATCCAACCATCTCACCCTCTGTTGTCCTCTTCTCCTGCCTTCAATCTTTCCTGACATCAGGGTCTTTTCCAGTGAGTCAGTTCTTCACATCAGGTGGCCAAAGTATTGGAGTTTCAGCTTCAGCATCAGTCCTTCCGATGAATATTCAGGACTGATTTCCTTTAGGATTGACTGGTTGGATCTCCTCGCAAGGGTCTCTTAAGAATCTTCTCCAACACTACAGTTCAAAAGCATCAATTCTTTGATGCTCAGCTTTCTTCATGTTCCAACTCTCATGCCCATATTGATTACTGGAAAAACCATAGCTTTGGATGTTTCTTTGTCGGTAAAGTAATGTTTGTGCTTTTTAATATGCTGTCTAGTTTTGTCATAGCTTTTCTTTCAAGGAGCAAGTGTCTTTTAATTTCATGGCTGCAGTCATCATCTGCAGTGATCTTGGAGCCCAAGAAAATAAAGTCTGTCATTTTCCATTGTATCCCCATCTATTTGCCACAAAGTAATGGGACCAGATGTCATGATCTTTGTTTTTTGAATGTTGAAAAGGGATAACTTAGGGGTAAATTTTTTGAAATTTTACATACCTGAATATGTCATAATCTATTCCTGCAATTATGTGATATTTTAGATGCGTGTACAACTCTGTAGATTGAAAATCATTTTACTCAGAATTTTTTAAATATTGCTGCTCTACTGTCTTTTGGCATACTGTTTTGCTATTGTGTGATCAGGTGCCATTCTGGCTCCTGATCATTGATTTGGCTTGAGGGTGGTTGTTTTTGTCTTTAGAAATTATTATTATGTTCCGTTCAGGCCTGGTGTTATGAAATTTTATGGCACTGTCTCTTGGTATGGGTTTCTTCCTTTTTTATGTGGTGTACTCAGTAGGTCCTTGCTTTCTGCAGACTTACATCCTTCAGTTCTTGGAAATTTTCTTGCCTTTTTATATTTTATCTTCATTTTCATTGTTGTTTCTGAAATTCCTTCAAGTCAGATATTAGACTTTCTGAATTGCTTTTGCTAGTTTTTTACCTTTCCCCTTATTACTCATCTTTCTTTGTATTCTGCCTTCTGGAAAATTGCCTTGACTTTAAATGCCTATTGAATTTTCTTTTCAGCTCGTATTCTCTCTTACTGGTTCCTCTTCTTGTTAAATGATGCAATATTTTCTCTTTCATGAGGATATTTTAATTAGTTTCTTCAACATTTTCTTCTGTCCCATCATTCTGTGTTTCTCAGCACTCCTGTTTTATCTTGGTCTCTGTCTTTAATATTTGGAGACTTTCCTCAAATATATGAAGATCCTTGGCTGTCATTCATATTTAAAAAGCATTAAAAGCTGATAAAAAGTTCTGAGTTTGAGGCAGGGCTCTTGTTTGTTGGTGGACTGTGCTTTAGGAAATACTTAAATGTCATGATCTTTCTTTAGGTTAGTCAGTTTGGGATCCTTTTTTTTGGAGAAAAATCTACTATCTCTTATGTGGGACTACTTATGTTTTAGAGCTTTACTGAAGAAAAGAACTTTGAAACTCATTTAAACTTTCACATTATCCTCTGGTTTTATTCACAACTTTACTCTTAGCTATTTCTGTATCTGTTTCAGTCCACAGTCTTTTGGGTTTATTTTTTCCAGAAACTATGCCTTCTGATTTCCGAAAGATTGGCAAGTCATCGACTACGTTTAGTGAAGTTGGAGACCTGAAATTCCAATAGTTCTGGGTATTTCCTGTCCTGAACCTTTCTGAGGTTCTGTGAAAGTATTAGCTTGTTTCTTACCTATAGGCACTTAAATTTAATATTCCTTACCTCACTTATCGTTCTTTTTTTCCCTTCTGAGCTATTTGTAAATTAAAAAAAAAAAAAAAAAAAAAAATTAGCCCTTTGTCATATATGTTGCAAACACATCTTCCCAGTTTGCCAGTGGTCTTACAGTTTGGTTTATGGAAGAACTTTCACCAGAAAATCTTTGACTTTTTAGTCATTTTATCCATTTTTTTCTGTATGATTTCTTGGTACCATAACATTAATATATAAACGAACCATAGTTTTATTCTGTATGAACAATAACCAATTATATAATGGAAAAGAAGAACTCATTCACAAAACTTAACAAAAAGATCATTTATCTACAAATAAACTTAATAAGCCATAACAACTTACATAAAGAAGTCTTTTAAAACTCTACTGAGGAGGCAAAAATTTCTTGGGCAGAATATGGGAAACACTAATTATAAAAGAAAGATAAATAGGACTAACAAAGTTAACATTTTTTGCTTATAAAAAGACAATAGGAAGATGAATAGACATACCACAGAATGGAAAAAATATTCTTAATATTTATTGCCTTTGCTCAGTCATGTCTGACTCTTTGCGACCCCATGGACTATAGCCTACCAGGCTCCTGTGTCCATGGGATTTTCCAGGCAATAGTCCTGGAGTGGATTGCCATTTCCTTCTCCACTTAATATTTATAAGTGACATAAAAAACTTATTTTCAGCATATATAAAGAATCTGAAATCAACATTTTAAAAAATCAGCTACCTAATATAAAAATGAAGAAAAGATACCAAACATTTCATGGAAGTTATACAAATAGCCAGTAACACATAGAAAGATTTTAAACATCATTTGTCATTGGTAAATGCGAATTAAAATCATTGTATGTTTATTTGTAGAAATATCACTACCCACTAGATATCAGCTACCCACTAGAATAGCTAAGATTAAAAACTGATACTACTAAATATTTATGAGTATGTAGAGCAGCTGGAACTCTCTTTTATTGCTGGTGGGAATGCAAAGTGATCAACTACTTTGGAGAACTGGTAGGCCATTTCTTATAAGGTTAAACATAACATTTGCCTCCTGTGTCAGGAGTTCACTAAGACCAGGTTCAGTGGTTTTGCTTAGAGGACTCACAGGACTCAACATGTGGTCATACGCATTGCTGTAATTTATTATAGCAAAGGATGCAGAGCTCAGTCAGCAAATGAAGAAGGTACATGGGGAGAAATCCAGGGGAGAGCAGGTAAAGCGTACAAGGGACCTCTCTCAGTGGAGTCATGCAAGGTACATTAATTTCCCCAGTGAAGAGTTGTGACAACACTGAAGTGTATCCAACCAGGAAAGCTTAGAGATTCAGTGCACAGGTATAGCCTGAGAGGTTAATCCTGCTGCCCAGCACATACCCAGATTCCAGACGGAAAGCAGGTTATTAGATGCAAACCATATTGTTTCCATAAACAGCTCAGACACAGTGAGCCACTCTTAACCGGTTAGGGGTTGAGAATAATCCTCTCAGTATCTAAGATCCACTTTCCCAGATGCTAACTACGGGCCAACTTTGTAAGCAGGCCTTTTTAGGGATAAACAGCCTTGTAGAACCCAGCATTTCACTTTTAAGTATTTACCAAGAGAAATAAAAGTATATGTCGACTAAAACAAAAACAATAAAATCCGATGTAAAAATGTTCATAGCCAAAATTGGAAAAAGCTCGTATATTTAACAACTAGAGAATGAACAAACTAGTTGTAGTATATTTTGGAGTACTACTTGGTGATTTAAAAGAATTGACTAGTGATACATTAACAGCATGTCTAAATCTCAAAAATAATATGTTAAGTGAAAGAAGCCAAATGCAAAAGAGTATATACTATGTGATTCAATTTATATGAAGAACCAGAAATACTAATCTGTAATTAGATTAGTAATTAATTGATTAAAAATCAAAATGTGGTTGGGACAGAGAGAGAAGTTAATTGGAAAAGAGCATGAGGGGATTTTCTGGGGTTATAGAAATAGTCAATATCTTGTGTGGTGTTTACATAGATATAAAATGTTAAAAATCATCAAACTTAACATTTAAGATATAAGCAGTTCATTGTATGTTAGTTATAATTCAGTTTAGGCTTCCCTGGTGGCTCAGTGGTAAGGAATCTCCCTGCCAATGCAGGAGATTAGAGTTTGACCCCTGAGTCAGGAAGATCCCCTGGAAAAGGAAACCAGTTCCCCTGGAGATGGCAACCCACTACAGTATTCTTGCCTGGAGAACATCATGGACAGAGGAGCCTGGTGAGCTGCAGTCCATGGTGTCACGAAAGAGTCTGTCACAACTTAGTGACTAAACAACAATGTAATTCAATTTTAAATGTAATTACTGGGGAACACTGAACAATAGTTAAATGGAGATACATACTTGTATAGCAAGATTATTTTGTAAAAATGTCAGTACTGTCTAAGCATAAATCAAGTATTCATAATCAAAATATGACCAATTTTTGCTTTGAACTTTTTTTTGAACTTAACAAAGTGGTTCTCAAATTCATTTGGAATTGAAAGCCAAGTTTAATGAGACTGTGTGGAACTAGAAAGAAGGCATTTGTGTTGAATTTAAGGAATAATTGAAATGGCAATAAATAGACACAGAAGAAAGATCCTGGACTTTATTTACAAATGCAAAGAAAACAGAAGAGAGAAGATTGATCCAGTAAGGTTAGAGTTTGGAGGGTGGTTAGAGAGTGGGAGAGTAGAGGCAGAGCATTGTTGTAATGATTTGTGAGACTTTGAGTTTGAGCTATATCTGTAGATACTAGGGATTCATCGTATTATTGTAACTGAGTAATTGTCGTGACACTGGGTGATGAATTGGGGAAGGGAGAAATCAAATAATGTATGCTTTCAGGGCTTTTTGCCTTAGTTCCTGCTGCCCACTTAACCTGCTGTGCCCACTGTACCTGTCAGACATTCTTTTCATTTCATCTTAGAAAAAGCACTTGCTTATGAATGCTTGTGAAAACTCTTTAGGACCTAATAGTGATAGAAAAAAAAAAATCCCATGGACAGAGGAGCCTGGCTGGCTATAGTCCATGGGGTCTCAAAGAGTCAGAGCGACTGAGTACACACAGTGACAGAAGATGGCCAGAAAAACACAAAAGATGGGTTTAAGGACAGTTTAGTGGGTGGAAGTGGCATCATGCAAGAAACATCTCCAAAGTTTCTAACCTTGGAGACCCCACATTTGCATAGTAAGCTGAGCAAGAGTTACCAATGAAAGAAGCAAATAAAGAGACTAGAATAAAATCACAGAAAGATTATTTTGACTTTTTATTGGGGAAATTTGGGGAGAAAACTTTAAATCGTTTATAATATTAATAGCTTCTTAACTTTGTAATTTTAATCTTCTAATTTTGAAGGTATTTCAAAATAAAATGTAACGCATGAACCTGGGAACTTTTTGACAATTACCATTGTAGAAATAGTCACTTTTAGAGTGTTCTCATACTGTCTTGTAGTAACTTTGTAATTGATAGTGAGATCTGTTACAGAGTTTCTACAGATAGATAGGTCAAATAGTGAGAGAGGTAGAGGATGTATGAGTGAGTGCCTGAGTGTATGTGTCTTTTTTGTCCTGGGAAATGACATCCTGACAGGACAGAAGAACAAAAGAACAGTATTGAAAATAGCTAGAGTAAAGGTTGTTTTTTTTCTGTCACCACACAGCAGATATGGAGAATAGTAGAAGCAGACAGATGGACAGTTATGCTAGTTTTGGAGTGTTCTAGTAGAGAAAAGAAACTTTCTGTTCCTTTTATTCAGAAATTGAATTTCTAGGCTAACTTACTAGTTTCAGTAATAAGTTTCATATTCTGACCAAAGAAACATTATCTTTTTTACCCTGGGGATAATGACTCATGCTCTTCTCAGAATTTTGCTTTTGTGGAAACTGAAGTGCAGTCATAAATATAGCACTGTTATTTGGATCTTAGTGCTAATGATACTATTGTAAGTAGACTAGTGATGGGTAAGAACACTAGTGTTGTAAGGTCAGTTGTAACAAAGGAACCACAGACAGGTTTTAATTAGCTGATTCCTAGAGATATAAAAGTATTTAGATTTTTTTTTAAAAACTGATAAAGATAGTTACTGTGATTTTGTTGATTATGCTATAAAAATAGAACACACTTTAATCTTTTTTTTAAAGTACTTCATTGTTTTGAGGACTTTGTGACAGACAAGTAAATTTCTGACTTCCAATAGTGACAGTGGAGAGATTTTAAAGAATTTTTTTCTGCGCATTTTTTCATATACCACTCAAAATTGGCATGAGACCATCAAGTTATAATCATATAGACCATAAAGTAACTCTCCAATAATAGAGATTCTTAATGTTGCTGGAGATGACTCTTGAGAATCCCCTGGACAGCAAGGAGATCAAACCAGTCAGTCCTAAAGGAAATTAGTCCTGAATATTCAATGGAATGACTGATGCTGAATCTGATGCTCTAATACTTTGGCTACCTGATGCAAAGAGCCGACTCATTGGAAAAGACCCTGATGCTGGAAAAAATTGAGGGCACAAGAAGGGAGCAACAGAGGATCAGATGGTTGGATGGCATCACTGATTCATTGGACATGAGTTTGAGCACACTACAGGAGATACTGAAAGACAGGGAAGTCTGGGTAGATGCAGTCCATGGGGTCACAAAGAGTTGGACATGACTTAGCAATTGCCAAATTCAGACTTAAAATGAAGAAAGTAGGGAAAACCACTAGACCATTCAGGTATGACCTAAATCAAATCCCTTACAGTTATACAATGGAAGTGAGAAATAGATTCAAGGGATTAGATCTGAGTGTCTGATGAACAGAGTGCCTGATGAACTATGGACGGAGGTTCAGGTGACAGGGATCAAGACCATCCTCAAGAAAAAGAAATGCAAAGAAGCAAAATGGCTGTCTGAGGAGGCCTTGCAAATGGCTGTGAAAAGAAGAGACGTGAAAAGCAAAGGAGAAAAGGAAAGATATACCCATTTGAATGCAGAGTTCCAAAGAATAGCAAGGCGAGTTAAGAAAGCCTTCCTCAGTGATCAATGTAAAGAAATAGAGGGAAACAATAGAATGGGAAAGACTAGAGATCTCTTCAAGAAAATTAGATACCAAGGGAACATTTCATGCAAAGATGGACTCAATAAAGGACAGAAATGGTATGGACGTAACAGAAGCAGAAGATACTAAGAAGAGGTGGCAAGAATACACAGAAGAACTATACAAAAAAGATCTTCATGACCCAGATAATCATGATGGTGTGATCACTTACCTAGAGCCAGACATCCTGGAATGTGAAGTCAAGTGGGCCTTAGGAAGCATCACTACGAACAAAGCTAGTGGAGGCTATGGAATCCCAGTTGAGCTATTTCAAATCCTGAAAGATGATGATATGAAAGTGCTGCCCTCAATATGCCAGCAAATTTGGGAAACTGTGCAGTGGCAACAGGACTGGAAAAGGTCAGTTTTCATTCCAATCCCAAAGAAATGCAATACCAAAGAATGCTCAAACTACCACACAATTGCACTCATCTCACATGCTGGTAAAGTAATACTCAAGATTCTCCAAGCCAGGCTTCAATAGTATGTGAACTGTGAACTTCCTGATGTTCAAGCTGGTTTTAGAAAAGGCAGAGGAACCAAAGATCAAATTGCCAACATCCAGTGGATCATGGAAAAAGCAAGAGAGTTCCAGAAAAACATCTATTTCTGCTTTATTGACTATGCCAAAGCCTTTGACTATGTGGATCACAATAAACTGTGGAAAATTCTGAAAGAGATGGGAATACCAGACCACCTGACCTGCCTCTTGAGAATTCTGTGTGCAGGTCAGGAAGCAACAGTTAGAACTGAACATGGAACAGCAGACTGGTTCCAAATAGGAAAAGGAGTACGTCAAGGCTGTATATTGTCACCCTGTTTATTTAACTTATATGCAGAGTACATCATGAGAAACGCTGGTCTGGAAGAAGCACGATCTGGAATCAAGAGTGCCAGGAGAAATGTCTAACCTCAGATATGCAGATGACACCACCCTTATGGCAGAAAGTGAAGAAGAACTAAAGAGCCGCTTGATGAAAGTGAAAGAGGAGAGTGAAAAAGTCGGCTTACTTCCCATTTATTTGCTGCTATAGTCCTTCAGTGATATGAGCAGTTATATGCATGGGATAAAACAATACTGGGCCCTTGTAAATGGAGGTAAAGTTGCCATTTCATCTCTTCTCCATGGTCTAGACATTGCTTCCCTGTCTAATGTCCTGTGTAAGTAGAAGTGAATTTCTTCATGGAGTTACTACTGTTGAATTGATATAAGACTGTTGCTATTGTTTTATATAGCACTAAGGGTCGTACCTCTGCATCGGTCATCTTACGTGGGGCAAGTGATTTCATGTGTGACGAGATGGAGTGCTCCTTACACGATGCCCTTTGTATGGTGAAGAGAGTTTTGGAGTCAAAGTCTGTGGTCCCAGGTCGGGGTGCTGTATAGGCGGCCCTTTCTATTTACCTTGAGAACTACGCGACCAGCGTGGGCTCCTGGGAATATCTCGCTATTGTGGAGTTTGCAAGATCTCTTCTTGTTATTCCTAATACTCTGGCAGTTAATGCTGCCCAAGACTCCACAGATCTGGTTGCAAAATTAAGAGCTTTTCATAATGAGGCTCAGGTTAACCCAGAATGAAAAAATCTAAAATGGATTGGTCTTGACTTAGTCAATGGTAAACCCTGTGACAACAAACAAGCAGGGGTGTTTGAACCAACCATAGTTAAGTGCTTGAAATTTGCAACTGAAGGTGCAATTACCATTCTTCGAATTGATGATCTTATTAAATTAACACCCAGAAAGCAAATTTGATAAGTATGGAGGTTATGAAGATGCTGTTCACTCTGGAGCCCTTGATGACTGATCTGTTTTATTTATAACAACATTAGATGCAGCTTGCTTGTATCTCAAATATCACATATTAAAGTGAAACAGGCTGCCGGAAAAAAAAAAGTTGGCTTAAAGTTCAACATTCAGAAAATTAAGATCATGGCATCTGGTCCCATCACTTCATGGCAAATAGATGGGGAAACAGTGACAGAATTTATTTTGAGGGGGGCGGCTCCAAAATCACTGCAGATGGTGACTGCAGCCATGAAGGTAAAAGATGCTTACTCCTTGGAAGAAAAGTTATGACCAACCTAGACAACATATTAAAAAGCAGAGACATTACTTTGCCAACAAAGGTCCGTCTAGTCAGGGCTATGGTTTTTTCCAGTAGTCATGCATGGATGTGAGAATGGACTATAAAGAAAGCTCAGTGTAGAACAATTGATACTTTTGAACTGTGGTTTTGGAGAAGACTCTCGAGAGTCCCTTGGACTCCAAGGAGATCCAACGAGTCCATCCTGAAGGCAATCAGTCCTGAATATTCATTGGAAAGACTGATGTTGGAGCTGAAACTTGAATACTTTGGCCACCTGATGCAAAGAACTGACTTAATTTGAAAAGACCCTGATGTTGGGAAAGATTGAAGGCAGGAGGAGAAGGGGATGACAGAGGATGAGATGGTTGGATGGCATCACCGACTCAGTGGACATGAGTTTGAGTAAACTCCGGGAGTTGGTGATGGACAGGAAGGCCTGGTGTGCAGTCCATGGGGTTGCAAAGAGTCGGACATGACTGAGCAACTGAACTGAACTAAACTGAACTAGCAACTGAACAACAGCAAGATGAAGTTAAAGTTTATGTTCCAGTTTAACCTTAATCTTGCAGTTTAAGAAATAGAGTTTTAAATGTGCTATTTATGTTCTATAATAGATGCTGTTATGCTGAATTTTCACCACATCAGGATTCTCCATCAAGGTATCCATTCTTGTAATGATTGTTATTGGGCACATGCGCATAAGTCTCTGTTGATATCTCCTATAGTGGCTCTCTTTAACCCAGGAACTTTCCCTTATCTCTCCACAGTAAACTTTGCAGTCATTCCTTTTCTTGAGATAATAGTACTCCCTAGTGAAGTTTTCGAATTTTAGCTAAGTTCCCTTTTTCAAACTTTCTTTTATCTCCCTCTGTGCATTTATTTTAATTTCAGCAAAATTAACTAATGAATCATAATGTGTGAAGCAGTTGTTTGATAATAACTTAATGACTTATGTTAAATAGTCAGTTTTAAAGGTTTTGTCAGTTGATACAGATTTTAAAAGTGCTTTAAATTTTGAATTTTATGGTAATTTATTGTTTAACTTTATGTGTCAGGCAGTTGACTGGTGACATACTAAGCAGCAATGAATAAAATGGAAATATTCTACTTACTGATCCCTTATGTTGCTGTTTATACACAGTCACACCCACTTCAGTTTGTCATTCTCATTGCTCTCATTTTAGAGTACAGTAACTATGATTTCCCAGGTGCTTGAAACATTGTACTGTATCAAGTATAAATGAATAGTAAATGTTTGAAAGAGCAAAGTGAAATGCATCTACTAATATAATCCATCATTAAATGGACTCTAAGATATCTTACCTATATGGTGTTGGCTGAAAAATCGAGTTTTTAAAAAGCAAATCTGTGCTTACATGACTCCACATTGTTGCTGCTGTCATTCATAGGACTACTTGTCTTTACATCTTGACTAGGGGATGATTGTGCTGAAATTAAGCTGCCTTCTCTCTGATTGCACACTGGAAGATCTGTATTCCTTTGCTTGCCAGACAGCTCTCCTGCATTACTCCAAATCTTTTTTTAGTGAAGTAGCCTTTATACTAGAGAGCAAATACTTCAGTATCTGATAAATCACTACTAACTTGGTTAATAATTGCTTGCAGGGGAGTTTCTCTGCATTACTAGTGTAATACTAAAGTATTCTGTTATTGCCAGAAAATGGACCAGATGGCAAGCAGTTACACCAGAGTATAGTATTATTATTTGGTCTTTAACATTGAAAAAGAACACTTTTATCAAGTTTCTACTGTATTTCATGTCTTCCATCCAGTGTTGTAGCATTCCTCTTGAACTGTATTGGAGATAGACTTGGGTAGTATTCACTAAACAAATAATACCTATGTTACTTTTTTTAGAATTTAGTTTGAAGAAAATGGAACATATTTACAAGTAGCTCTCTCTGGATTTATTTGATTAAGTTTGGTAAAATGAGGGACTTTTTGTTTTGGCCAATAAATTTGGCATGTGGAATAAGCAGATTAAAAATAGACATTATATGATCATCTTAAGTGAAATTTAATGAAATAAAAGTCAGTGCCCTTTGCATTCTATGCTCTGTATCTATTTGTAAGAACGCCAGTACTATATCAATAAGTATGGTATAAAAGTAAGAATGCTTGAAGAGATTGTAGTAGTGGCCTCCAAGAAAGGTAATCAGTTCAAGGACAAAGGGTGGGAAGTGATATTGGGACAAAAGGATAATAGCTAGCATAGATAAATAGCTAGACAAAAATGGCAGGGACCTGTGTATTGATATGACAACCAAGATTATGCAGTACATCTTCAGTCAGATTTTCCCAGTGTAATCTAAATCAAATCTAAATTAAAAACTAAAATATGTTTTCATGACACTGTATTGTACTGATGCTTAATTTTGTAATACAGACATTGGGGAGTATGCCTTGAGATGAATGAAGCTAAAGGTAAGGTCTTCCTAGTATTTTTAGTGAAAGTTCATTAAATTATATCTATTTCCACAGAATATATGCTAAAATTAGAATGACAGCAGAAGACTAGTTCTGGTCCCTGTGTAAGATTGATACACATATGCAAGAAGTACACCATAGTTTTATGTTAATGTTTTTATTTGATTCACTTACCAGCAGGCCCTTTTCCTGCCATAAAGGAAATTGGCAGAGTCCATTTGTACTTTCTCCTTAGCCTGTGAGTACTAGCAGAATCGCCACCACGATCGTTGCAGTGCGTGCTAGACCTTGTCATTTGATTTTGAAAATAGTCTTTGCAACAGCCAGTTATAGCAATGATATATAAATATATGCTTTGTTCGTCATTTGTGCATGGTAGTATATGAGAATAGACACAGATACCATAGCTGAAGTTTTATGACACTGCATAAAACTCAGGAGATTGAGAAATCCACTGGAAACTGTAGACCATGATGAAGCTTTATGATTGGCCACTCATTCTCTCTTCTAGATAAGTTTGGGCTTGTGACAGATAGTATAAATCTATAAAACTTGAATAAATTTTGAGTTGATCAAAAATGAAAATAATGCTGTGCAGAGATTTTCAATGAGATATATCTGGAAGCATTTAGGTGAATATATTGTATGCTAGTATCCCCAGTCAAAATTGCTAGCTCCATCTTTATTGGATCAAACTAGAGTGAAAATTTACTATTTGGGGATTTAGGTTTCTCTCTCTCTCTCTCTTTCTCTGTGGACACAAAGAGCTTCCCTGGTGGCTCAGACAATAAAGAATCTGCCTGCTGTTCATTCTTGATAAAGAGAAGAAAAGACAAAGAGGAACAGTGTGAAGCAGATGTTTTCCAGAAGTTCATCCATCCTCACCCTTAGTAGCAGGAGACTTGAAAGACTGTTGAGATATTTAAAGCTATGGAAAGTCTTGTGAAGGCATTATGCTAAACCAGAGAGAAACAAAAATGAAAGAGGAGAAACCAGTTGATAAATTTTAGAAAGAGAAGTTCTCATTCCTGATGACTTATGGAAACATCTTGCCTTCAGCTTATTACAGGTCTTTAAAAAGAATCAAGTCAACACTGGAAGACACATTGCTAGTGTTACCTTTTACTAGATGTTTTAATTTGATTAAGATGTTTACTCAGGACATCCTTAAACTCTTTAATGAATTTCTCTGGATGGGCCCTGGATGATGTACTCTTGTCTCTTCAAAAGACTATATCGGAGTCCTGGATAGGTGTTAGCTTCATTAGAATAATAAAGAGTGAAGTTATTTTTGGTAAAGCACCCAGGCTTTTGAGAGGGAAATGGGAGAGTAGAGCCCTTTTATACTTTTCGAAGTGAACCCATCAATCAGGAAAGGAATGGTATGTGGTTAGCATCATCATCCAAATAACGCCAAGTAATAAACAGATTGTCTTCCTTAAATATATGGGACATGAGTCTCATTTGAAAAGGGAAATTAGAGTCTGTGGCCATACCACCCTGAATGTGTCCGATCTCAGCTGAAAAGGGAAATTAGAAAGTACTGTGAGCCCCATTTTTTGGTTATCATCAGTAGTAAGTTTGGTTATAAACTTTGACTTGGTGTAAAAGATTAAACTTTTAGGACCTTTTCTCTTCATCTTTCATGGGCTAAAATTTTGGCTTCGTAGAAAATTGGAGTAACATTTCTAGAACCCCTCCATTTTTTGCATTTTCTTATAGTGGGTCATGCTTCCTTACTGGGCTGGTCTCTTCACTGATCTCATATTGGTTGAATTTTCTTGGAGGCATTCGTGCATGATTAGGCTTCTATTTTCACTGTTGTTTTGGAGTATACTCTAAACCCTTAAATGGAGATATAGCTGTCAAACTTAAGTATCATAGAGCTGTTTCTCTCTTTGTATAAGAGATACTACTTTTTAACCATTTTTCAAGGAAAGTATCTTTTTTTCTCATTAAAAAAAATCACCCTGTATATTATACCAAATTTCCTTTAAGTATTGCTTCTGTGAACTAAATAGGATCTTAATAAATGTTCATGAGCTGTATTGTTGGTTTTTAACCCAAAAGATCACCATCATCCCTGCTTATTTCTAGTCAATTCAGATATGATTAAAAGGCATTTATTTTAGCATGAAGAGAAATTTGATAGTATAGTCTATTTCATTCCTTTTTACTACTTGCTTTTCCTCACTGGTCATTATTTTTTTTCAGTCCAAAAAGCCAAAAATATTTGTTATCATGAGTTTGCATTTTTATTTCTATTATTCATTGCAATTTTTCCCTTTTCTTTAAATAAGAAAACCAATATAATTTCATGTATAAGCTTAAAGAAATAGATTTTTCAAATAATGTATAGTATAATTCTAAAATAACCATTTTTTCTATCTCCATCTGCTTTTTAAGAATAATCTCTTGTGTTTTGTCATTGTTAGAATGTGTCAGATGACCATTTGATGTTTATGCTCTGCTGAGAGTGTACAGACTGAGTTAAACAGATACAGGCTTCATCCTTTAGGGGTTTCATGTTTGAATAAGAATACAGAGACAAATATAAAGATGAGGACAGAGACATCTGTTCAGATACCAAATATATCAATAAAATTATTCTGCATCAAAAAATATTTTTTAAAATATCTATCATCTTCTTACACTAGACCTGCAACAATAAAGTTCTGTCCCTTTCTGGATCTTACAGATAAAAGAGAGGGAAACCTTATTGAATTTTTATGTTCCAAGCACTATGCTAAGGATTTTTTAACATGTATTATCGTATTTAATTATTACAACATCACTATGAGGTAGTAACCTTTTTTTTTTTTTTTTTTCACTTGGTGCTAATAAGGAACTGCCCGAAATTTCCTGAGGAAGTCTTAGTAATTGCAGAGTTCTCCATAAGGTCAGTAATGCTGAGGGTGTTGGAGTAATGATCTGAACCAAAGCAAAACCTTCAGTTTAGACCATTTCTGCTCTGCTGTTAGAACAGCATATATGTTCTCTTTGCTACTAAATACTGAATAATAGCATAATTGAAAAAATGTAGAGGTTTCTAAAATATTTCTGGTCCCTTCGTTACTCATTTGCTACAGGTGTTAAGATGTTAAGGCTTCAGTCACAGTTAGATGCTCTTAATGGAATGGTTAGCTTGGCTCTTCCCTTTGGGCAGAAGGAGGTACCCCTAATGCTGTCCACCTGTCTTACCAGTGCTTGCTGTTAGTCACAAGGTAGCCTGATTAATAAAGAGGAATCAAAGAATTAGAATTTACTATTTTCTACAACTAGAAAAACAAGGCAAACTATTAATGTATTTTTTATTTGAAGTATTAGTCATTCTTTTAGTTCTACATTTCAGAATCGTAATTTAACCACATACGGCTATCTTCATCTGAAAAGTAAGTGGGATTTATAGAGTTACCTGATTTGCAGTTTACTTCTGACTGCTGCTGCTTGTTTTATGTGAAGCTATGATAATCTGTTTTGACTTCATCACAAAGATAAGAAAAATATTTCCTGGAAAGCTACGTCACTATGGAATCATTTGTCCTATTAAACTGTGTGTTATTATGAAACATCTCTTATTGTACTTTCCACATTGTTTAAGTATGTTTACTTCATAATCTTGTCCTTCTGATTTTCACCTCTGTTAGTTAATATTTAGTTCCTTTTGAGCTTAAATTTTAAGCAATTTTAATTTATCCTGTCACACTAAAATTTGAATTTTTGTAGGTTCAGATTAGGGAAATTAGTACTATATTTTGAGATTTTTTGTTTTCTTCATTTACCTGTATAATATTTGAAAATTCATAATTCAATAATCTGAGATCAAATTCTTAGATTTCAAGATTTATTAATCTGTATTTCACCTTATTAATGCCTTTTATGTTTAGCACATTTGATTCTGCCTCTCACACTGGATTCTTTTAACCACTTTAAAGTTCTTGTTCATTTTTATTGATAATCAAAAGTCTATATCAGTATAGATATTCTTGACCTAGATGTCATTATTTTAAAAATCCATTAGCAAAACCGTTCCTAAACCTGTTTGTGGACCTCATGTTAGGGAATGATTATCTTATATAATTGACTTCTCTGGTGGCTCAATCGGTAAGGAATTCGCCTGCAGTGTAGGAGACCTAGGTTTGATCCCAGGAAGACCTGGGATCTTCCCCTGGGTTGGGAAGATCTCCTGGAGAAGGAAACAGATACCCACTCCAGTATTCTGGCCTGGAAAATCCCCATGGACAGAGGAGCCTGGTAGGCTGCAGTCCATGGGGTCACAGAGTCGGACACGACTGAGCGACTAAGCACATCTTATATAATGTATTAAATCTCTGAAATGTAGTGTTATAACACCTTTTTTTATAGCACTACACATTTAATAGTGAAAATCAATTGCATTCTCTTCTAAAGGAATTTAAATTTTCTATATCCTGGTCATGAGAACTTGATTTTCCAACCTGATTTTCTCTTAATCACTAAAAGAATGTTAGATCTGTTTTCTCATGATCTGCATATAAAGGTCAATGAAGGATAGCACTTTGAAAGAAATGGATTATGTGCATCCTTCCAGAGCTAGTGTATATTACAGCTGTGCCTTTGGACTCACTTCAACAACAGTTCAGTGACTCTTAGAGGAAGAGAATTTTAGAGGCCCTAACTGGGACTCAGAATAATTGTACTAAAAGACACTTGCTTCCCATGCCTGCATAACCTCTGCAGTGAAATGTTTAAAATTATTCTTCTTATCCCTCAAATCCTATTGGTCTCTCAGTGCTTTTGATTTTCCTTTACAAGGTATCTTCATCTGTCTCTTTTTTGCTTTTTACTAATTGCTACCACTTTTTTGTTCAGGCCCTTGTTACATTTTCCCTGGGATAATTTCAACATATTAGTTTTCCTACTTACTCATTTATGCTCTAGGATTATAGTGGCCCAAATAAAAACCCTATCCTGGAAAAGTTCACAGTCTATCAGGAGTCTAACGTGGATGTAGGTAATTTTAATAATAACATATTAAGGTACAATTACAGAAATACATGTAAGAAGCTGACTAACATTAAGAAAGGAAGTAGTTAACTCTGGAAGTAAATATTAAAGAGAGTAATCAGACCATGGAATTATTGAGATTTTGGTCATGTTTCTGTAGCAAGTGTAGAGGCAAGCTTTTGTTCTCTTGTTCTAAATAAAGATTCGTTTGTAATTTTTTTAAAACAAAAGAGCATAAAATTTCCAGTTTATGAGCAAATAGATGCAGCTGAGATGCAACTTTGGCAACTGAGTTAGCCACAAAACTAATGTTTCTCTATTGACTTATCTGAGAATGGGGTGGAAAATATCTTGTCAGTATATGTCTAAGTAGATACACATTTGTTAATGTGTTAGTTAAATCAGATAACATGTTAAATCTATCAGTTATAAAAAAATGTAAAACCTTTGGTCATTCAGCATTTATGCAGCTTCTGTATTTGTGGGACATGTATATATATCTATAAAATACAAGGTGCCTGTTGTAGCAAATTGTGGCTGTTTGGGCTTCTCAGGTGGCTCGGTGGTAAAGAATCCACCTGCCAATTTGCCAGAGCCACAGGAGATGTGGGTTCAATCCCTGGGTTGGAAAGATTCCCTGAAGAAGGAAATGGCAACCCACTCCAGTATTGTTGCCTGGGAAATCCCATGGGCAGAGGAGCCTGGCAGGCCACAATCCAGGGGCTTACAAAGAATCAGACACAACTGAGCGACCAAGCACACATAAGGTGTTTAAGCTACAGTAGAGTCAGTATAGATATCCCCTAAATTTGCAAGTGTATACTTCAAGATAGCGTTCTTTTTTTTTTTTTTTTTTTTAAACTTTTTATTTTGTACTGGGGTATAGACGGTTAACAATGTTGTGATAGTTTCAGGTGAACAGCAGAGGGACTCAGCCAACATGTACATGTATCCATTCTCCCCCAAACCCTTCTCCTATCCAGGCTGACCACAACAGTGAATAGAGTTCCATATACAGTGGATCCTTGTTGGTTATCCATTTAAAATATAGCAGTGTGTACATGTCCATCCCAAAGTCCCTAACTGTCTCTTCCCACTGACAAGCAGAATTTTGTTCTTGAAGTCTGTCTCTTTCAGTTTTGTAAGTTCATTTCTATCATTTCTTTTTCAATTCCACATATAAGGGATGTCACACAATATTTCTCCTTCTCTGACTTAACTTCACTCAGTATGACATTCTCTCGGTCTGTCCATCTTGCTACGAATGGCATTATTTCATTCTTTTTAATGTCTGAGTGATATTCCATTGTACATATGTACCACATCTTCTTTATCCATTTCCCTGTCGATGGACATTTAGGTTGCTTCCATGCCTTGGCTATCGGCTGCTGTTAACAGTGCTGCAATGAACATTGAGGTGCATGTATCCTTTTATATCATGCTTTTCTCCGGATATATGCCCAGGAGTGGGATTGCAGGGTCATATGGTAGCTCTCTCTCTAGTTTCTTAAGGAACCTCTATACTGTTCTCCAAAATGACTCTACCAACAAAAATAGCTTCCTTATTTTTAGTGATTTTCTGATGCAGATGTAACATTGATATTTTAGAAACAAATAATTTTTAAACATAATATACTTCTGAAATTAAAATTTAAAATATATAAGATATGCTTTATATATATTTTAAGTTAGAAAGTCTCTGCTATCTTAGCCAGTGTATATAGACTTATAATCCACAGTTAACAGTTATCTGTACTCTTCCTTAATGATATTGACTGTAGAGTATTGTACTAGATGTTAGTTGCTGCATTTTGAGGTGAATATTATCAGCAAAAGAATACATCCAGTGATGGCAAAGAAGACAACAAGCTATCTCACTTGAATTGTGGTTAAAGGAATTGGGGTTAAAAGAACTAGGGAAAATTTTTAGTCTTTGTCAATATGTGAAGAGATAGAAGGCAGACTGTTGGAATAAAGAAGTGTAAGAATAACAACCTTTAGGAATAACTTTAGAAGTGCTTCACAAAAACTTCTATATCAGATAGGTGAGCACCTAACACTGAAAATTGCTACCAAACTTTAATTAGGTGACTTATAAGGTACTTTAGTGTTTTAAGATTTTAACTTGACTGGCTTAACATTTGGAGAAAGAAATGGCAACCCGCTCCAGTACTCTTGCCTGGAGAATCCCATGGAGGGAAGAGCCTGGTAGGCTACAGTCCACGGGGTCACAAAGAATTGGACATAACATTAATCTCTTTGTTTTCATAATATTTAGATTGAAAGTGTGGGATTGAGGTTGCAAAGGCATGGTTGGGATGACTTATTAGCCAGTGATTATTTAGAAAATTCTCTAGTTGATATCAAGTAATTCTGACATGTTTTCAGAGGTAGCAGACTTTTTCTGTAAAAGGCCAGATAGTAAATATTTTAGATTTTGCAGGCCACATGGTCTCTGTAGCACCTGCTCAACTCTACTGTTTTTGTGTGAAAGCATCATTGATGGTACATAAACATGGTTTCTTGGCTGTGTTTCAGTTGAACTTTATTTACAAAAAGCAGGTGGTTAGCTGGGTTTAGCCTGTGGGCCATAGTTGGACAACTCTTGCCTTAATTGATAAAATCTGGAAATACCATTCTAATATAAATGGAGAAAGGCTTTCAGTTAAGGAGTTAAAAACCAAATTGTCAAAATGTCATTGTCTTTTTGGCTGGAAGAGTGCACGTCTGGTGTTCCAAATACTGAATTGCCCATTGAATTAAGAAACCTTTTGCTATAAAAGTCAAGGGACAATGGAGAGTCTGAGACTGTTTTCTGCTGTTCATTTCTGCTGCATATTTTGTCCTTAAAGGTGTGTTTTTACACCTTGGTTTACTGTTTATTTGATTATATCATTTATTTGAAAACAAAACTTTTAAGAAATCTGAATTTAAAAATCATGAAAAAATGTCATGGTATTCTTTTGTTCAAAATACTTAGAGACTCCCTTTTACTTAGAGTATACTACATAGAATTCAAACCCCTTCACTTGGAGTCTGTCCACTTTTCTTGTGCCCCTGTGTATCTCTCAGTCCTCCTATCCCCATGCATTTCATACTCAAGTAGTAAAAAAAAAATCAAACTTGTATTGCTGGTAAAGGCCGCATTTTTTTCATGGTCTTTGCACACACACTTTTATACCTGTCTAAAACTCCCTCTTCACCTATCTGCCCCAGGTCCAAGCCACTTCTCTGCAAAATCCCGATTAATCTGTAATGCTGTACATAAACTTCCCTGGTGCCTTCCCTAGCCTCCTCAGGCAGTTGGAGATTTCTTGTGACTTTTCCAAAGTTCCTCTTCTGCCTTATAACAATTTTCCATTGTTAAAGTTGTTCCTGGGTCTTGTTTTTCCCCAACAAACTCAACAACCAAAGAGAAAGCATGTATTTACCATTGTTTTCATACTATTAACCTAGAACCTGGCACAAACAAGTATTTCTCCAAAAAGGGTGATTAAGCCAGGGATTCCTTACACCTAAGCTGTAAATAGCTATTCTAATTAAATAGGGATACACAGGATCTGGGGAACAAGCCACAGTTGCAAAAATCCCAGCATCTGAACCACTTGGTACTGTTCCAAATTCGTCTTTGAATCTTGCAGTTCCGGTTCTGCCTTCGGGCTTCAGCACTTGACTCTGGTACTGCTTTGTGAAGCTGAAACGCCTTGTTTACTTGCCCCCCTCTGTAAAAGAACCCAGTCCTCTTATTCCTATCACTAACTGATGCCCTTCTTGAATAATTCATAAAAACTTGAAAAGATACTATGGGTATACTTGACAGGTTTGTTAATTATATTTAACATTTTTTGAGTGCTTACAGTGTGCCAGTCTCTTTGCTTACGTGGTTTTCATATATTACCTCATCGATACCATGGTCCGATGAAGTGTATGCTATTATCCCAACTTAACAAATTGGGGCAGGGGGCCAGGGTGGTGGTGGTGGTGGTGATATAAGGTTTGGTGAGATGAATTGAACTGCTTAAGGCCATACAACTATTAACTAAGGCAGACAGAATCTGAATCCAGTGTAACTTCAGAGCCTGTTCTTTTTATTCACCATTATTCACCACCAGTGACTATTCCTGCCATAACTGTATGGTTATAATGTGTACTTTGAAATCATGTAGACCTGGATTCAAAATATTTAATATTTACTGGTGGCAAATAACTTTACTTCTCTGACCCTCAGTTTTCTCATATGTAAAATGTTTATTACTTACCCCAAAAGGGTTATTGCATGCCTAAGTGCAAGATATCTACTAAATAGTGAGTGTTAGCTCCATTTGTCTCTTCTACACTTCTTGTGAAGTAGTAGAGTACTGGGGTACGAGGACAAATAAGAAAGTTAGCTTCCTCTCCCTCCTGTAGAGTACTACCAGTGTGGACCAGTGCCTGCTTTCCAGGATCTCCCAGTATTTTATGGCTATGATCACATTTATTCTCTTAATGAGAAGGGTGTGTCTCAAGTATTTCATAGTTGTTAATTGCCCATAAATATACTAAAGTAGAATAAGGATTAGAATCAGTGATCTCTTGGGTACTAGACGTCTCTTTCGCTAATTCTTAGGAAACATATGGGACTTCGGGAGTTGTTATTTATTATATAAAATAGTTGCCCTCATGATTCCATAACATAGACCTGTTAGTGCCATTCAACAAAGAAAACTGTAAACACAGCTGCTGTTTTGGTATGGTTTGTGGTTTGGTTTTGTTTTTATTTGAACTTTTTTCTGCAGGCAGATCATCACTTAAAAGTAATCATTTGGCATTTCCCCTTGCATTCTTTAAATTTTTTTGTGTGTTTTTTAAAAAGCATAGCCTAACTCATTTCTATAATTATGCTCTCAGATTGATCCATCTGTTTTTTTTTACTGGCCAGTGAATTTTCTTTTAAAAGTATAGAGAATAGGATAATTATATTTTAAATCCTGTAACCTCAGTGAGTCTCTTATAAATTTGAAGAAGATATTTTCAAGTATTAAAAAAAAATTGTACATTCCTTATTGTCTTTCAACTGATCTCTGTATTTCCAGAGGTAGGGAGGGGGCTTGAAATTCCTGCCAATTTATTCCTCATCTCCTTCTTCATGTGTTAAAACTCTGAAGCATACCATAAACACTTGTTTGCAACTGAGAATGGGTACTGCAAACACATCTAATCAAAATATATCCTATTGCTCTCTCTAGGTTTCATAGGCTGTGTGGAGAAAGAGGAATTGTAGGGGGCAAATGGAGATGTAGTAAGACAGTTAGGCCTTTGCAGTGGTCCAGATAAGAAATAGTAGTGGACTGACCCAAGACATTAAGAAATTCAAGGTATAGAATTAACACAATTTGTTGATGAATTAGATACTGGCTTCTACGCAATAAAGGAGTCAGAGACAGTTTCTGGATTAAGTATATCCTGCTCTTCACCTCTTTCTCACTGTGTGTGTTCCACTCCTGCTTATCCTTAAAGAATTTAGTTTAAATGTTACCTTCTATGGAAAACTGCCTCATTCCAACTTCCATTAAGTTAGGTGACCACTGTATGTGCTTTTATAAGCACCTGGTACTTCTTCATGAGAGGTTGTTTGTTTTTTTTTCCTGTTTTATACGTGTCAATTTTTTACCCCACACCAGCATACACATAACCTTCACACTCTCGATGTTGTCTTGTGAGGGCAGAGGCCATGCCTGTCTTATTCATCATCATCATATTCCCAGTACCTAACATGGTCCTGGGGACAGCACCAATACATTGTTGGTGAATAGGGTCATTTATAGCTATTGTCTATAGTGCCTGATAAGAGTAATTGAATACAGTAAGTTGTCTGGGGTTTTTTGAATCATTTCTCTGACTTAACTTTTATTTCTTTTTTATTTTCTTAGTATCTCTGACCTTATTTTTTTCTTATAGTTTTATAGTTTAGCTTACTGAATAACAAAATATAAACCACAGTAAAGAATATGCCTGCAATGCGGGAGACCCAAGTTTGATCCCTGGGTTGGAAAGATGCTCTGGAGAAGGGAATGGCAACCCACTCCAGTATTCTTGCCTAGAGAATCCCATGGACAGAGGAGCCTGGCAGGCTCCAGTTTATGGGGTTGCAAAGAGTTGGACGCGACTGAGCGACCAACACTACTACTTTTTGGTAAAAGGAATGGATCATTGCAAATTAATCATCCTATCTCAAGGCAAATGCATTGATGACACTTTTATTATACTGAATATATAACCAAATTATACTTAAAGACAGAATCATCAAAGGTATCACTTAGACAATAATCAATACAAAAAAAGGAAATTACAAAGATTTTTCTTTCTTAAGAAAGAAAAAAGTACTAAACTGTGCAAATTCTAGTTACCACAGAGTAGAAGTAGTAGTGTAAAAGGAAAAGGATTTGACTTCTCTAGCCTTTACTTTACTCATCTTTAAAGTAAAAACAGTGGTGGTGGTGTAGTTGCTAAGTCATGTCTGACTCTTGCAACCCCTTGGACTGTAGCCTGCCTGGCTCCTCTGTCCATGGGATTTTCCAGGCAAGAGTGCTGGAGTGGGTTGCCATTTCATTATTCTTGCCTAAAAGCCTTTACTTTACTCATCTTTAAGAACAGTGCAACCATGGTCTAAAAGGTCCTTTCCAGGCCAAATTCTGTTGTTCCATAAAATAGAAAGGAATGATATATAATGGGAATTTTGGTTTCAGTTGCAGCTTACTATTTATTCTCTCCATAGCTCCAGCTCTGTCTTGATAAGATCTGACCTTAAAAATCCATTCAAATAAGAATTTTTTATTGAATGAATTTATTAAATGTGGTTAAATGCAAATAATTGTTTTTTCTAATTTCTGGTTTGGAATCAATTCTTTTAGCCTGTGCTAAGGCGATGGCACCCCACTCCAGTACTCTTGCCTGGAAAATCCCATGGACGGGGGAGCCTGGTAGGCTGCAGTCCATGGGGTAGCGAAGAGTCGGACACAACTGAGCAACTTCACTTTCACTTTTCACTTTCATGCATTGGAGAAGGAAATGGCAACCCCCTCCAGTGTTCTTGCCTGGAGAATCCCCATAGACAGAAGAGCCTGGTGGGCTGCCGTCTATGGGGTCTCACAGAGTCGGACACGACTGAAGTGACTTAGCAGCAGCAGCAGCAGTCGCTCAGTTGCATCTGACTCTTTGCGATCCCATGGACTGTAGCCCACCAGGCTCTTCTGTGTATGGGGATTCTCCAGGCAAGAACACTAGAGTGGGTTTCCATGTCCTCCTCCAGGGCATCTTCCCAAACGAGGGATCGAACTCAGGTCTCTTCTGCATTGCAGGCAGATTCTTTACTGTCTGGGCTACCAGGAAAGCCATCTTTTAGCCTAATTAGGAACAATAATATAAGATGAACTATAATTACTTACTCTAATCATTTCAAACTACAGAAAATGAAATTTTACATTTAGTAATGCCATATGTGTATTCTTTGATGGTTCCTCCTTTAACATACTTTTTCTTTCTTTGATTTAGATTTCTGCTTTGGGACAGCCACACATCTAATTCCTTAAAGTACTTTTATATGTAAAACTTGTAAAGGATCAGAACAATGCCTCCAAGACCATCATCAGGTGAACTGTGGGGCATCCACTTGATGCCCCCAAGAATCCTAGTAGAATGTTTACTACCAAATGGGATGATAGTGACTTTAGAATGCCTCCGTGAGGCTACGTTAATAACGATAAAGCATGAACTATTTAAAGAAGCAAGAAAATACCCTCTCCATCAACTTCTTCAAGATGAATCGTCTTACATTTTCGTAAGTGTTACCCAAGAAGCAGAAAGGGAAGAATTTTTTGATGAAACAAGACGACTTTGTGACCTTCGGCTTTTTCAACCCTTTTTAAAAGTAATTGAACCAGTAGGCAACCGTGAAGAAAAGATCCTCAATCGAGAAATTGGTATGATAAAATTTTGAAATGGCATTGTCATCCCATTCTAAATGCAAATAACTGTGAAGCTTAACTGTTTTCTCATTAATAAAATATTTTGTCTGAACTGGTTAAATAGATTTCAAAATAAAAATCATTACAATTCTAAAGTATTTTTTGACTGTTAGGCTAAGGGACTATTTTTAACACCTTGGTATTATTCTGTAAAGTTTTCTTTAAGAAGTATCATATGAGGGAATGAGGGATAATTTATATTTGCTATATCCCAGTTTTGTTTTGTTTTCTAAAAAATAATTGATAATGAATAATGTTTGCTACTTTTGTTCCAAATTACTGAGCATATCATATTTTATATATTAAACATATTTGAGACTTTGTCAATTCTTACTATATGTATTCATCAAAAATTTTATTAACACAGAAAATTCTTTACTGTGATCGTCCATATCTACCAAATTCCTTGTTTATAACAAGCATGGTCTTACTGTGTGTTTAACAGAATGTTATATCCTTTAAGGTTTTGCTATCGGCATGCCAGTGTGTGAATTCGATATGGTTAAAGATCCAGAAGTACAGGACTTCCGAAGGAATATTCTCAATGTTTGTAAAGAAGCTGTGGATCTTAGGGATCTTAATTCACCTCATAGTAGAGCAATGTATGTTTATCCTCCAAATGTAGAATCTTCACCAGAACTGCCAAAGCACATATATAATAAATTGGATAAAGGTAAGAAAATTATTTATCTACCATAAATGGCCACTGTAATGAAAACTTCTGTCTGTACCTATATCATTATCCAGTCTTTTTGCCCTAGCTAGATGATAAGCTTCTTGAAGACAGGGACTGCTTATACTGACAAGATATAATAATTGACTGCCAAGTACACAACTTGTGTGCAATAAGTATTGATTGAGTGAATGAATATGTACATGTGGTGCTGATCCCTTGGTGAATTATCTTAGAATAAAACTGAAAAGAAAACGTTGAATTTCAAATTCACTGTTAACAGAATTACAGCTAATTATATTTTTACAAATAAAAACAACTATAAATAGAAATATTATATTTTTACAAATAAAAACAACTATAAATAGAAATATTTTATGAAATTATGGAGAAAGTTAACACATTCTTACTATATACAAAGAAAAAGTAAATGTTAGATGCAGTGTTTAACTCTGATCATAATGAGTGATAATAATGACTTGACTATTGACAGTATATCAGTTTCTAGAATTAAGTGAACATGAGAGTATTTAAACTGCGTTGTTTTAGAAATGAAAATATCATGTATCAGATAAATATTTGTGTTTTTCAAGGTAACAAAGTAAAGTTTTTAATGGAAAATTATAGAATAGGTTTACTTATTAAACATAGTATTCTGTCAGTAGAATAAATTAAGGCATCTTATTATTATTTCAGCCATATTATTCTAAGTAGTTTAATGATTATATAACATAAGATCTTCATTTAAAATTCATTTCTACATTAGCATAGTTTTTAAAATGGAATGATCTTTTCATTTTTTCCTAATACTCTTTATGAAAATTTTCCAACATATAGAAAATCTGAAAGAATTTTACTGTGTATACCCTGGCCACTCCAACATAGTTTTAATCTTTTCATTTTCATCTTCTTTTTCTTGGTCCCCTAGCTTTATACTTCATTAATCTTAAAGGAAAAAAATAGAAAATTTATTTTCTTCCCCTTCGCTCCACCATCTTTTCTCTCATTCTGATTCAACATCTTTCTTTAAGTCTCCATGGTTCTTCCCCATAGTTACGAGACACACTTGTACTTAAAGTACTGTTGAACCTTTGATGCCATCATGAATCACTCTTCAGAGGGGTTGTATGTATGAAGTATGTCATGCAGTTTAGAATGGAAATTAGCTTGGTCTCAGATACTTGCAACACACAGTAGTCACAGTTTTGTGTGCTTGCCTTAAAACATGAGGCTGGGGCATGGTTTGTCAGCCCTATCAGATTTGAAGATTTGCTCTTTCTACCTGACATTTACCTGTATTTAATTATGGTTGATTATAAGTTATTTCCAGAGAAGGCAATGGCACCCCACTCCAGTACTCTTGCCTGGAAAATCCCACAGACGGAGGACCCTGGTGGGCCGCAGTCCATGGGGTTGCTAAGAGTCGGACACGACTGAGCCACTTCACTTTCACTTTTCACTTTCATGCATTGGAGAAGGAAATGGCAACCCACTCCAGTGTTCTTGCCTGGAGAATCCCAGGGATGGCGGAGCCTGGTGGGCTGCCGTCTATGGGGTCGCACAGAGTCGGACACGACTGAAGCGACTTAGCAGCAGCATAAGTCATTTCTCTTTGTGGTTAGAGTAATGGTACTGCATACTTTTTGAAACTTGTCTCTTGAAAAATGAAATATATGTGGTGATTGCATTTAATATTATTTTTCTATTTTAGGGCAAATAATAGTGGTGATTTGGGTAATAGTTTCTCCAAATAATGACAAACAGAAGTATACTCTGAAAATCAACCATGACTGTGTGCCAGAACAAGTAATTGCTGAAGCAATCAGGAAAAAAACTCGAAGTATGTTGCTATCATCTGAACAACTAAAACTCTGTGTTTTAGAATATCAGGGCAAGTATATTTTAAAAGTGTGTGGATGTGATGAATACTTCCTAGAAAAATATCCTCTGAGTCAGTATAAGGTGAGTAACAAGTTTTAAAGATATTAATTTTAAATTTAAAAGGTAATAACATTGGGAACTGGTATCTGTATTTAGGATGCAGTTTTTGAAAATTTAATTTTTTTTGGCCACACTACTTCGCTTCCAGAATCTTAGTTCCTTGACCAGGGATTGAGCCCTGGTTTTGGCAGTGAAAACGCCAAGTCCTAATTACTAGACTGCCAGGGAATTCCCAAAACTAAATAATTAGTATTAGTAAATAGCATTAATAAGTTCATTTTTTTACACTATATTTAGTTTGAGAGACTGATGAATTTCAGAGGACCAGTGCTATGCTTTTAGATTTTATATGATTAATATTTGGGGACCTGACTACATGTATATGGGTAAGCTGAGTAACAGTTTACAGTTGTAACAATAGTTATGTCATTATTCAGATACAAACATTTGATGACAATTTAATTGTGCCATGAAGTAAGATATAATAATGTTTCAGGTGTTTTACAAAAAAATGCATTATGTGCTTTTTCTGGATAGCTCAGTTCTATAGTGGAAATACTTTTATAGCCAATAGAAATTTTAAATAACATGAAACTTGCCCAAAAGGCTTTTCATGTGCCATACTTTTCAAAAAAGGGCTTGTATTTGAATACACAGTGTTAGCAATAAAGTAAATGTTCTTTGTCAAAAAAAAAAAAAAGGCAGTTACACTAACACCCAAATTGACTCGACAGACATGAGTCTGAGTGAACTCTGGGAGTTGGTGATGGACAGGGAGGCCTGGCGTGCTGTGATTCATGGGGTCGCAAAGAGTCGGACACGACTGAGCGACTGAACTGAACTGAACTGAATGATTTTTATCCCTTTCCAAACAGTGGCACTAGAAGAAATTAAACATTTCAAAATCCAGATCTACAGTTAATTAAGATGCACTGTTAATACTTCTCTACTCTATTTTTCTATTCATTAAATAAATACCTATAAGAAGCAACCATATTTGTACCAAGCATATGTCAAGTACTGATTTACAGTACCTAGTAAGACATGGTTTTGGCTTTTAGTTTACTTACATTGTACTAGGGCTTATGGGTAAGGAGGCAGGTTTTTGTAATATGTGTACAGTAGTGCTATGTGTATATGTGCTTAGTCGCTCAGTTGTGTCCAACTCTGTGTGGCCCCAGGGACTGTAACGCCCCCAGGCTCCTCTGTCCATGGAATTTCCCAGGCAAGAATACTGGAGCGAGTTTTCATTTCCTTCTCCAGGGGATCTTCCAAACCTGGGGATCGAACCTGTGTCTCCTGCATTGGCAGGCGAATTCTTCACCTACTGAGTGATTAGGGGTATACAGTAGCATTTATATTAAAATCTGTATCCTGATTATCATTTTAAAGTTCAAACCAATGCATTTTAATATTTTTTAAAACATATTTCATAATTATTAGTCTCCTCTCTTTGTGTGTGTGTGTGTGTGATTTTTTTTTAAGAAATATTTCTCAAGAAATGTTGGGACAAAAGAACAAGTGGGCAGCAGCTCTTGGATTTTACATCAGTATGACTTAATACGTTGAATGACAGAGACTTTCTAAATATGTTGCTTTTTCCTTTAACAAGTACAGTGTTTTCATAATGAGTATGTCCTGATCCTTATTTTTAACTCTTTCTTCTTTCTTTTTTTTTTTTCCAGTTGAAGGTAGAACTATAGTCTCAAAAGCTGACCTTGATTTTTCTTTTCTTTTATACAATTTATATGCCAGGAGGTGCTTGGCTTATCTGTGCTGTAACCTAACTCCCAAATGTTAGTGTTTTAAATGTTATAAATATAGCAACTGCTAAAAAAAAATCTGTAATGTTTGATTTGTTTAATCACCTTTGCAGATTAGTATGTAAATTATCTCATAATACTCTTTGCATTTTGCTTTTAAAATGAAACCTTACAAAAAATGGCTTCTCCCCTCCCACCTTAATCTCTTACAGTATATAAGAAGCTGTATAATGCTTGGGAGGATGCCCAATTTGATGCTGATGGCTAAAGAAAGCCTCTATTCTCAACTGCCAATGGACTGTTTTACAATGCCATCATATTCCAGACGCATCTCCACAGCTACGCCATATATGAATGGAGAAACATCTACAAAATCCCTTTGGGTTATAAATAGTGCACTCAGAATAAAAATTCTTTGTGCAACCTATGTGAATGTAAATATTCGAGACATTGACAAGGTAAGGTCAAGTGTTGCTGTTTATAATTAATATAAATTATTTTATATAAATCTTTTTTATTGAACTATATCATAATCCGTTTACCTGCAGTACGTTTTCAGTTGGCTAGAAAACATCTACCTTAGTTTATAGTCCTTTTCTGTAATTCTAATAATTCTAATATCTGTAATTCTGAGCTCTTAAAACCAAACTTTTATAGAATTCATTTGGCAGGAAAACCTGACCTAGTCTGAAGCAAGGTTTTTTATAGTCTTTATCCCACTTAGTGTAAATATCCATATGTTTTGTTGTAGAAATATTAATAATTTCTCTATGAAGTGCTGCTCTAACTGCTAAGAGTACTAAGTAATATTTAGTATATGTACCAATTTATTGTTCTGAAATTTGTAAAACTGAATTACATAACTGGCCTAAAAAGGGATTGTGGGCCTGCGTTGAAGGCAGCAACATATTGGTGAAAAATCTACATCATTTATTAATTTACTATATATGGGAAGAAAAAGAGAACAGAAAAGCTACATCTGAACAAAAACTTTTAGTTGATTCTCTCATTCATATCAGTTAAGTTGTTTTGATAATGTTTAATATTGGTCTTGTCTAGTATATGTATGTGTATGCGTATATGTATGTGTATACACATAACTTTTTTTCCCCTTAGATTTATGTTCGAACAGGTATCTACCATGGAGGAGAACCCTTATGTGATAATGTGAACACTCAAAGAGTACCTTGTTCCAATCCCAGGTAAGGAAGTATATGAATTTATATTTTCAAAAGTCGTATTAGTGTTTAACAGTATAATAAATAAAAGTAGCATATTTTACATTATTAGTTTTATGCAAGTCATATATAATTCCAAGACATTTAATATAGAACATAAGGACATTCCATCAAATAAGTATCTTCATTCGGGATCACTTTATTTATATTCTCTAAAATGTTACTGGAACAGTTTTTCTGATTCTCTCTTTCGTTGTGTCGAGGAGAAAACAGAATGTGGTTATAGTTTAGTGCTGATGATTCCTTACAGTAGGTCTAAAAACCTTGCATTTTATTCCTTTTTAAACTCCATTTCCATTAAGAAGTGAGAGTTGGCAAATAACTTCAGAGCTGTACTAATCTGAGGCAGTTTCCTTTACAACACTCCCAAGAATACATGTTTATCACATTCAAGTAAAGAATTTTGGGGAACAAACCAATTTCTTAGTGGGAGGAGGAGTTATTGGAAATGTTTAAAAATGATTACTGCCTAGATAAAATGAAGAAATAAAAAAGGTAGTATAATTCAGCAACTTTCCATCTTGCCATTTCTTTGCCTTTGTTTATAGAATCATTTGGGAATAAAAGTTTATTCCTGAATATAGTAGTATTTTAAGATAACTCAAATTGGTTTTAAATGTTAAAGTAGACTTTTTAGACTAGCAGTAGAGCCGACTAATGGATCTTCCAGAAGTAAGTTTCATAATGAATTCAGACTGAGTTCTAGAAGAGTCAGGGAAAAGTTCTGGTCTTGTCATTGCTAGAGGTGCCACCCTTCTAGACCATAGGTAAAGTTCAGAGAGATGGTAGCCTTCTCTACCAGGAAGAAGGAATATAAGTGCCATCCTGCCTGAACCATTGTATGTCTGAAAGCAGGTTAGAAGTTACGCTGTGGCAATAGACAAACCCAGAATCTTTTAAAATTTTTGTTAGACCAACAAAAGTTTGTTTCTCATTCGTACAGCATATCTGTCACAGGTTAAGTGGGTGCTTTTGCAAGGAGCATAAAAACAATATTTGAGGAAATAATAGCCAGAAATTTCTAAATTTTGGTGAAAACTATAAAACCAACAACCTAAGGGGTTCAACAAGCCCAAGGAAAGACCCCAAAATAATGTTAGATAGATTTATCTTAATTCTTTCAAGTAACAAAAATAAACAGACTTTAGAAAAGTAAAAGGTAAATTTATTTAATAATATAAGATCAAAATGTCAAAATTTAATATATTAAAGTAGCTATTTAGAAAGGATTTCTGTTTTATTATCTTTTCTTTAAGAATATCTATAAGGTAAAATCCCTATGGAAGTAGTATAAAGACTTAAGTAAATTGTTGAGCTTTTCTGTACTTAAAAATCAGAGGTAAAAATATATGAAGTTATTAGAAAGATGGAATCTTAAAAATTCTTACTGAGATTAAATGAGTTTTCCAAATTTGTGCTTTCTATATGCTAAATAAATTAGATACTTTATGATTTCCATATAAATGTTACCAGTTATCTCCCAAAATCAGAATAAATTTGGAATATATATATATAAAACCATTGCTTAAAACTAAAGGACTTAATGGGGTGGTGCGTGTTTGTGTGGACTTTAGAAGAAGAAAAGAATATGCTTTAGTTGGTTAGCACAGTACTGAACAACTATAATACATTAATAAGACAGCTCTCTTAAAAAGTGTGCAGAAAATTTTTCATTAATTATGAGCAATTCAGAAGGTTTCAATGTCGTAAAAAGCACTAGGTATGTTTGAGATACACCATCTAATTTTTCTTGAATTACTATGAACTTAACAAAGCTTACAGTATTTCTTTTCCCTGCATTTGTTGTTTGCTTTCCCTTTAGATTTCCTTCTAGCTCAGTTTCCCCATTTTAAATGTAAGTCTTCTCTGTGTAAATGGACCCTTGAGCTTTTAATATGGACTAGTTACTGTTCTAATTTCTTTATGTTATCTCATTTAATTTTTACAACAGCTGTATGAGAGTTGGTGCTGTTATTAGTCCCACTTCACAGATGAGAAAACAGAAAAAGCAAGGGTTACACATTTAGTAAAATAGTAGAAACAAGATTTTACTCCAGATAGTCTGACTTCTGAATTCATATTTTTAGCCATTACTGTTTTTAATTAAAAAAGAACTACTTATTGTATTTGGTTCTTTATAAGTATGTATACCAAATATAGACATAATTTCACATGTAACAACAACCAATAAGTTAAAGGGAACTTATGAAAATTTGAATAATTTATATCACTTTTTGTAGTAACTTTTTCCTTCTCATTATGTCAAGTTTTATTACTTCCTGTGAAGTACTCTGAAATTTAAATACTTTCTCCTTATGTATCTTTTATTTTATTTATCTACTGACTTATTTAAATTAACGGGCTCTTCTGAGTGAAACTACATCATACATAAGAGTAATTAAATATAATTTTAATCATAATAGGAAATTAATTTTATCTTTCTGTTTTTTAGTTTTTAGCTTTTTACTTTTTAGTTTCCTTTTTCTATTTCCATTTTCTATAAGTGAATTTGTTTTTATTTTTACCAAAGTATAGCACAAATGCATAAAATTATACAAATCATGATTGTGTAGTTCAGTGAATTATCACAACATGAATACCTATATAACCACTATGCTGGTCAAGAATTAGAACATTTACCCACGTTCCAAAAACCCCTCCTCAACTCCTTCCCAATCCATTAATCTTCTCTCCTCCCCAGAGGTAACTGTTCTAATGCTATTAGTTTTGGTTGTTTCTAAATTTTATATAAATGGACTCAAGGAGTTGATATTCTTTTGTTCCTAGCTTCTTACAGTCAATATTATGTTTATAAGATTTCATCTATATTGTAAATAACTAGCATTCATTTCCATTGATATACAGTATGCCATTATATGACCATACTACCATTTATCTATTTACTGTTAGACATTTGGATTTTTTTTGAAGTTTGGAGATACTATATATAATTCTGTTAGCATTCTGTTCAGGATTGCATACATTTGTGTGGTTTTATACCTAGAAATGGAGCCTAGTTATGGATCAGTTTTAGTAGATTATGGTTTCCAAATTGGTTGTACAAATTACACCTCCCCTAGCATGTATGAGATTTTCTGTTAATGCACATCCTTACCACCCCTTAGTATCATCAGTCTTTATCGTTTTAGCCATTCTCTTTTCTAGTGTTATCTTTTTATTTTTGCATTTTCTGGATGACAGATGATACTGACTACTCTTTCATGTCTATTAGCCATTTAGATTTGATCTTGTAAAGTTTCTGTTCCAGTCTCTGAGCTGGTTTTCCTTTGATTTATCTTTCTCTTAGTGATTTATAGGAATCATTTATATAGTCTGGATAAAGTCTTTTTTGGTAAATTCTTTTTTTCTTTAAAATTGTTCATAGGTGGAATGAATGGCTGAATTACGATATATACATTCCTGATCTTCCTCGTGCTGCTCGACTTTGCCTTTCCATTTGTTCTGTTAAAGGCCGAAAGGGTGCTAAAGAGGTAAAGTATCAGAAAGAATGGTAATATTCACTCCTAAAAACCCCTGAATATACTGCTGATTGAATTTTTCAAGAAATGGATATTTTTTCCCTTACTTAAAAATTAATAAATCAAACATTTAAAAATAATATATTTATTTAAAGAAGAATAACTTAGTAGAGCTTCCAGAATTTATTTTATGATGAATATGTCCTCAGTTCATACTGATAAAACTTTTAATGTGCACAGTGACTACACGTAAATATGTCTTGCTTGCTTTGATTCATATTTCCCATTTATAATTTTAAAAATATGTGTACTTTCAAATGGGGAAAATGAAACTACACTTGGAAAAAAATTAATGTGACTTGTTATAGATACAATTTAAAGGCAGTTGTTGAATTCTCCTTTCTGGCAAAGAAAAGTATTTTGAAATGCGTTTTATAATTTAATCTACAGAATAGTGAACATTTTTCTGTTTCTTAAGGAACACTGTCCATTGGCCTGGGGAAATATAAACTTGTTTGATTACACAGATACTCTAGTATCTGGAAAAATGGCTTTGAATCTTTGGCCAGTACCTCATGGACTAGAAGATTTGCTGAACCCTATTGGTGTTACTGGATCAAATCCAAATAAAGTAAGCTTTTTATTATCATAAATTAGATTTTTTTTCTTTTTTATGTGTGTGACAGTCAGGTATAATATGTATAATAACTTTTGTTCCATTTCTTAGGAAACTCCATGTTTAGAGTTGGAGTTTGACTGGTTCAGCAGTGTGGTAAAGTTTCCCGATATGTCAGTGATTGAAGAGCATGCCAATTGGTCTGTATCCCGTGAAGCAGGATTTAGTTATTCTCATGCAGGACTGGTAAGGCAAATCACAGAGTTTTCCTTAAGTATCAGTCATAATCAGTGCATTTGCATACCTGCTTTTACTCTTTGAACGGAAAAGGTTTCATGTGTTTTAGTTACACTGACATCAGTATTACAGGCTCTAGAACAGTATTGCAATAGAATACAATTCTGTATGCTAATATTTTTTCTGCAGTCTGCTTCTTAGTTTAGCCTGCATCGTTTAACAAATATTTTATTTAATACTGACTACACATATATATTTACTATACAATAGGTTGTTGTCCAGTCACCCAACCATGTCCAATTCTTTGTGACTCCATAGACTGCAGCATGCCAGGTCTCCCTGTCCCTCACCTTCTCCTGAAGCTTGCCAAAGTTCAAGTCCCTTGCATCGGTGATGCTATCCAGCCATCTTATCCTCTGATGCCCTCTTCTCCTTCTGCCCTCAATCTTTCCCATCATCAGGGATTTTTCCAATTAGTCGGATCTTCACATCAGGTGACCAAAATGCTAGGGCTTCATCTTCAGCATCAGTCCTTCCAATGAGTTTTCAGGATTGATTTCCTTAAGATTGACTGGTTTGATCACCTTACTGTCCAAGGGACTCTCAGGATCTTTTCCAGCACAACAGTTTGAAGGCATAATTCTTTGGTGCTCTGCCTTCTTTACGGTCCAGCTCTCACAACCGTACATGACCACTGGGAAGACTATAGCCTTGACTAGACGAAACTTTGTCAGCAGAGTGATGTCTCCACTTTTCAACACACTGTCTAAGTTTGTCATAACTTATCTTCCAAGGAGCAAGCATCTTAGTTTCATGGCTGCAGTCACCATCTGCAGTGATTTTGGAGCCCCCAAAAATAATGTCTGTCACTGTTTCCATTGTTGCCCCATCTATTTGCCATGAAGTGAGGGGACCAGATGCCATCAGCTTAGTTTTCTGAATGTTGAGCTTTAAGCCAACTTTTTCACTCTCCTCTTTCACTTTTATCAAGAGGCTCTTTAGTTCTTCTTCGCTTTCTGCCATAAGGGTGGTGTCATCTGCATATCTGAGGTTATTGATATTTCTCCCGGCTATCTTGATTCCAGCTTGTGCTTCTTCCAGCCCAGCATTTCTCATGATGTACTCTGCATATAAATTAAAGAAGCAGGGTGACAATATACAGCCTTGACGTACTCCTTTTCCTATTTGGAACCAGTCTGTTGTTCCATGTCCAGTTCTAACTGTTGCTTCCTGACCTGCATACAGGTTTCTAAAGAGGCAGGTCAGGTGGTCTGGTATTCCCATCTCTTGAAGAATTTTCCACAGTTTGTTGTGATCCACACAGTCCAAGGCTTTGGCATAGTCAATAAAGCAGAAGTTGATGTTTTTCTGGAACTCTATTGCTTTTTCGATGATCCAACAGATGTTGGCAGTTTGATCTCTGGTTCCTCTGCCTTTTCTAAATCCAGCTTGAACATCTGGAAGTTCACAGTTCACATACTGTTGAAGCCTGGCTTGGAGAATCTTGAGCATTACTAGCGTGTGAGATGAGTGCAATTGTGCAGTAGTTTGAGCATTCTTTGGCATTGCCTTTCTTTGGGGTTGGAATGAAAACTGACCTTTTCCAGTCCTGTGGCCACTGCTGAGTTTTCCAAATTTGCTAGCATATTGAGTGCAGCACTTTCACAGCATCATCTTTCAGGATTTGAAATAGCTCAACGGGAATTCCTTCACCTCCACTAGCTTTGTTTGTAGTGATGCTTCCTAAGGCCCACTTGACTTCACATTCCAGGATGTCTGGCTCTAGGTGAGTGATCACACCATCAAGATTATCTGGGTCGTGAAGATCTTTTATGTATAGTTCTTCTGTGTATTCTTGCCACCTCTTCTTAGTATCTTCTGCTTCTGTTAGGTCCCTACCATTTCTGTCCTTTATTGTGCCCATCTTTGCATGACATGTTCTCTTGGTATCTCTAATTTTCTTGAAGAGATCTCTGATCTTTCCTTTTCTGTTGTTTTCCTCTATTTCTTTGCACTGATCACTGAGGAAAGCTTTCTTATCTCTCCTTACTATTCTTTGGAACTCTGCATTCAAATGGGTGTATCTTTCCTTTTTTCCTTTGCCTTTTGCTTCTCTTCTTTTCACAGCTATTTGTAAGGCCATCCCATCCACTAGTTTTATTGACCACAGTGCTTCATAAGGTCCACTTGACTTCACACTCTAGAATGTCTGGCTGTGAGTGACAGATCACACCATTGTAGTTATCTGGTTCATTAAGATCTTTCTTGTACAGTTCTTCCATGTATTGTTTCCGTCTCTACTTGATCTTGACACAGTAGGTACCAGGTAATAAAGTTGTGACCTGAAGAGACCTCTACTGTTTATACAGTGTGCTGGTGAAAATAGGCCTGAGACTGGTAAAAGCAGAAATATAAGATTACAAATTATGCTGAGTGCCATAAAGGAAATAATAGTGTGTCAAGAATAACGAATTGTTTGGGGAGAAAGGATAGTGTACCTTGGGCGCAGGAGAGACCTCTCTGGGATAATAACTTTGAACTTGAAACCAAGATGTACGTGTGTTGTTAACTGGGCCTAGAAGCAGAGGAAATAGCATATCACAATAGTCTATACGGGACTTCCCTGGTTGCTCAGTGGTAAAGCACTCAAATGCCAGTGCAGGAGATGCAAGTTCGATCTCTGGGTTGGGAACATCCCTGGAGAAGGAGATGGCAATTCACTCCAGTTTTCTTGCCTAGGAAATCCCATGGACAAAGGAGCCTGGTGGGCCATAGTCCATGGGGTTGCAAAGGAGTTGGACATGACTTAGCAGCTAAACAACAACAATAACAACATAGTCTCTGCTAGAAAACAGTATATATAAAATGGAGTTTAAATATATCTGTTTGTCTGATCTTGGCTGTAGTTTTAGAACCAGAATGTAACTGGGTTAAAGGATCATAAACTCTCCCTTATTTTTCAAGGCAAAAGTGTCAGTACTGAGAGAAGAGAATATTTTTGTTCTTTGCTGTCTCTTTTCCCAGGTTCCTAATTTTTCACCTTTTTCTTTGGCCTAATTAAAGATTATAGATAGACCATTCAATGAATGTGGGTCCTGAAACATGCCTGCCCCCAGTAATAGTGCACCCAGAGGCAGTCTGGAATCCTACACTTAGAAACTTTATTAGTTTAACTTTATTATTAATAGTTGTGTTCTCAGTAAGGAGTTTATCAAACTTTTGTAAATGGAATAATAATAATAATAATAGTGATAGTAATCTTCCTGGCTGTGTACTTTCAAAGCTATGTACAAAATGTTTTGTTAAGTAGAAATTAATTTAAAATCATTTCTGAATTCTGTCATTTACTAAAAGTACAGTTAGCTTTTTTGACATTAAAAAAGGGATTCTCTTGCTTGAAAAATGTAACCACTACTTTGTACGTTTAATTCCTTGAATATATTTAACATGTATTAAGTGCTTACTATGTACTAAATGCCATTCCAATTACTTTTCACATATTACCTCATTTAATAAGTAGTCTCAATGAGGGTAGGTGCTATTTTAACTCTTATTTTACCAGAAAAGAAAAGGTTTAAGGAGTTTAAGTTATCCAGTATCACTGTTAAATAAGTATTAAGTCTTTTACTCTTAACCATTCTAACTTAGATAAACAGGATAATAAGCTTGATTCCTTAATTTTGAAATTAAGCATTTCTATAAAATGTCCATAACTCTATCCAATTAGTTATACCTATAAATTAACTGAATTACTAGAATTAGGTCACATACTTGAAAGCACATTTATTTCCTATTTTATTCATATGTTAGTCATTGAACTCAGTTTGCCACAGCCCATTTTAGCTTTTGAGTTTCCTTTTTGAGCAGTTCTAAGTTTTTTAAGGATTGATATTTTATGACATTTTCTTCCTAGAGAATTTTTTTTTATATCAAAGAAAAACTTTATTTTTGTAATAGAATAAAACTGATTCTATCTTTCAATTACCATTGTATCTATTGAAAACTTTCATAAACCTAAGATACAACAAAGGGATTCTTAGTTTTCTTGTATCTTAAGACATTTTACTATTTAATCATTATTCATTAATTAATTCCAACTATGCTAAAAAAATATATAATATGGAAATATAGAAGAATATAGAATAGAATAACTAGAAGGATGATACAGTAGTGAGGTGAAGCATCACTTTTACATCATCCTTCAGTCTTACTGCAATGCTCAATGTTTTCCGTCATCTTTCCAGATGGATAAAGAAGTCTGCAAGCACCATCTTTGTAGTTTTTTGTTTTGTTAGTTTTTAGGCTTTCATTGAACACTGTTAATAATTTAGAATTTTTCCCTTTCCACTCACAGTGACAAAGAGAAGAAAACTTGACAGAGAAAAATATTTCACAAGTATTAAATCAGAGTATGAATGCAAAGAAATGGATAATAGTGCTTTAAAGCAAAGTTTCTCAGCCTTAACACTGATGACATTTGGGGTCAAATATTCCTTTGCTGTAGGGACTGTCCTATTCATTACAGGATGTTTAGCAGCATCCCTGGCCTCTACACACTAGATGTCAGTAATATCACCACCACAGCTTGTAACAATCATAAATGTTATGTGTCCCAGCACTATCAGTGGTTCCTGGGAGGTGGATGGGACAAAATCACCCCAGTTGAGAACCACTACTCCAGACTTAAATGATGATGTTAAAATTGATCATATTAAGTGAAACATCAGGTGACACTATCCTAGATGAATTTTCTCAAACTCAAGAGACAGTGAGTGAACAGTGTATCTCCAAGGACAAAAAATGACTAACGCAAGTTAGTCATTCTGCAGGAATGACTTTATCACACAATATGTCTTAGTAAGAACCTGGACCACAAAAAAAATTTTAAAAATAAAAAAAACCTGGACACCACATCTTTTCCAGTATGCTTTTTAACTTTTATGATGTTGTGCACCAAAATTTACTTTGTAAGTAGCTAAATGCTACAGACAGTTGTGTATAAAAATAACTGGAAGGAAAAAATTAATGTAGAAAAGTTTTAACTCCTTGGATTGATTATTCTGACTGATATCTATAAGTATAAAAAATAGAAATGTTTTGCACTTACGAAGCAAAGAAGATGGTTATCCTCTCTTCAACAAAATTATGAGTCATCAAAGTTTTCAAAAGTATTTTGAAAATGCAAGTATGAGAAGAAAAACCAAAAGTAATAATAAGCTAGAACTTAGGAAATATGTATTTGAAATCTGGAATCAGTATTCACAAGATGGATATGTTTCAGGCTCACACAGGACAGTTGATTAGCAAGTTTGTTGCATTGAACATATGTTGCCCATTTTGGATTATAAATTTGGTTTTACTATGTTTAAATTCTTATTAAGATGTCTATTAAATTGTGTTTACCATATTTTATTCTTCTCTAAATTATTTTATATTAAAAACAAAAATAAGTAAAAGAACTAAGAGTCCATTGGAACCCAAATGATTAATGTTAATGACTTCTTTTTCTGATGAGTTGAAGATAAAGTATTTATTCTTTTACCTTGACTATTACAGTAGCTTCCTATCTGGTCTCCCACTTATCCCAGAGCAGCCAGAATAATAAAATTATAAAAGATAAATCAAGTATTAATAACAATATTTATCCTGTAAATAACTTTCACTAAAAGTAAAATCCAAACCTTTTACCCTGACCTGCAAATTTTACATGCTGTGACTATGACCTCCTTTCAGTCCTCTCCCTCATCTACTGGACTTCAGATGCACTGATCTTCACCAAACTCTTTCTGTCCGTGGGGCACTTTTGACTCTTTCCTTCTTCTGCGGTTATCTTTCCCTGGTCTTAGTGTGGATGGTTCTTTCTTGGCATTTGGATAACAAATTAATATGTTCTTAGAGGCCATTTCTGAACACTCAGTCTAAAGTAACCACCCCATCCTTCTCTGTCACATCACTCACAGCATCTGTCTATGTTGACTCTCCAATAGCTTTATTCATTTAATTTTCCACTATAATAGAGTCTCTGTTAATACAGGGTGTTTTACTATTTTCTGAGCCCAGCAGTAAGAATAGGACCAAATTACACAATCCATGTAGTAAACATTTGTTGAGTGAATATGTGTCAGTAATATTTTGTTATGCTGTTGGATAAATTAACAATATTTAAATATATAAAAACCAGGGGCTCCCCTGGTGGCTCAAATGATAAAAGAATCTGCGTGCAGTGCAGGAGACAAGACCTGGGTTTAATCCCTGGGTCAGGAAGGTTCCCTGGAGAAACAAATGGCTACCTACTCCAGTATTCTTGCCTGGGGAATTCTGTGGACAGATGAGCCTGAAAGGCTACAGTCCACAGGATCCAAAGAGTCAGACACAACTGAGTGACTAACACTTTGACTTCTTAAATAAAAACCAAGTAGCATGGATGTCTGCTTTCATCTTTAGCCATTAGGAATAAGTATAATCCATCTTAAATGGCATGTGTTTTTCATCATATATTAATGTGTTCATAGTTATTCATTATGTGGCTTATATATTTGTATTTAAAGGGAATAAATACATTACTTGGAATCTTGGAATTACACCAAAAGTTATGGTATTTTCATTTTAGTTTCCAAAATTCAGCATGCAGTATTTTAAAGTGGGTTGTTGTGTTTGTTTGTTTTTCCTGTTTTCCCCTTATTTTTACTTTTGAAATTGGAAAGCCTTGCGGTGATTATAAGGATATATTTAGGCAAGGGTTATGAAAGAATTTAAACGAGTTCTCCCCTATCCCTGAAAATAAAGTCTTATAATGAGAATAAACTTTTTCAACAGTTAATAATCAATGTAAAGGTTATTGAAAGTTAATCTTTTTTTGCAGATCACTCATAAATCGAGGGAGAGGGTTAGGAAATACGACAAAGAAAATTATATAAGATACTACTTTATTTTACAGAGTAACAGACTAGCTAGAGACAATGAATTAAGAGAAAATGATAAAGAACAGCTCCGAGCAATTTGTACACGAGATCCTCTATCTGAAATCACTGAGCAAGAGAAAGATTTTCTGTGGAGCCACAGGTAAGCGTTAAGATAGAGTCTCTGTTTCTTCTATTTCACAAGAAAGAACTGACTTTGGCTTGATCTTGCCATGTTTCTGTCATTACCTATTAAGAGTAAATAAAGCATAATTAATACTTTTTTTTATTATAAGCATTATCCTTTTTTAAATTATGGATGTAGATCAGTATTTCTAGAAAATCATGATGCATTAGTACTAAACTTGCAGATTAAAGGCTTTTTTAAAATTCTAAATCCTTAACATGACCTTTTCTTAGATTTGGTTTTTTGGTTTTGTTTTCAAATAAAATTTAAGATCCACCCCCTCAAAAAGTACCTGTAGTTTTAGACCCATTTAATTCTGATTTAGTTAGCCTAGATATTTTCCATTTTTAAGAGTTCCTTCCATTTTTCGTATTTTCTTATGCTTCCTGAAAGTAACAATGTAATGCCCTATTTTTACTTTTGAAGAAATTACCCTACAACTTGGTAAGTGTACATTGGTTTATTTAAATAAAGCTGCAGTGCATTTCTGCAGAAAGTTCATTTAAATGTAAGTTTTGTCCACTGACCACAGTAGAAGTGGGAACTCTTCCCATGGTTCATGATTAATAATAGAAACTATGTAAAGAATGTTATAAATTTATAATTTTTCCTAAGTAGTTGTCCTCCATTTGGATTTTCCTTTTGTCTTCCATGCCATTTATAACTGTCTCTAAATATATTTAGGTGCAGCTATAGTGTTAAACAAAGATTTGTTTTGATTTTAAGAAAGGCTAGTCATGGTAAGAAATTTTAAAAATGTTTGGAACTTCTTAGAGATTTCATAGTTGAAAATTTAGACATTTAGGTCTTTTGGATAACACGTAAGAATGTTTTTTGTTTTGTTTTGTCTTTTCCACATAGACACTATTGTGTAACTATCCCCGAAATTCTACCCAAATTGCTTCTGTCTGTTAAATGGAACTCTAGAGATGAAGTAGCTCAGGTAAATGCATGTTTGAAATTACTGAATAACTGTTGCACAAATTTGGTATGTCGTTCAAATTGTTTTCTCTCAGAAAATCTGTATAAGTGTAAGAGATGAAGTAGACTGTGTTTTAAATTAATTAATAATGATAATACAGATGGTCCTCAACTTACCATAGTTCAACTTAAGATTTTTTGACTTTACAGTCGTGAGAAAGTGATATGCATTCAGTGGAAACTATTTCAAATTTTGTATTTTGATCTTTCCTCAGGTTAGCAATATGTGGTAAAATAGTCTCTCCTGATACTGGGCAGCAGTAGTGAGCCACAGCTTCAGTCAGCCAGGTGATCATGAGGGTAAACAACCAGTATCCTTACAACTAGTCGGTACCCATGCAGCCGTAATAAAATAGGCTTTGTGTTAGATGGTTTCGCCCAACTGTGGGTTAATATAAGTGTTCTGAGAATGTTTAAGATAGTCTGAGTTAAGCGATGATGTTCAGTAGATTATGTGCTAAATGCATTGAGCTATTTTCAGCATATGATAAGCTTATCAAGACATAAGCCCATTGTAAGTCAAGGAAGATCTGTGTAGTAAAAAATACCGCTTACATAACTTTCACTGAAAAAATTAATTAGAATTAAACATTTTAAGCACTGAATTCATCAGGGGGGCTTTCATCTAATTTTACAGTGAGAAATTAAGACAATGTCTTAGAGGGTTCATTCACAACTATTTTTGCTTTTTAAATATAATTTATTATCTCACTCATACACAGATGTACTGCTTGGTAAAAGATTGGCCTCCAATCAAGCCTGAACAGGCTATGGAGCTTCTGGACTGCAATTACCCAGATCCTATGGTTCGAGGTTTTGCTGTTCGGTGCTTAGAAAAATATTTAACAGATGACAAACTTTCTCAGTACCTAATTCAGCTAGTACAGGTAAAATAATGTAAAATAGAAAAATAATGTTTTATTTTAAATCCGTGCAATTTGCAAAAAATGCTGTATTAGCTGGTTTTATACTTTTGTAAAAATCAGTTTTATCATCAAGAGTATTTTCTTCCTAAAAATTTTTTTCTTTAAATTCAGCAATGAAGAAACTTACACTGATTGATGTGGCTTTGCTTTTATGTATGTTTTTACTGACATAGGTACTAAAATATGAACAGTATTTGGATAACCTGCTTGTGAGATTTTTACTCAAAAAAGCGTTAACTAATCAAAGGATCGGTCACTTTTTCTTTTGGCATTTAAAGTAAGTCAAATTATTTTTCCATTTAATTCTTTATATAAATATTACTTGTATTCTAATGTATAATGTATACATGTATTAATGTATACTTCTGTATTACTTATCTACTATTGTTTTTGTTTATCCAGAAGAGTTTTCTATACTGAAAGTATATTGTACCATGAACTTTCTCAGCTTTTTCTCTTTAACATTAAATAAGCAGTAAAATTAAAACTAAATTTTATACAGGAATGAGAGCTGAAATATTTTTAAAGACTTTGATTCTACTTTAAGAAAAGTAAAATTTGCCAGGTCTAGATTAATGTTGCAATTGATTTCACTGTATGTGTGGGTTAAGATATTCCTTAACCACCCCCCAAAAAAAATCTTCCCTTGGAATTCAGAACAATAATGATGAAACCTTACTAGAAAATAAGATAATTAAGAACAAAGATATTTTGCAGAATTGATATATCTAATACACAAAGTTAGAGGTCATAAACCATGCACGTTTTTATAAATTCAGAAACAGGTTTATAATTAACATGGTTTTTTTTTTTAATATTAAATCAAAAATTGAATCTGGAAGCTAGGTTTAAAATAACTTAAATTCAGGCACAGTACAGAAAAGGGACATTATATGTCAGAAGAGTCAAATAGTGTTCACGGACCTCTTCATTCCCTCCCTGTTCGTTTTATTATTTTTCTGCCTGATTTCCTTTTTTCATGTTTATATATTTTGTGCTAAGACTAGTAAATGAAAGGTAATTGAAATAAACCTAAAATTCTAGATTTTTTAAAATTTATATTTTCAGGAACTACCTGAAACTCTTTAATTGTTTTGCTCCTAAATGATAGGCTTTATAATTAGTATGATTATATAATATTTTTTGAATTTAGAAAATGGGTTTTCTTATTTTCCTACAGAAGGTTCTGTGTATACTCATTTACAGTTCTCTCTCTCCCTCCCTCCCTGCCTCTTTCTCTCCCTCCCTTCCTCTCTTGCTCTCTCGTTCGCTTGCACTGGTCTTTTAGATCTGAGATGCACAATAAAACAGTTAGTCAGAGGTTTGGCCTGCTTTTGGAGTCCTATTGCCGTGCATGTGGGATGTATCTGAAGCACCTTAATAGGCAAGTTGAGGCTATGGAAAAGCTCATTAACTTGACTGACATTCTCAAACAAGAGAAGAAGGATGAAACACAAAAGGTATGGGACTCTTCAGTGTGTTTTTGAGACTCCTTCATTGCAATAGAGCAGAGTTATTTGAGAGCCCAGTATATATGCCTTAGAATTAGGCAGTTTAAGATTTTGATCCAAGCAATATAATGTTAGATACATTAGTCTCTTGAGATTCGTTTTCCTCATCTATAAAATGGGACTAATACATTCCTCATAGGGTTGATGTGAGAATTAAATCAAACCAGGTACACAAAGTACCTATCATAGTCCCTAGAACATGGAAGGTGCCCAGTAAATATTAGTTCCTTTCTCTTTACATTCCTTTCTCTTTTATATAGCCCTTTTTAATATTCTTTTCCATTATGGTTTATCACAACATACTGAATATAGTTCCCCATGCAATACATTAGGACCTTGTTGTTTAGCCCTAAGTGTTGAAATTGATTTTTCCTTACTCTGTGTCATTTCTTTTCCATTAGTAATGACCCTGAAAATGAGCGAAAAGAAATTTAGTTTCTGTATTTCTAAGCTTAAAATGGACTCAGTCACACAGTGAATAGTTCACACATTCAAGTCATCTGCAGTTATATAAAGGTTTCTCATAACCTTTTCCTCCTTCTTATCTATTTTTCAGTCCAACACAACCTACAGTAAAAAGTGAGATTATCCCTCACTTCTAGTGAATGAAAAAAAGAAAAGTCCAGTTTATTAGGTGGTCCCCAAAGGACAATGTAAATTAATAGTAGTGAATAACTTTTTTCAACATCATCACTAATATTGCTTGAAAAGAAACAACTTTAAAAGAAAGTTAGTGTATTAATCTAAATATCAGTATGTAACTGAGTTGATTTTATTGCAATTGTAGTATGTAAGTTCAAATATAGGTTATTAGAAAATAATTGTACTGTTTCTGCTGCTGGAATTGTGAGTGAGAGGAAATTAGACTACTTTGAAATAATAAAATTTATTTTATTGTAACTAAGGTAAGAAAAAAGAAATTAGATGTTAAATTTGTAAATTTAAGTATTCTTCTAAACTGAAGTTTTCATATTGATTTGTTGGCTGTGATAAAGTAGACTAAAAAAGTGATTTACAAAGGATGTTTCTTTCCAGCTATGTACTAGAACTTAGTAGCATGAAAGTTTTCCCAACAATCCCCTAGATCTTCTTTACTGAACAAAGAATGTGGTGTTTTCTGAAAAAGCTTAAAAGTTAGAGTATTAAGCTAAGCTAATATGTCTCCATAGTTTTTCCTCTAGAAGAAAGATCTGCAGACTTTTTCTTAAAAAATCAGATAGTGAATATTTTAGACTTGGCAGGCCACACAGTCTGTTTTAACTACTCAACTCTGCTATTCTAGTATAAAAGCAACTATCAGAACGAATAGATGTGACTGTGTTCCAATGCAGTTTGACTCAGAAAAACCAGCAGCTGACTTACAAGCCATAGTTGACCGTGCTTTGATCTAGAGCCAAAACATAGCCTCTGTCAGGATGCAGTACCTTCTTAGAGGAAGGTACACAGTACTGTAACTCTCACCTCTCTGCCTGAGTTGTGCTGCTCTGTGGTATAGAATGTTACAGAGACCCTTCTAGTTAGAATGCAGCCAGTCCAGGATATGGATTCAAAAATTACACACTGATGAGGTTCCAATGCGTAAAAGATACTAGCAGTTAGTTTTACCTTTTATCAAGTCAACTTCTAACCATGATTTTGCTTATCTATCAGGTACAGATGAAGTTTTTAGTTGAGCAAATGCGGCGACCAGATTTCATGGATGCTCTCCAGGGCTTTCTGTCTCCTCTAAACCCTGCTCATCAGCTGGGAAATCTCAGGTAAGGAACTTTATTGGCAGTTTTATTGATATATTTAAACACATACTTTCTCTGAAGAAAATCTTGGAAAAAGTCAAAATGTCCATAATAATTGTATTCAATGATATATGCATCTCTTTCCTTTTCCTACCCTGTAAAACAAGAGTAATAATATTTTCTTAAGTTCAGAACTGCATTTATTCAGAATGAGTTTTTACTGCTTTAACAATAGAATTTAAAACTTTCTATGGCCAGAATTTGTGATATCATTGGATAAGAAACAGAATGTAATATCTGTAAAACTAATGATTATATACCTATATTTGTGGAAAATACATATTCTATGTAGAAGTTTTTAAGCTTTTTGTTATGTATTTTTTCTTTATATGCCCTTAGAAATTATTTCATACGTAAAACTGAGGAGAAAGTTTAAAATTGCTATAACAGTTCAAAAAGCTATATTGTATATGTATTTTGAAATAAATTGAGACTATAAAGAATAACAAAGCTAAGGTTCCGAGTAAAATTTTCAACTCTGTTAAAGGCTTGAAGAGTGTCGAATTATGTCTTCTGCAAAAAGGCCACTGTGGTTGAATTGGGAGAACCCAGACATCATGTCAGAGTTACTCTTTCAGAACAATGAGATCATCTTTAAAAATGGGGATGGTAAGAGTATTAATGGGCTTATGATACATTAACTTAGCTATATTTTTATACACAGGATATTTATGAACCATGAAGATTATTGAAAGCCATTTAAGGAATATGCATGTGGTAAAATATGTGATATTAAGCAGATGTCATAACATTTAGTATTTATAATTCTTGAAATGAAAAGATGTATTCAATTTAGAATCAGAAGGCCTGAAAATCATTTTGCTTAAATGTATATCCATTCACTCCATAAATATTTGACATGCTAGGTCCTGAGGTTGTAAGAATACACAAAATGGAATCCATGCCTTCTTAGAGTTTATAGTCTAGCAGGGAAAGGAGAGACGTTGAACAAATAACTACAGAAACAAAACTACAACCTGGTAGATATAGTCTGCTAAGGAGTCATAAAAGAAGGTCCTAATTCATTTGGAGAATAGGCTGTGGGGGAATATATTTTTATATTCTATATTCTATATACATTTGAAATGTATCATGGATAGGTTTCCATTAGGAAATGACCTTTCAGCTCTGAACTCTGTTAATCCAAATATTTTAATATAAACATATTCAAATTTAAGGATTCAGAAAAATAAGTAATTTATATATTTTAATTTTTTTGTGAAATATGTGCCCACTTATCCTACATTGTTATACAGATGTGTTTATGCAGATACTTTAGAAATGGGTTAAAAACTCAGATTATTGCTTCCTTACAGATTATTTTGAAGAGCAAATATAATTCTATATATTTTCTGTTTAAAAACATTGTGACGATGTGATACTCAAATTTGTGCTTGTGGCATTAAGTGGTGCTGTACATATTATTTGAATTTCAGATTTACGGCAAGATATGCTAACCCTTCAGATTATTCGCATTATGGAAAATATCTGGCAAAATCAAGGTCTTGATCTTCGGTAGGTAACCAGTAAGGCGACATGTATGTTGAAAGTTATCCTGAAAAAGTAAACCATTAGTAAATATTAATTGTAAGCTATATTAATTAGAAAGAATATAGTCATATATCTATAAATGTATAGAGTAATAACTAACACTAGTTGAGTACACTGTGGTACTTTCCATTTGTCCTCTTCTTCCTTGGCTCAGAATGGCTAATGAGATTCAGCTAAGTTAGAAGAACTGTCTCTGATAAGCTGGTAAAGACTCTGCCGTTGCCTTCATACTGTCACTAACAGTCTTCCCTTGGTATCTGCTGTGGATTGGTTCCCAGACGCCTGCTGATTCCAGAGTCCATAGATGCTCAAGTTCCTATATAAAATAGCATAGTATTTGCATAAAAGCTATGCACATCCTCCTGTATACTTTGTCAGTTCTAAATTACTTACAATACCTAGTATCATTAAAGGCTGTGTAAATATTTGCCTGTGTGTAGCAAATTCAAGTTCTGCTTTTTGGAACTTTCTGGATTTTTTTTCCCCCAAATATTTTCCATCTGCAGTTCGCTGAAGCCAAGTATCCAGAACCCACAGTTGTGGAGGGCCAACTGTATTTAGAGACACAAAAGGCCCCAGTTTTCGTTCAGAAGTTAAGAATTTAAAAGAAAGTTTCTTTCATGATATTAATTTTCTAATTCTAAACTTTATAAACTCTTTAATCTTGAGTCAAATTGCAAATTAGTGACTGTGCAAAAACAGCATCTGAATTTAAGCGAGCTATATTATTGAAAAGTAAGGTGGATCTTTGGAAAGTTATTATGTCTTTTAACTTAAGTAAATTTAAATTTAAAGTTTAATTTTTTAATAATAAGCCTTATAGGATTATGTAACCCTTTAGAAAATCCTTATTGGATTATGTAATCCATTATGTAACTATGAGCATGTTCAATAATAATAATAAAATTAAAATAAGGGAAAATGGTCAGGAGTACCACCTTAAGAAATTCCTGTATTTACCAGAACAGATAGAAGGAAAGATCACAGAAGAAAAATGATCAAAAGGGTAGGAAGACCAGAGTAAGATTCACAGAACCCAGAAGAGGGGAGAGAATTACAAACAATTTACAGTATCAGTTGCTTCAGGAGTTTAAGAACATAAGGACTATGAAAAAGCCTTTGGATTTGATGATTCATGGTTAGTTTTAAGAAGAGTCAGTAAAATGGTAGGCACAAGGTTACAAGGAATTAAGTGAGAAAGTGAAAATAAGTTAAACTCTTTGAGGAATTTAAGAAGTAAGTAGCCTATGAGAACAACAGAGCAAGAAAAAACATACTTTAGTACTTATGTGACAGTTGGCATATTAGATACTTTTTTTCATTGTCTCTGTAAATCCTCACATCTCTGTGCTTGAGACTACATTGTCCTTTTTTATATTCTATGTGGTGAATGGGAAGTATCCCTAAAGCACTTCTGCTTCACATCAAAGTATGCTTACATCAAGGAAAAAGCATTGATTGGTTATTTGAGCTGTGAGCTAAACTAACTGCTTTTATCCTGGAACATCATTTTGACTTAAAGAACAACTAATAGAATGTGGTTATTCAGACATGGATGTTTGGCAGACATTTTCTTGAGCATGAACAATTTCTTGAGTGTGAACAATATGAGTCTCTTCAGAGAAAACAACTGACAGCATTTGTTGTCAAGGATCAAATTTGAGCTTTCAAGCAAAAATTAGAATTTTGAGAACCTTGTATCTACTGCTGTGAGCTTCCCCCAAATTAAAGATTTTTCTGATGAGATCAGTGACAATGTTAGCAACTGTGATTTTTTTTTTTCAGTTGATATAATTTAAAAAAGTACCATAATTTGAAAGATCTCCATATCTGAGTGAACTAATATCTTCCAAATGACCAGTGTAGGATATTATTAAGTCATGTATGGGTAAAAGTTCCATTCAGAGGCAAGATGAACAAATGGGTGGGTCTTCATGTTACAGAGTATGAAAAGTTTACTGATACGGTTTCACTTTCCATACTGCAACTTGAGAAATTATCACTTATCAAGTTTTAAAACAGTGTAAAAGAAAAATTATCTGAAAAGACTACTACGATACTCCTTTTTCCAACTACATACCTGTGTGAGGCCAGATTTTCTTCATATGCTTCAGTTAAAACTTTGCATAAGATTGGTGTTTTTCTTTCTGGCTTACTTCACTCTGTATAATAGGCTCCAGTTTCATCCACCTCATTAGAACTGATTCAAATGTATTCTTTTTAATGGCTGAGTAATACTAACGCATATATATGGAATTTAGAAAGATGGTAACAATAACCCTGTCTGTGTACGAGACAGCAAAAGAGACACTGATGTATAGAACAGTCTTATGGACTCTGTGGGAGAGGGAGAGGGTGGGAAGATTTGGGAGAATGGCATTGAAACATGTAAAATATCATGTATGAAACGAGTTGCCAGTCCAGGTTCGATGCACGATACTGGATGCTTGGGGCTAGTGCACTGGGACGACCCAGAGGGATGGTATGGGGAGGGAGAAGGGAGGAGGGTTCAGGGTGGGGAACACATGTATACCTGTGGTGGATTCATTTTGATATTTGGCAAAACTAATACAATTATGTCAAGTTTAAAAAAAAAAAAAACTTTGCATAAGATTGAATACAAACGCGCATACATGAGAAGCCACCTCAGTGCTATTAAGCCAGACATTAAAGAAATTTGAAAAAATGAGAAACAATATCACTCTTCTAAGGGTTTTTTGTTTTGGTTTTTAAGGTTTTTCTTTTGTAAAAGATAGTATTTTTATGTAAAGAAATATAAATATTACTTTAGATGAATTAACAAATATTGAAATTTTTAAATTTTAATTTCTAGTGTCAGTAGATATAACCCACATAAATAAAAGCTCTTTTGTATCCTTGATGATTTTTAAGAGTTCAAAGGAGTCCTGAAACTAAAAACTTAAGAACTGATACCTTAAGGTATCATTTAAATGTCCATTAAACATCTTTAAGTTCACCCATATTTTTAAAGTCATAAATGTTTATATACTTTGAGTTGCCACAGTGATCTTCATGCTTTTCTTAAGTACAGTTAAATGCTTTCACAGTTGAAGGTTGCAATAAATGATTGCAGATAATTTGAGGATTTTTCTAGGAATGTTTGGCATTCTGTAATAAAAGAAAATTAAAACTAGATTAAAGGAGTAAGGGTCCCACTTGATAAATTTGCACATAGAATATTCCTTTATTAGCCCATTAAAATACTTGCTATTTGGGGGAGCACGCTTCTATTTGCTAGATGGAATGCCACTTGATTCATGAATCTCCTAATGAAGCCAATTAGATCTTCACATTAAAAAAAAAGAAAGACAAAATATTTGCTGTTTTAAAATCTCATCAACTAATTGCAAATATCTTGATCCTTTTTCAGAATGTTACCTTATGGATGTCTGTCAATTGGTGACTGTGTGGGACTTATCGAGGTGGTGAGAAATTCTCACACTATAATGCAGATTCAGTGTAAAGGAGGCCTGAAAGGTGCACTGCAGTTCAACAGCCACACACTCCATCAGTGGCTCAAAGACAAGAACAAGGGAGAGATGTGAGTTTATTATCCTTTTCTTCTATGTTAATCTAAGTTTTCAATAGATAAATTTTTTAATGGTTGTGTATATTTCGAGTTAGACCAGAAGAAAAAATTGTATTTACTTTGGAAAAAGATGTGTTCAGCCTTTGAAATGTTTGAGGTTACTGCATTTAAATGATCAAAATTGTTTATAATTTGGTGGACTCCAAGAATCTAAAATCTGTTTTTCTTAATGCTTGTTCTTTTTTTAGAAGTTAATGTTAAATTAACATTAAATTAATAAAAATGAAAATGAAAAATTTTACTCCCAATTCATTGTTAAAATGATTCAAAAATTTTATTTTAATGACACACTAAGTATTTTTTTACTATAAGAATTATGCTTTGGTCAGAGAATATTTAGAAGTTTTCTTAGAAACCTTTGATAACTTCAGAATCCTAAAGTTCATCAGATTTTTTAACATAATTAACTTCCTTCCCCTAACGTCAGTGATTGTTTTCGTTGTTTTAATACAGACTTCACTAGAGACCCTGACCACGTTTTCCCAGTTTGGACTGGATCATTCTGTACTTCCATACTAACGCATGCTTACTTCTTTGTAGATATGATGCAGCCATCGATTTGTTTACACGATCATGTGCTGGATATTGTGTTGCCACCTTCATTTTGGGAATTGGAGATCGTCACAATAGTAATATCATGGTTAAAGATGATGGACAAGTAATAGCTTCCTCTTTTTAAATATGTTGACATTCTTAAATTTACTAATTTGGAACACTGTATTTCTGCGTTTGTCAAACTAACATAATTTCTTATTTTTGGAAGCTGTTTCATATAGATTTTGGACACTTTTTGGATCACAAGAAGAAAAAATTTGGTTATAAACGAGAGCGCGTGCCGTTTGTTTTGACACAAGATTTCTTAATAGTGATTAGTAAAGGAGCCCAAGAATGCACAAAGACAAGAGAATTTGAGAGGTAAGCTGAAGAAATCAAAAGCACATGCTAAAGAATTCTTGCTAATGTGCAATTGATATTTTTCAAGCAATTTAAAATAATATATGTTATGTTAACATTGTAGCATAAACTGAATATTTCATGTGTTTATTGTGTAATGCTGTGAAAAAAATGGAAAGAAAAACCAGTTTAACTTATTGAATTAGTTAAGGCCTAAAAAGAAAGTGATCTTTAAATTTCTTCGTACAGTAAAAGTTTTTCTTTACTGCTGTTTAAAAATTGGGAGTCCACCTTCTCTGTATTAACGAATCATGTATAGTGCGCTACATACAATACTTTTTTAGTCATACAGTGTGAGGAATTCAGTCAGCCATGAATATCGTGTTTGTTCATAATTTTTCTTACCACCTTATGGAGTATCATTAGTCTATCTGAAAACCTTAATGTACTTTTAAAAACCTTTTATAAAATTATCTTTTATGTATAGCTCAGTCCTGGTCCTAACCTAACCCTAAAAGCTTTAGTATAGACCAGTTCATGCATTTAATAAATCCTATTCTATTCCTAATGTGCCAGGCATTATTTTGGGGGTTGGTGACAGCAATAAACAAACTCCTTATGGACTCATAGAGTTCACATTCTAGTGTCAGGTCAGGGAATAGAAAGTGTTGGTAAGAGGAATAGGGAGAAGAATGCTGTATGTTATAGTTTTGTCTAAGAAGGCCTCGATAACTATGTGACATTTGAGCAGAGACCTGAAGGTATTAACAGGATTTACTCCATACTGACCAAACTGTTCTTATTACTTGTAGGTTTCAGGAGATGTGTTACAAGGCTTATCTAGCTATTCGGCAGCATGCCAATCTCTTCATAAATCTTTTCTCAATGATGCTTGGCTCTGGAATGCCAGAACTACAATCTTTTGATGATATTGCATACATTCGAAAGACCCTAGCTTTAGATAAAACTGAGCAAGAGGCTTTGGAATATTTCATGAAACAAATGAATGATGCACATCATGGTGGCTGGACAACAAAAATGGATTGGATCTTCCACACAATTAAGCAGCATGCTTTGAACTGAAATGATAACTAAGAAACTAAAAGCTCAGTATCTGGATTCTACACTGCACTGTTAATAACTGTCAACAGGCAAAGACTGATTGCATAGGAATTGCACAATCCATGAACAGCATTAGAATTTACAGCAAGAACAGAAATAAAATACTATATAATTTAAATAATGTAAACGCAAACAGGGTTTGATAGCACTAAACTAGTTCATTTCAAAATTAAGCTTTAGAATAATGCGCAATTTCATGTTATGCCTTAAGTCCAAAAAGGTAAACTTTAAAGATTGTTTGTATCTTTTTTTAAAAAACAAAACAAAAAAAAAAAAACCCAAAATATATAGAAATGATGGAGAAGGAAAAAGGATGATGTTCTCTTTTTGTCTTGCAAATGTTTTCTGTTTTGAAATGTGGACACAACAAAATCTATTATTGCATTAGGTCCAAGTAAACTGGAGTTTGATGTTAAATTACTTTAAGATTGGAAAATAATGAAAATTTCTTATTTTTCCATTGCTGTTCAATTTATAGTTTGAAGTGGGTTTTTGACTCCTTGTTTGATGAAGAAAAATGCTTGGGGTGTAAGGGACTCTTGAGATTTCAAAAGAGACTTTTCTTTTTTAATAAATCAAACCTTTTGATGATTTGGGGTCTTATCTGCAAAGTTTGGGAAGCAGTCACAAATGAGACCTGTTACAAAGTGGTATTTTGAGGTTTTTTTTTTTTTTTTCCTGGACAGTATTTACAAGAATCTGATTCTTATTTCCCAGGGAAATTCTGGGCTCCCTCAAAGTAAAATAATCATCGTAGAGAAAGAATGAGCAGGAATAATTTTTGCTCCAGAATTGTACAGTATTCACCTTAGATTGACTTTTTTTTCTCCTTTTGCAATGAATTGAATACATTTTTCATGCATGTTTTCCAGAAAATAGAAGTGAGTATTAATGTTATTAAAAAGATTATTTTTTTTATTAAAGGCTATTTATATTATAGAAACTATCATTAATATATATTCTTTATTTACATGATCTGTCCCATAGTCATGCATTGTTTTGCACCCCAAATTTTTATTGTTTGTAGCAGCATGGTCAGCTTTTTTCTTGATCTGTGGGTAAGGTTCAGGCACTATCTCATACCAATGACTAGTATATAACTACTTAAGGAAAACAGATTTAAAAGTTCTCTTTCCTTTTATTGTCTTCTGTTTTCACTTGAATCGCCCATCTTCCATCCTCTTTTATAGTTGAGAATGCCTCAGTCATATGAAATTAGTTGCCAAATTAACACAATTTAGACTATCTTCCTAATTGCTTTACCCCTCTACCCAAGTAGGCTCATGAATAATACTTTATAATAAGGGGAATAGAAATCATGAACTTTTTACCTTTTAAGGCTATTTACTCAATATCTCCTTAGTAAAATTAGGACCTTAAACCATTTTCAGATCATGTCCCATTTCTAATCAGGGCTCACTTTCCAACTTTATTAAATAGCATTTGAGCACAAGATACATTCTTAAACATTTTGAAAAACATTAACCCAGAATGTAGGGGCTCAGGCTAGTCATCACTCTACAATCTGATATTTTACTGAGTATTTGAAATGAATGATTAATGCCCTAGGAAATAGCTTTAGCAAGTGTCCAGGTGCCACACCAGAAAAAGTGCAATAATTTACTGACAGTTTTCTAGACTAGGCTTATTATTGGAATACAACATTATGAAGAGTGCATATTGTATACAGCATCACTTAAGAATATCCACTTATGAAATCAGACCTATAGTAGAAGTCTTGGATAGTAAACAGGGACTCTAATACAGATACTCTTAATATTTGGCTATTTTAGAACCCTTAAAGGGCATAATTATTGGAGACTTAGGTACCTCACTAAAGTGTGTACATAATATTGCCAATAAGAAAGATTAATTTGAAAATTAGGGAAACTTCTCTAAACTGTCTTGGAATAGTTAAGAATTTAAACTCTGTTTTAAGCAGGAGACCAGATAGATTCTTTTGCAGATATCGGAAATTTCAAACTTATTAAAACTTTGTGATTAATGTTTTTTGTCTTTTAGATTTATTCAGTTAATACATACTAACATCCCAGTATTTTCTGTATTAGGGATTAATTACAGGAACGCTCAGTAAAATAATACAATTCCGAAAGAAGTTTTGATGGTGGAAACTGAGATTTTAACAGAGAACTAACTGTGTTTTACTGAGTGCCAAAAAAGCTTTGAGCTTCCTTGTACAAAGTTTATATAATTTTTGCATTTTTCACATCAGTCCAGATAGTCCCTTCCCCTAGGACCTCTCTGCCACTAAAAGACAAGCCACATAGCTTATTTTATCCCAAATTTTAAGAGTTTTTACAACCAAATTAATTCCATTGGATGAAATGTAGACAGATTCTATAAAGACTATAGATTAAGTGAACTAGCTAAAAACAAAGTATATTTCAAACATATCCAAGCAGAGTTTATGCAAACAACATTAAAAATAAGGAAAAAGGGGACAGGTAGTACTCAGAAGGCAAGGAACCAAAAATTGAATTAAATATTACATGGGATGACTAGGATATGTTTCAAGTCAGTGATAATATAGCTACTTCCAGGTACTTCAGTATCAGAGATCAGTTCCTATCGGCCAATTTCTATGACCAACCGTCCTTGTCATTGAATGTGGTATAACTGACTATTGACCTGACAGGTTCATTTGGTCAGTTGAGCAATATTTCCTTTAATGACTATTTTTGAGAAAAGAAAAATAGGTTTAAAGAAAATAAAACTTAAACACATTCTCTCAAGAAATAATCAACTATTTGAAAATCATGCTTTAACTTTTTATCATATTTTCAGCTATATAAAATCATTTATTTTGAAGACTTTCAGAATGCTGTTAATTTGAAATCTGTTAATCATGTTGTAGAATTTGGTTTTTTAAAAAAGATGTTTCTAATTGGATTTTTTAAAAAAGAATGGAATTTGGTCACTATTTTATGATAGAACCTAAGCTTTTTGTGGTTCTTAGTGTCCTCTGTAAAACTTAGTGTCGAAGTAATCAACTTTTGAGGTTTTCCCTTCTAATCTGCTTTATATTACAAGCCCTTTAGGAAATGGGAACCTGGTGAATATATAATGAATTGTAAAATATTTTAATGTGTAACTTTTTCAACTGTGAAACTATGACTATTGGTTTTTTGAAGAAAACAGCTGCTGATAAAGTATTTTGTGTAAAGTGTAGTTCTTATTAATCAGGAAAATAATCAATTACTTGATTAGAATGTATATAACCTCTTGGATTTTATTTTAAATGGATTGGTGATTTTCACATAGGTAAAACACAGTCCATCTGTATTCTTTTTCCATCAAAAATCTAGTGATTTGGCATTTATTTAAAAAAATTTATGAGCAGCCTATGTATGTTAAAGGCACCATGGAAAATTCACAGTACATAAACTTGGATTTGTTTCTTAGTGATTTGTAAATCCATTTAATTCATATCCTGATCAATAGTCCATGTTTGCCACATTTTGAAGAAATATAATTTCCAGCATTATTTTAAACATAACAAGTTAACTTTTTCTGAATGTTATAAATTCCTTTTGTTTCTGTTATCTGCACAAACTGCAGACCTGGGCTGGACCCACACATTCAGAATCCATCTTAAAAATTTATTTTGATGTCCAAGGCATCACTAAAATATTTCAGTTTAAAGACCATATGTGGTGGTAATGGATTGTGGTGCTTCTACTATTTAAAAACAACTTTCATACTTCAGATATTTTTGAGAAGAGGGGAATGTGAAGGGAGGGGGCAGAACAGGGAGGAGTTGCTTGAATGAGTTACATTCTTCATATCCGTCTTGCTCGGATCGGGCACTAAGAAGGCTGAAAGCTGTGAGAGTATATTGTGCACACCATGAGGGAATTAATTCTTCATCAAGGATGGGATTGTGAAGGCTGAACTATACAAATCAGCACTGACAAAATCTTCAGATAATAATTCTTGGTGATAGAGAATAATACAGCTGGGCTGTTTTTTAAAATATAAAGACAAACCATTTTTATTTTTTAATTATCAAATTAAAAATTGTAAATGTATCTTATGTACCATGGCCTGGGAAGCCTTTTTTCTTTTAAGAGTTATTTTCACTTTCTGAAAAGAATATAGGGTTCAGCTCAAGATAACTATGGTCCTGATAAAATTGGATGGGTAACTCTACCTCAGAAGGTTAATAAGGAAAAAAAAGTACATGAGTCACAATTCAATACTTTTGGCTCTGATATCACAGAAATTTGGAGAGCACTGTGTTTTAGATTTATAAGGCAGAGTTGATTTATAAAGTCACAGTTGGCATGTCCTGTTTTTAATGGCATTGGATACATTTAGAAAAAAATGGGTTAAAATTGAATCATTTCTCCAGCCATTTGGAAAAGGCAGTAGTGCTAGGAGGTTCATGGTACTAGGTTCCTGAGTTTAGCATTTGAAATTAGTTTGTTTTTTTTTTTATTGTTAGTGAAATTGATATGTGTATATTTGCAGACATTTATATTTGTATACACAGTACTTGCTAACCCTAGTCAAGAGACATCATTTATAAAAGGTGTAAACATCAAGGTTCTAAAATTCAGAAGAGTTTAGAATCAATTAGGAGTTTCCCAAGTTGGGGTGTTAGTTTTTACAAGCTTATCTCGTTCAAGTACTTCACTTGAGTAAGGGTTTGCACTTCTTGTCAATGCAGCGCCATTCCTTTTGCTTGGTTTTAGTTACATTCATATTTCAGCCATGCTAGTTCGCATAAAGAGATAGTTATGAGCCATAAGAAAATCTTATGACTTAATTTTTACACAACTACGCTTAAGAGTTTTAGCAACAAAGAAAAAAAGATCAGTCCACTGTACATATTAGCATAGATGGGTGGCTGGTTTTTACTACCAACAGTTGACTCCAGTCCTCCTGTTGGTAAGAATGGGAAGGATAATGCATTTTGTAAGCATTAAGTTTATGAATCTATCTAAAATATTATTTAATCTCTCACTATAATAATTCTGTGGTTATGCTAAGAGCTGTGTATATTTCTGGTGATTCTTTTGTTAATCCTTCTAGGATAGCAAGGAGGCAGAACCTTCACTGTTCTATTATTTTCTCAGAATATCTTTAATAAGACTAACCTCTTTAATTCTAGTGCAGATTTCCAAATGTGGTCACTAGCCATTGATTTCATAAGGAAAAAACTCATCAGCTTTATATTCCTATTGGAGAGCTTGGCCTTCATGATTTCTAGAAATGTTTTTGGCTATGGAACCAAAGTTCCAAATGCAGTTAATGTTTTCAGTGTGGTTGGTTGAATAAAATCTGAAAGAATGTATCCTTTTAGAACATAACACTTCAACATCTTGGGAATGTGACACTACCATAGACTACTGACACCTCCAGTGTTGACTTTGGAAGCTTCAAAAAGGAGCTCCCATCACCCTCTTTAGCCCCATTTATTGTCACAAATCTATTTCTCTATATTTGTCTTTCATTGAGTTAGAGTCGTGTAGTATACCACATTAGTTAGGAGGAAAATGTTTTAAATGTTCTTTTAATGATGGCCCAAAAAAGTATTTGACACAGCAAGTGCATGTGTTACTGTACTGAGAATACAGAATAATAACAGTGTCACTAAATTTAAGACCTTGTCCCAGTCATGCTCTTCCTGGCAAGAAGTTTGGCCTGTGACTGCACTTATTGTTTGTGCTCATCAGAAACTGTCAATGTCTGCTTTAACTTTGCAGTCTGTAACATCACGCTGTTTATTAAAAAAAAAATTACTTTAACTTGTGTCCAAATAATCCTTAGTGTACTATATGTTGAACAAAAAAACTGTGATAATTACACTTGCCATTTAATACTTAATAGCAAACCATCTTTTTAATACTTAACAGCAAACCACTGTTGGTAATAATCAAAATTTAGCTGAATTTTTCTTATCAACAATGACTAAGTATAGTTGATTGAAAACCTGAAACTATTATGCCTTAAAAGCCAATTTTTCTGTCGCAGTAACATGATGAATATTGAAGAAATATCAGTTTAAATATTAACTTCCTTTAAACATGAAGAATTATATGCTTGTATTTTAAGCAGAGATTACATGTGTACACATACACGTATGAATGTGTCTGTATGTGTGGACAGATTTTTTTCCCAAGTCAGTTGATGACCAGAACCTAAAAGTGAAGTTCGTCTAGAAGCAAACTGGTTTTGCATTCAGCTATCATAAACCTTGCAGAAGGTAAGTCTGGGCTTTTCTTGGACCAGTAATGCACATGGGCATTAATATTTAGTGCTTCTAAGCAATTCACAACGAAAAATTGCTAAAATTTTCATTTGCCAAATGGTTTGAGTTAACGTTGTAAGTTGACTTTGTTCTTCAAGCATAATGTCTCTATTTCCTGAGATGAGCCAAGTAGCTACTATATAAATGGAAAGCTATAGTATTTGAAACACTTCAGGTTTCACACTTTCATACGCTTTAGGTTTCCGATTGTTTTTAATTTGTTGGGAGAAAAATCCAAAGAGCTGCATATTGTTAGGTGGGTGTCAAACTTACTAAGAAATGGAATAGATATGTGACCTTAATTTAAGAAATCTAGAAAATCTCAATTTGTGGAATGACTTTAAGTGTATGCATACATGTATTTTATTACATGGAAGTCTTTGGCATACAAAATAATCTACTACAGCCTTCTAAAAGAGCATGTTCCGAACTCTAGATACATATCATACTTAGCCAAGAAAAAGTGGGGAGGAATCGGCTCCTGCATTTCCTTACCCCAGCCCCTGTTCCAGCTGTCCAACAAAAGGTACCAAGACAGGTTGAATTATTTTATTTTTAATAAGAACTGTACATACTTAAGGTTTACAATATGGTGATTTGATATACATATACATAATGAAATGATTACTATAGTCAAGCTAGTTAATGTATCATTCACGTAGTTACGTGTGTGTGTGTGTGTGTGTGTGTGTGTGTGTATGTATGTGTGTGTGTGATGAGAGCACCTAGACTCTTCTCTTAGCAAACTTCTGGTACTCAATGCAGTATTATTAACTATAGTCATTATGTTGTACATTAGATCATGAGATTTATTCATCTTAAAATGAAGTTTGTACACTTTAACCAGTGTCTCCCCTATTTCCCCCACCCTGCCCCTGGTAACCAGCATTCTGCTCTCTGCTTTTTATGTATTTGACTCTCTTAGATTCCACATATAAGTGAAATGAAGTTTTTTTCCTTTCTGTGTCTGGATTATTCTTAGCATGATGCCCTCCAGGTTCATCCATGTTGTTGTAAATGTCAGGATCTCTTTTTCAGGATGAAAAATATTCCATTGTATGTATGTTTACACACACACACACACACACATATATATATCACAATTTATTCATCCGTCGATGGACACTTAGGTTGTTCCATATCTTGGCTGTTGTGAACAGTGCTGCAGTGAACATGAGAGTACAGATATTTCTTGAAGGTACTGATTTCATTTCCTTTGGGTATATACCCAGAAGAGGAGTAAGGCTAACTAAAAATTGAAACTTAGCAAAAGTTTTGTTATCTATCTACTAGGTACCAGAAACCAACCTAGGTGTTTTACATACTTTGCATTTTTCTTCCCTAAAAATAACCTCATGAAAGAAAAGACCCATCCCCATCTTACGGACGAGAAGAGTGGCTCAGTTCAACTGACTTGCCCAAGGACACGTATCTGAAAAGCTGTAATTATGGCCTACAAATTAAAAAAAATCGTATTCTGAGACACATGTTCTCTCCACTATTCCACACTAGCAGGAGAAAATACCCAGATTGTTCACTGCTGGTCAAGTCAATATTGCTCTATTATTCAGTTTGTTTAATAATGTGTGACTTGCAATTATTGCTAAAAGGCATTAAACTGGCTTAGAATCAAAGTTTGTTTTGATTACATCTATGTATCAGAGTTGCTTCAAAAGTCATCCTTTTTATTGTCCATGATGTAAGTTTTTTAGTAAAATTGTAATGATACTTTGAGGAACATTGGTTTTCAAAATGAAGTCTGTTTTCAACTCATATTCAGCTTAATCTGAAAAGCACTTGTTGGGAGAGTCTTGTGATACTATTTCATAACCATGGTTGATTGATTAATTAAAGTACGGACAATTGTTGACTATCCATGTGGGACTTTTCTATGATGCGGATTATCTGAGATGAATGTTAAATTCTATCCGGTACAGCTTCTCCCTAACTTGATAACATTTCTAGCCACCTCTCCCACTCCCTCCAGAGTGTACACAAAGAGCAAAATGAACTTATGGGAAGCATAATTAACTAGAAAGAAATGTTTCTAAAAGAAAAATCACATGGTACATAGCAAGGTTAAGTACAGATAACACTAAGCTTAGTGAATTTCCCAGGCAGCAGCTTTCCTCTTTTCTCATGGACGATGAGGTAAAATGGTAGGTCCATGTTTTCTGAAATTACCAGATTATTATCTTCCTGTAGTGTATGAAATAAGATTTTTTTGACAAGTGTTTTAATGTACACTGCATTGCATGGAACTAGACTGCCTGTTCAGTGCTCAGCAGGTTAGAAACTTGCATCACTTATTTTGACAGTGACAGGTTCTAACGGGCTGATACTAGACGAAGCACAATGACCGTGAGCTCCTTTTACCCTGTGGAAACAAAAGGTGCTTCCCTGGCTCATGTGGAGAGATTTGGAATAAAAAAGATGGTGAATTTATATTTATTTATCAAATAGAATATACAATGAGACTTTTTAACATTTTTCTTTCCCACATGAAATAACCATGCTTTGTTTCTACACGGTTAGTTTGCAAGTAGGCATAATCAGGCCCTCAAGTGCAGACTCTGCAGGAATCTGAAGGCCAGGACTTTAATTTGGCCACCATCTTAAGGATTCTCTGCTCCTTCCTTTGCTCCTCCCAACACGCCACAGTTTGAATTGATGCTGTGCCACGTGAAGAACTTTGCCACTTACCTCACCTCTGAATGCAGTGCTGTGTTTTTCACACAAGAAGGACAGGTACTGTGTTAATCTCACCATGCCAACTATCAGGACACCACCCAGCAAGGTCAGCGAAGGCCAGAATAAACAGTGGAAGATCACCATCTGGTCGTACTTTTTTATGAGAATGACATCTTCAGATTGGCTGTCTGGACTGTAGAAGCATGAAAACGGGGTCCCATTTTTGTGATCAAAGAATTCCTTTATGTCCAGAGCACCACTGAGCAAATCATTTCTATCCCGGTGGCACTTAGGTGTATAGAAGCACTAGGAATACAGAGGAGGAAGAAAAATGAGGGCGCTGGCTCTGAAATCAAACGCTTTAAAGTTTTAATTCTGAAATTGTTTCACAGCTGAAGCTATTAAGAGTTTTAATCTCTGAAGGTGATAAGACCTATTACATAGCTCATGGGGAAGGGGTGCCAGGAGAGCAAATAGTGAACTGGCCATTTCTGAGCACTAAAGATGTGGGAATAAAGACACTGAGGTTTATTACCATATCCACTAAGCACTCAAGACACTCTGCCGTCGGCCTGCAAAAACATTCGAGACCTTAAAGGTTATGGCATCCAAAACAGAAATCACCAGATTGAAACCAGTGCTTAAGTAAACACAAAGAAGTGTAAAATGTCAACTAATTTAAGTCAACTTTTTATAGTTAGGTGAAAATGTACTTTTTAAATCATATGAACCTGTTGCTGCTGCTAAGTCGCTTCAGTTGTGTCCGACTCTGTGCGACCCCATGCACTGTGGCCTACCAGGCTCTGCCATCCATGGGATTTTCCAGGCAAGAGTACTGGAGTGGGGTGCCATTGCCTTCTCCCATGAACCTGTTGAGTATCCTTTAAAGGATAATCTTTAAATTTCTTCGGTAAGAATGATTGTTTGATTTAAGGTGGGCTGTAAGTTCATTTTAACATTTTCGATACGATGAGGAATGGAATCTCCCAACAAGAAGTTAAGACTACTTACAAATAATTTTGTTCACTGTCTCAAGTCTTTAAATTCCAGACACCAACATGAACTCTCTTTTCTATATACCCCATTTTCCTCCAAGAATGCTTTTAGCTTCATTTATCCTGATTGGGTCACTATTGATACGTTCACTGGAAGAAAACAGCTTATCTAGAGATGGCCCTAGGTACTGCACCTTGCTAGGGACAGTCTGCCATGGGAAGGTTGCTATAATTAGAACACTTTCACACATGAAATTTACAGTACCTTGGAATTTATCTGGACAGCCTCTTCATTATAACGTAGGAGCACTTTATGACCTGAATGGGTGAGGTTCACAAACAGCTGGAGACACGGGTACTTGCCCTGACCTCGGCAGTCCATCCCACAGGTAAATGCACAGTCCATCCAGTCATCCATGATGTGCGCATGAATGATAGTGCAGTTCGATTCTTCTCTCTGAGTGCTTCCATTGGGAAAAGTAAATAAATGATTTTCATCCCTAGAAAATTTAGTCCTGTATTTCTAATGTATTTCAAAGCAAGGTAGGACCCATCACAGAAGGCATTTAGCGATTCAGGAGCACAGAGAACCTTGCAACGGGATAAACAGCAGCAAGGTACCAAGTTCCATCTCAGTTATGACCCTTCTGGCATATTTCTCACTATAGATCAATGATTTTCGAATTTCAGAATCACCTGAATGGGTTTGTTAAAATGAGGAATTTGTTAAAACATGGGTTCTATGACTTCCAGGGATTTGGATTCAATTGGTCTGAGTTGAGGCCCAGAAATCTGTGAATTTACCAGTATTTAAGGTGCTTGGGGAAACATACTTTTTAGTAATATTAGCCTAAATACTATAACCACAGAAATTCACATTCAGAAATCTTACCATCTCTTCCTGCCTCATCAACTCAAGATCTGCCCACTGGCTTCTCCTGGTGAAAATGTGCCTTTGGAAGGAGTCCAGCCACAGGGCTCTTAGGCAACTTGGCCATTCCATTTACCCTCTCTAAGAGGCAAGTGCAAATCATATGAGGAATCCCATTAGAAAACTTGCCTTATTTTAACGTTAGTAAATTCCTTAAGGTCAAGAACTATATCCTCTGCATCTTTATGTTCCTCAAAGCAGAAAGCACAATGCCTCTCACATAGTAGAGGCTCAATAAGTGTTGTACTGAACTAAATTTTACTTGGCTTCCCTGGTGGCTCAGTGGTAAAGAACCTGCCTTCCAATGCAGGAAACACAGGTTCTATCCCTGATCCAGGAAGATTACACATGCCTCGGAGCAACTAAGCCCCTGCACCAGAACTACTGAGCTTGTGCTCTAGAGCCCAGGAGCTGCAGATACTGAGCCTACGTGCCACAAGTACTGAAGCCTGGTGCCCCAGAGCCGGTGCCCCACAAGAGAAGTCACAGCAATGAAAAGCCCGCACACCACAGCTGAAGAGTAGCCCCACTTGCCGCAACTAAAGAAAAGTCCACGCAGCAACAAAGACCCAGCATAGCCCCAAATAAATAAATAACAATTATTTTTAAAAATATTACTTGGAAAACATTCCTTGAGGATTTACACCACACGCATAGAATGTCATAGATAGAGTGAGAAGGGGTAGACAAATGTCCTGCCCCTGAAGACTGTGGTGGTATTAACCTTGGGTATTTTCCTTGGCCCTTCTGAGCCTGAGAGTTCTCATTCATAAAGTGAAAATCAAAATAATAATGCTTCCTTCATGGACTTGCTCTAAGTTTATATGGGGATAAAATATATGTTTGATATATAGTATATATTTAATGGTAACTTATTACATGTGTTTAATAAGGAAACTACTTAAAAGAAAACTAATATTTATTGAGCAACTACAATGTGCCAGGTAGATATTACCAAACTCAAAAACTCAGACTCAAAAAATTTTTGTTATGTTCATGCAGAAACTCATGCTCATCTCCTTCCCTAGGATGCTAGTGTATTAAAGAATGTATTACCTGCAGGGATATCGAATATGTGGACCCCCTATTGAAAGACTTTGGAGACTTGAGGAGCAGCAAAGGAATGTCTTTCACTTTCTCACCACCCCTTCCTCCACACCCACCTGCCTCCCAGCACTAAGAGAAGAACAGGGATTCTGGAGAAAGCAAAGCCAGCCTCCCCTCTCTTCTATCATTGTGCCTACACCTAGGATAAATGTTCTGTCTCCTCTCTCTGTTCTCACCTGAGCAAGAAGGGCTTCAGGATGGTTACTCCAAGCACGAAGAACATTAGGACCGAGAAACCCATCATTGCAAACCCTAGCAGCGTGGCCCGGTCCTCTCCAGCACTGGATGGCAGCTTCCTGTGCACGTCTGGGGGGCCTCCATCATTGTGGTCTGTGTTTCTCCTCGTCCCTGAGGTAGAAAAGGCTGGCCTTCATGGGAACAGGGAAGGAGATATTTCAATAAATTGGGACCCCAGTTCTCATAAACAGTTGGGAGCAGTAGTGATTATTTTGCATGATATAGAAATGTTGAATCACTGCATTGCACACCTGGAACTAGCATAGTGTTGTAGGCCAATTATACTTCAGTTTTTAAAATTAAATAAACAGTATTTGTTTTTAAAAGCCTGAGTTTAAATTCTAACACTTCCGGAAGAAAGCATAATAGAAATCCTTTATGACCTTGGTGTAGGCAAATATTTCTTAGATACAACACACAAGCACAATCTGACACACAGGCACAAAGAGAACTGATTAGTAAACTGGACTTCATTAAAACTTCTGCTCAAAAAAACACTGTTTAAAGAATGAAAAACAAGACCAGACTGGAAGAAAATATTGGCAAATCATTTATCTGATAAAGGTCTTGAATCCAGAACACATATAAAGAACTCTCAAATTCAATAATGCCACACAACACGAGTAACAGTTTCAACAGCCACTTCAGAGAAGGTATATACATAGCAAATAAGCACATAAGATCTCGTTAGAAACTTGTACATTAAAACTACACCAACATACCACATCATCCCCACTAGAATGGGTTAAACCAAATCAACAGACTGTATCAAGTATTGGAGATGATATAAGGAACTAGAACTCTCCTGCACTGCTGATGGGAATATAAAACGGTATATCCACTTTGGAAAACAGCTGGTATGTCCTAAAAAAGTTAAATATATAGGGGACCATATGACCCAGGTGTTCCATTTCTAGGTATGTATTTACCAAGCAGAATGTAAGCACACGATCATACAAAGATGTGTACACAGATGTTCTTGGCACCCCAACTGTAAGGATCCCAAAACTGAAAACAACCCAAATATATGATATACTTTTATCAATAAGTATAAATTCTTACATTTGTATAAAGGAATACTATGAAGCAACAGAATCGATAAACACAGTATTCATCATATCAGATCAGATCAGTCACTCAGTCATGTCCGACTCTTTGCGACCCCATGAATCACAGTACTCATGCTGCTGCTGCTGCTAAGTCGCTTCAGTGTGTCCGACTCTGTGCAACCCCATAGACGGCAGCCCACCAGGCCCCGCCGTCCTGGGATTCTCCAGGCAAGAACACTGGAGTGGGTTGCCATTTCCTCCTCCAATGCATGAAAGTGAAAAGTGAAAGTGAAGTTGCTCAGTCGTGTCCAATTCTTAGCGACCCCATGGACTGCAGCCTACCAGGCTCCTCCATCCATGGGACTTTCCAGTCAAGAGTACTGGAGTGGGGTGCCATTGCCTTCTCCCCACAGTACTCATAATGGACCTCAAAATAATTATGCTGAGTGAAAAATGCTGAACAAATTAAAGAGGCCACAGTGTATAATTCCATTCCAACAAAATTCTAGAAGATGCAAACTTACCTTTAGTGACAGAAAGCAGATTAAACAGTTACCTGGGGGTTGGAGGACATGCTATGGGCTTCCCCTGTGGCTCAGTGGTAAAGAATCCGCCTGCAATGCAGGAGCCACAGGAGACGCGGGTTCGATCCCTGGGTTGGGAAGATGCCCTGGAGGAGGAAATGGCAATCCACTCCAGTATTCTTGCCTGGAGAATCACATGGACAGAGGAGCCTGGTGGGCTACAGTCCATAGGTCCCAAAGAGTCACAACTGAAACGACTTAGCATGCAAGCAGCATAGGGGACATGCTAAGGGGCACAAGGAAACCTTCATGGTTGTAGGTGACGGGTATGTTTCTCATCTTGACTGGGTGATGGTTACACACATATGTCAAAACTTACCAAGTGGTACACTTTAAATATGTGCCATTCATCATATTTCAAACATAAAGCTTTTTTCTTGACAAATGTTGGAAGAAAAAAAGTGGAACATTTACCAACCCATGGTGAAGGGATGATCCCCTCTGCCGTTTACCTGAGGGGTGTGGGCAGAGTTGATGCAACACAGTGAGATCTTACATTCAGAGCTCAGTCCATCTAAACAAGCTAAAATGACACGTTATAATTTTTTTTAATGTAACAAATAAGACTAAGGAATGTTGCCTGGGTAAAGTCTTTAGAGATCTGTTTAATCAATGACTAGGAAAGAATCACCTGTAAGTAGCTTTCATGTAAACTTACTTATCTCTCAGGGATATTGTATACTCCCCCAGAAAATATTTTTTACATTCCTTTATGAATTCCATATGGGAAGAATGACTCCGCAGGCTCCCATTTGGAATTAACAGCATCCTGAAGGAGGATCTGACTTGCTCTTTCATGTCCAGCTGCTGGGAAGACAGCACATCCAGGGCTTTCTGGCCAGGGGCCCAGTCTGCTCAGAACAGCGAGGGTCTCGCTGTGGCTTCTCCCCTTGCCCACCTCTTCTCTGTCTTCACACAGCTCCATAAACAAGGCCCTCCATCTCTTCCCTCTCTCTGCTCTGTACTAGCAAAGGAGGTGATAAATTCTTTCACAAGGGGGCTGTCCAGCAAACCAAGTCCAACACAAAGGTCACCAACTGGTGGCCCGTGGACAGCGTCCAGCCCACAGATGTGTTTTGTTTGGCTTTTCCTGTGTGTTTTTTTAATTGTGGGATTAGCTGCTAACACTTTAAAAATCATGACATTTCTCACACAAATGCAGATTTCTGCTTTTGGAAAAAATCACAAAGGCCAAATCACTGCCTATGAACAGCTGGCTGAGTTGAGCAAAGACTGCCCCTGGGGACAGGGGGGTCTTCTCCAATCCATCCGCCTGTCCCACCACTGCCTATGGACACTGTCACTGTTCCCTGCTCAGCAGGCATTTCTGTCCCAGAGGTATTTCCATTTTAAGAAGCTTAACGAAATCTTAAGCCAAACAAATGCAGCCATAATGGTAAAAACGCAGGCTCCGTCAAGCTGTGTAAAAAGCTTACTAAAATTTTGAAGTGAAGCAAAAACCCTGTAGAGGGAATTGCTAGTTGTTGTCTTCTGAAAGCGTCTTTTATACCTTATCTTTCATCCTTCCTCCTTTCTCTCCCTAATTCCCTTTCTCCTGGCAATATCTTCAGACAAGAGTGAGATTGGAGGGGATTCCCTGGTGGTCCAGTGGTTAGGACCGTGTGCTTTCACTGCTGAGGGAGCGGGTTCAATCCGTGGTTGTGGGACTGCATTCCTGTAAGCCTCATGGCTCAGCCGAAGAAAGAGAGTGTGAGTGAGAGGGAGGTGGGGCAATCCAGTTTGTTCTGGGGGTCTGCTCTGGGAGGCACTACCCTCAGGAGATGATGACAACTTTGTTGTTACACTGCTTTGGGAATCAGAGTCCTGGTTTGGGATTTTTAGTCTCCTTTGATATTTTACTCACCCTCTATCTATCATCCCACCTTCAGAGAATGGGCAGTGGAGGAAAATTTAATGACATCTGAACCAGCATATTTTATAGTTTCTCAACAAATATGATAGTTTGATTAAGAGTTTTAGCCCTAAAGGAAGGTTTGGCTCTTTTCCATATTCCCATTAGTAAAGAACCTGCCTGCCACTGCAGGAGACACAGAGACAACGGTTGGAATCCCTGGGTTGGGAAGATCCCCTGGAGAAGGAAATGGCAACCCACTCCAGTATTCTTGCCTGGAGAATCCCAGGGACAGAGGGGCCTGGCAGGCCACAGTCCATGGGGTCACAAAGGGTCAGATACAACTTAGTGATTAAACCACCAGGTTACCAATACCCAACACCCAGCATTTTCCTCGTGTTCTGAAACTGGGCTTTAGTTGCTCTATATTGTAAAATCTCCAGAGGCTTATTGTCAGATATCTGTGGAATCCAGGCATGAAGAGGCTTATTATGAAGCCTCTCTGGCCATTTCTGACCTATTGATTTAACATACCCAATTATACCTGTGATGTACAAAACTGGCATAACCTGGGAATAAGACCTAGTAGTATAATAGACTATTCTTTCTAATATTTCTGTCCACTTTGTTTAAAGGCTTTATGAAAAGCTGAAAACCTCAAAGACACCTTGTGAAGAAATTATTTCATATATGGAGGGAAAGATAATAAACAATAATTGCTAAAAACGAATACACAGCTATATTTTACTATTATAACAATAACAAAAATCTTCTATTTCTCTAGTAAAATAAACTAGATAACACTTTAACTGTAAATAATAAAAATCCTGGTCAAAGCTTAGGGAAAAAAAAGAGTTTGAAATATGCAAAGGACAAAAACTATGTGAAAATAAGAATCTAGAGGAGAAAGTGGACTGGAGCACAAGTTGATCTTGAGGGCATTTGCAGAACCTGGTGACCCTGAGATTCAGTCTCATGGTTTGTGGGAAGGACACAGGGACAGGAGACAATGCCCAGAGCCCATCCAGGGTATCGGAGTTAACGCTCTCAGCTAGAGCTGGGATCCAAAAGACCTCATACTCAGTGTGAGGTGGAATGGCAAGTACCCACCGTCCACACACAGCTCTCTAGGAGACTGCCAGGAAAGAGCCTTTCTCACACCCTGACACTGCATACAGGAGGAAAACTACAGTCTCCCCTGAGACTTCACAACCTTAAGGAGAGCCTCAAGAGTTTATGACCAGAATTCACACTACTTGGGAAATCCAGAAACCTCAAGCTGAGAATTTCATTCAGTCTTCTCTCGAATAGTTGGTGCCCTCTGGCAGCAGGCAGGAGCCAGTGTATACCTTCTCTGGAGGAGTTCTCCTCCGACCTAGGTCTCCAGGGAGCCCTACAAAGTTTCAAGGAGCGTGTGCTGTCATTCCAAAGTCATAAAACACAAAATTAGGGCCTTGGAGTGAGAAAAATACACACCAGAGTCAGATCCCCAAAAAACCTTCTGATACTGGACAATATATAAAAATATATCTACAATATGTTTGAAAAAATAAAGGAGGGGGTAGATATCAGAAAGAGCAAGAGACTCTAAAACATGACCAAGACAGTATTTAAAAGAACCAAGTAGAATTTCTAGAAATGAAAAAGATATAAAAATTCAATGGAGAACAAGGACCTACTGTATAGCACAGGGAATTATATTCAATATCTTATAATAACCTACAGTGGAAAAAAATCTGAAAATATATATATACATATGTGCGTGCATGCTCAGTCATGTCCAACTCTTTGTGACCCCATGAACTGTAGCCCACCAGGCTCCTCTATCCAAAGAATTTTCCAGGCAAGAATACTGGAATGGGTTGCCATTTCCTACTCCAGGGAATCTTCCTGACCCAGGGAGTGAACCCTTGTCTCCTAAGTCTCCTGTAAAGGCAGGCAGATTCTTTACCACTCTGCCACCTAGGAAGCCCATATGTGTGTATGTGTGTATATATATAACTGAATCACTTTGCTATATATCTGAAACATTGTAAATCAATTATACTTCAATAAAAAAAATTAGTGGATAGATTTAACAGTGATTTAGATACATCTGAAAAGATAATTAGTAAACAGTTTGATCTGCAAAATAGCTAAAGTATATAATACAGAGATTTCTTTACTGGAAAATGCTGAAGAAAGGTTAAGAAGCATGGAAGACAGACAGAAAGGGTCTAGCATAAAGTCTAGTCAGAATTCCAGAAAAAAAAAAAAGAGAAAAAAGGCCAAGTAATATTTTAAAAAGACAATAATATTAAAGAAATTATGAAGGTCCAGTCCACAGATTCCAGAAGTCAAGTGGGATAAAATAAAATGAAACCCATACCTACATACATCACAGAGATTTTGCACAGAGACAAGAGAAATTTTTAAAAGCAGCCAGAGAAAAAGATTAACTTCAAAGGAATGACAATTAAGCTGAGCGCTTACTTCTCTATAAGAACAGAAGCCAGGAATATTGCCTTTATGCTGAGAAAAAACAGAACTCTATACCCAGCAAATAGCTCACAAGAGTTAAGAAAGAAATAAAGGCATTTCAGACACACACAAAGCTGAGTTTGCCATCAACAGACCCCCACTAAAGAAAAAGGTGAAGCAGTTACTTCAGGCAGAGAGAAAACAATCCAATCTAAGAGCCGAGACTTAGTCAAAAATGAAGAGCAATTACAGGGTAAACAGGTAAGTAAAGATACTAACCTCACAAAATAATAACAATAAAATTTCCATATTTAAATTTTTTAATTAAAATAATGATAAAGGTGATGACAATGACTCTTCACTTACTGGGTTATTCCCTTTGTCTATATTGTTTAAATAGAATGAGAGCAGCAACTTCCTGGTGGTCCTGTGGTTAAGACTGCACTCCCAGTGTAGGGGGTACAGGTTGGATCTCTCACTGGGGAACTAGGATCCTGGGGAACTAGGATCCTTCAGGAAGCATGGCAAAGCCAACAAATTAATTAATTTAAAAAATAAATAGAATGAGATCATACTGGATATAATGGGTTTTTTTTTTTAAGCTTGTCTTTTTCACTTAACATAATAACCACTTTCCCATGTTGGCAGCAATTCTTTGTAACCCTTCTGCTGGGTACATAATATTTCATCAGTTGGATACACCATAATTTCCTTAACCATTTCCCTATTGTTGGATATTAAACTGTTTCCAGTTTCCCCAGGCCATAAATTAAATTTATGGTATTTAAATTTGTGATTTAAATATGTAATTAAATTTGTGGTATTTACAAGTACCTTTCATCCAAGGACCTCAAAGCGCTTAAGAGTGATCTAATTTTGCTCTTCAGCCAATAAGATGAGTGAATAGCATTTTCATTCCTTTTTGCCAGCAATAATCTTCACTTCTAACCAATGTGTGTACCTGGAGGGATTTTATTCACAGTCATGGCAGTACCCACCCCTTCCTGTTGCTCCTCTGCTTTCAGAACTGACTTTCCCACCTTCCTGAACTACCACATTTGCTATGGGTGCTTTCTGGCTTAGCCTGAGGCAAATTCAAAGAGCTTGAACATGTTCATCTGGTTGTGATCCCTGAGGAAGCCAGCAGCCTCTCCCTCCAACACTGTTACTTGGGTAGACTGTTCCTTAGAAGGATGCTGAGGTTCATCAAGGCTTGATAGTTCTGCTGACACTCATCTCACATATGTATGTAATTTTAAGCACTGGGTATGTTAAATTAACATTTCCTTATAATTTGCGCTGCAGAGATGTGGGTAATTATTTTTACACTTCTATTTTTTTTTAATTACAAATCTATATCACAACTTCTTTTGCAACAGCAAAGGAGGTTGAGGAAAGTCAATATGGTCTGTGAAGTTCACCATGAGGCAAGGTGGGTGATCCAATTGTGCATATCAGAAGTGGAAATGGGACACTGTATTGCCTTGGGGAGAACACAACTGCTCTTACTGCTAGTTGACTGTGTTATGAATGGGGCATTAGAACTTGTTCCCTTGCATGTTAGTCATTTGATCTTCTGCCTTACAATGATTCACTTTAATTGTCTTCTCTCAAAAGCATTAGTTCATTTGTAAGGGAGAAGTGTTTTTGCCTCGGTCTCTTTCTTCTGTTTGTTCCTTCCTCCTCCAGCCCTGACCTCCATCCAAACCCCTCTCTCACTTTCCTGCATTCTCTCTCTCAAAGGTGCATGAGCGTACTTACAGAAGACCGGAGTGAGCGATGTGATGACCATTATGATCTTTATACTGTTTCCACTTTCTCAGCTCCCAGCTCCACTCAAGCTGCTAACAAACCACTCAGGTTTCCAGATACAGTGAGCAAACATAGCTATGAAATGTACCCTCCCAGGAGTAAGCTGGCAAGCCTTAATATCTCAGTCCTCAACACCCTCAGGCATTGCTCCTCTCTCCAGGTGGGTGCCCACTTCTCAGTGCCCTACTGCTCCACTCCTGGGGGCAGGCAGATGTACAGCAGCTCTGCTTTGCATTCCCCTGGGGAGGAAAGAGGTCCTCAAGATAACCGGTCTCACTTCCCCCTTAGATAGTAGAGGCGGGTGGCTAATAACAGCAGCTGAAATGTAAAACGGTACAGTTCAGAACGTAGCACTGGCTTTTGCACTAAGGCATGCGGAGACCATCACTACCTCCATCAGCAGACAAGGGGGGGGCAGAGAGAGGTGAAGTGACTTGCCCACAGTCAGGCAGTCATTTAAGGGAGCTGGATTTGAACCCTGGCTGTGACACCAAGATCCAAGCAGTTTTCACCAATGAAACCAATGCTGATAGTAACTTCATTCAACTGACAGACATTCGTTGAGCACCAACTGTGTGCTGGGCAGAGTTCTACTGCTGCAGAGCCAGGGAGGTTAGAGTCCTGGCCTCCAAGAACTTGGCATCTAGAGGAGGAAGCCGACAAGAAAGGATGCATCCTATGGTAGCAGCGCTGCTGGGGCAGCCTCCAGGCCCCCTCGGGAGGCATGACAAGTGGACACCCTCTGAGGATAAAGACCAGACTCAACCCCCGAGCTCCTTGAGGCCACTCTTCTTCTAGCCAGTTGTTCAGTGAGATGTCCATAAAGGCTGAGAGATTCTGGGGGTTACTTACCTCCCCTGGCGTCTCTGGCCGCCCTGGAGTGTAATTTGAACAGGGATGCTGAACGGCTCCATGAGACCAGGGGCCTAGGCAAAATGGACTCCTTTCACCAGATTCATAGCCTCTGAGGGCGCCAGAAGGGTGAAGTTTAAACATCAGCGGAAGTGGGGTCCCAGGGGAGGTCCTCAGGCGCATCTGTGCCTCCAGAGCTACCACCTGGGGGTGTGCCGCGCCCGCTGCCCTGGCGAATGGGGAGGTTAGGACAGGCATGTCCAGGCGGCTCTGCAGACTCCTGGCAAGGCAGAGCAGTCCGTCCAAAAGGCTCAGGATCGACCCTCCATGGCTTCTGCGGCCAGACTTTCTCCCCAAGCTCGCCCAAAGCCTGCCTCCGCCTTAACACCTGGGCTTGGTTTCAGCTGTTATGCATCGCCATAGAGACCGAAACGCTTGTGGAAAGTTCTGAGGCCCAAGGGACCCTTTGTAATTGGTGAAGGGCATATCAGTTCAAGGTTTATAAAAAGAGGAAATGTTTTGCCCTGTCCATATTTCCTTTTTTCAAGTTTTTCCATTAGAATATACATTGAAAGTGCTAGTTGCTCAGTCGTGTCAGACTCTTTGGGACTGTACTGTCCATGGGATTCTCCAGGCAAGAATACTGGAGCAGGTTGCCATTTCCTTCTCCAGGGGATCTTCTCTACCCAGGGATCAAACCCGGGTCTCCTGCGTTGCAGGCAGATTCTTTTACCATCTGAGCTTGTGTATGTGTGTGTGTGTGTGTGTGTGTAGAATATACATTAATAGATAGCTAATGGGAAATTGCTATATAACACAGGGGAGCTCAATCCAGTGTTCTGTGACAACCTAGAGGGGTAAAATGATGGGTGGTGGGAGGGAGGTTCAAGAAGGAGGGGACATATGTATATTCACGGCTGATCCACGCTGCTGTACAGCAGAAACGAAAACAACATTGTAAAGCAATTATCCTCCAAAATTAAAATAAATTTTTAAAGATTTCTGTTAGAGTGCAAGCTTAGAGGATGGATTTTTCTTGTTAACTGCATTTTCTGATTAAGAGGATTCATTTCTAGACCATATGTGATTTAACAAATTTTTAAGACTCCAAGGGTCATAAAATAACTCACCCTTAAAACTACATCAAAGTTCAAAACAAACAAAAGCAAAACTGTATCAAACCTCTTTCCCAGCTGGAACCATGAAGGGCGCCAGAAGAGGAGAAAAAGAAGGTTCTTGCTGTGCCAAAAACCCTTAAGAAAAAGTGAAAGAATTTTGCAGAATTTAAGATCAGGTGCCTGAGGAAGAAGCTTGCCCAAAAGAAGCTACAAAAGGCAAGGAGGAAATTTATCTATGAAAAAGCCAAGCAGTATCACAAGGAATACAGGCAGATGTACAGAACTGAAATTAAATGACTATGGTGGCACAAAAAGTCGTCAATCCGTGTACCGCGGAACCCAAACTGGCATTTGTCATCAGGATCAGAGGCATCAGTGGTGTGAGCACAAAGGTTTGAAAAGTGTTGCAGCTTCTTCGCCTCTCACAGATCTTCAATGGCACCTTTGTGAAGCTCACCAAGACTTCAGTTAACATGCTGGAAACTGTGGAACCATACATTGTTTGGGGGTACCCAAATCTAAAGTCTGTATATGAACTGATCTGCAAGCGTGGCTATGGCAAAATCAACAAGAAGCGAATTGCCCTGATGGATAACATGTTGATTGCTCGATCTCTTGGTAAATATGGCATCTTCTGCATGGAGGATCTGATTCATGAGATCTGTACTGTTGGAAACTGTTTCAAAGAAGGAAACAACTTCCTGTGGCCCTTCAAACTGTCTTCTCCACAAGGTGGAATGAAGAAAAAGACCACCCGTTTTGTAGAAAGTGGAAATGCTGACAACAGGGAAGACCAGATCAACAGGCTTATTACAAGGATGAACTAAGGTATCTACCATGATTATTTTTGTAATTTGCTCGGTTAATAAGCACTGTGCTCAGTCACTCAGTTGTGTCCTCTGCCTCTCTGCAACCCCATGGACTATAGACCACCAGGCTCCTCTGTCCATGGGATTTTCCAGGAAAGAATACTGGAGTGGGTTGCCATTTCCTCCTCCAGGGAATCTTCCTGACCCAGGTATTGAACCCACATCTTCCAGGTTTCCTGCTTTGCAGGCAGATTCTTTACTGCTGAGCCACCAGGGAAGCCCCTAATAAACATTGACTGCTTTCAAGTTGGGAAAAAAAAAAAACACTGTATATTCTATCTTTGTTTGATAACTAAAAGACATGTGGGGGATCTTTCAATACCACCAAATCATGAACATAAATTACTATTACATTGCAGCTCACCAAAATGACGATGACAGAATGCCAAGTAGACTACTTTTGCTGACTTTTTAAGTAAAGGTAATATTATCTTGAGGCTTCCCTTGTAGCTCAGTTGGTAAAGAATCTGCCTGCAATGCAGGAGACCTGGGTTCGATTCCTGGGTCAGGAAGATATCCTAGAGAGGGAACTGGCAACCCACTCCAGTATTCTTGCCTGGAGAATCCCATGGACAGAGGAGCCTGGTGGGCCACAGTCCACGGGGTTGCAAGGGTCGGACATGACTAAGCAACTAAGCCACCACCAATATTATCTTAACATTTTCCAAAACGTTGGTGTTGGCAAGAAGGTAAGCATAATCTCATCTATAAACATCATGTATATATAGCCATATTAATTAGTACCTGCAACTGTATTAATATCACTTAATGTAAAATATATATACTTCTGATTTGTATTCATTTTCTACTAGAGTTATGGACTACTTCCTTTGTAAATTATTTGTTTTTAATAAACTGATACAATTTGGAGTAAAAACTGGTAGCAACTGGATTTTTTCCCCATCTACCTCCTGCTTGTAACAGCCTTATAAATATATAAGAACTTTCTTTTTCAGATTAGATGTGCTAATAAATTTCCCTGCAATTTAGTATGTAACTGTCTTTGAAGAAGTGAGTGAAAAAAAAAAAAAAGAAGTGAGTGATTTACTGCTATTTTTATGCATTTGGATCAACTTCAGAAATATGGTCGTTTTTGAGCCTTTGAGACCTCCTACTTGAATTTGCACCTGCCTGGGGCTTCCCATTTTATGATTCTAGTTCCACCCAAGTGAAAACACTCATGTAGAATCTTTTAATAAAATCATCTTAAGAGGGTGTGAACAAAGAAAGTGAGTTAATTTAAATTACTTTCAGTTCCAATTCAAAAGTTCTGATAGATCCAGGCAGATTTATTTTGGGTCCTGGACAAGTCTGGGCCTGGTATGTCTTAGAAACAGCTGGCACAACTGGCCATCTGAGACTGACCTCAGATCTAGCCTGTGCTCAGTTTTTTTCTTCCTTTTTACATAGGGTCATGATGGTAAGTGGCTTCCCTGGTGGCTCAGAGGGTAAAGCATTTGCCTGCAATGTGGGAGACCTGGGTTCAATCCCTGGGTTGGGAAGTTCCCCTGGAGAAGGAAATGGCAACCCACTCCAGTATTCTTGCCTGGAGAATCCCATGGACAGAGCAGCCTGAGAGGCTACAGTCCATGGGGTCACAAAGAGTCAGATATGACTGAGCGACTTCACTTCTTCTTCATGATGGTAAGTGGAAAGGAGTAACCTAACCTGTTACCCTTTGATTTTCTTCCTGGTGCCCCTTTACTTGGAAACGGATTGGCCTCTCTGTCCACCAGTACCCTCCCACCCTTACAGCAAGTGCCCATTAACACACTCCACCCAAGAAGAACCTAGAGTGGTTGGTATGACTTTCCATCCCAATGCATCCATTCAGGAACACACAAGCTAAGCCACAAGAAGTACAGTGGTGAGAGAGGCCAGGTGCATAGACCTTCACTGGACACAGAATCTCTAGTTCCCACTCCTGGTCCCTGAGACCCTCCCTGAGTCCCTGGTCCCCACCCTTGGTCTCTGAGATCCTTCCTGAGTCCCTAGGATTCATGTATCCCAAATAGATGGGGAAACAATGACAGACTTTATTTTGGGGGGCTCCAAAATCACTGCAGATGGTGATTGCACCATGAAATTAAAAGATGCTTGCTCCTTGGAAGAAAAGTTATGACCAACCTGGACAGCTTATTAAAAAGCAGAGACATTATTTTGCCAGCAAAGGTCCATCTAGTCAAAGCTATGGTTTTTCCAGTAGTCATGTATGGATGTGAGAGTTGGTCTATAAAGAAAGCTAAGCACCAAAGAATTGATGCTTTTGAACTGTGGTGTTGGAGAAGACTCTTGAGAGTCCCTGGACTGCAAGGAGATCCAACCAGTCCTTCCTAAAGGAAATCAGTCCTGAATATTCATTGGAAAGACTGATGCTGAAGCTGAAACTCCAATACTTTGGCCACCTGATGCAAAGAACTGACTCACTGGAAAAGACCCTGGTGCTGGAAAAGATAGAAGGTGGGAGGAGAAGGGGATGAAAGAGGATGAGATGGTTGGATGGTATCACTGACTCAATGGACACAAGTTTGAGTAAACTCCAGGAGTTGGTGATGGACAGAGAGGTCTCGCGTGCTGCAGTCCATGGGGTCACAAAGAGTCAGACATGACTGAGTGACTGAACTGACTGACTGAGTCCCTGGTCCCACTCTTGGTCCCTGAGACCCTCCCTGAGTCCCTAGCTCACTCTTTCAGAGTAGCTGGGGATCACTTCCTACTCCACAAAAGCCATGAGTCAACCATCAAGCCCACTATTTGGGCCCCCTCCCTCTCTGGACCGGAGGCTTTTCCCAGTTTTGTAACTTCAAGCAACCTTTTATACATTCCCTACCCTGGTTTTCTTTAGTAAAAAAATAAATAAAATTCTGTGTGAGTGGTATGAGTAAGATGAAACTTAATTAGTGCCCACAAACTGCCGTGAAATCCGAAGATGAAAGGGGATGTTATTGCAAAATGCTGGCATCATGGATTCCTGGCTCCACACTCATTTTCTTTTTCCTTGAACAGATGCTTTACTCAAGGGGAAAAAAAAAACCATCTCTCCCTTTCACTAGGCTGGAGAAACCACTTCCTCATTCATTTTCATATTCTCTCAATTGCATACTACCTACTGTACAGTTAAGAATTCTTTGGTAGCTGAAATTCTCCATGTTCATGAGAACTATATTTGTCTTCAAATTTAGAGATGTACAAATCCCAAAACCTAAAAAGTATACAACAGCTTATGTTCTTTGTGAGGTTCCGTGTATTTTTCAGAGATTAAATAAACCCCAAACTGAATAATTATCCTGGTATGAGTAGTTTTTGCTGGTGCAAGCAGCAATTTAAACTGCCAAAACTAAGGTAATAAACTCATCTTATATTCTCTTTGTAGGAAAAACAAACAATAAGGGAGTATGATCTATGCTACACATTTACAGAGTCTCAGACTGGATCTTTCTTGTCCTTCATAATAATGACTAACTCCAGACATCTTTGCTAATCAAATGGACACGGACCCTATGATCTAGGCTTGTGTCAGAGAAATCAGTGCCACCTCTCTACAGATGTTCTTCCTGCTCAGATGAGTGAGAATACTAATGACTAACACTCACTAAGTAGTTACTTTGAGCCAGGAACAGTTCTAAGACTTTACAGGCACTAATTCATTTCTTGGGCATTTTTAAGAGCAGAGAGCTACAGGGAGTTACACAACCTCACAAGAGCCACAGAACTGGGCCAACCTGGTATAGAAAAAGCTCATTGTATAATTGAAGTGGAAACTAACAAACAATAGCTGAAATTGTTAGATGGTTCAAGAGCCCTTGATTTATGGTCTTGTTTGAAATCCACTGTGACCAAGTCTTCACCAGGTGGCACTGGGGACAGACATGTTTGATAATAATGTAAGTCAAGGTCACTGATCACTTTGTGAGTGGTACTTGATTTCAAGGGTGACCTAAGGTTCCCAGGCCCCATCTTTAGAGATTCTGATCAAACCATTGAGGTGTAGGACCCAGGAACCTGCATTTTGAAAAGCTCCCTCATGTGATCCTAATACGGGTGGTCCTACAAGTCACGCACTAGAAAACCCTGGATCATGGGTTATGGCTTTAATAGGTCTTGGAGGCCTGGTCTTGGGATCCTAAACACTGCTTCTGGTCCAGATCACAAGACCTCCCTGAACCTCAGCTTACTCCTCTGTGCAATGCAGGGGTTGGAGCAGATATTTAAAGAATTTTCCACGTTTCAGTTCAGTTCAGTCGCTCAGTCGTGTCCGACTCTTTGCGACCCCATGAACCGCAGCACGCCAGGCCTCCCTGTCCATCACCAACTCCCAGAGCCTACCCAAACTCACGTCCATTGAGTCAGTGATGCCATCCAACCATCTCATCCTCTGTCATCCCCTTCTCCTCCTGCCCTCAATCTTTCCCAGCATCAGGGTCTTTTCAAATGAGTCAGCTCTTCACATCAGATGGCCAAAGTATTGGAGTTTCAGCTTCAACATCAGTCCTTCCAAAGGATATCCAGGACTGATCTCCTTTAGGATGGACTGGTTGGATCCCCTTGCAGTCCAAGAGACTCTCAAGAGTCTTCTCCAACACCACAGTTCAAAAGCATTAATTCTTCGGCGCTCAGCTTTCTTTATAGTCCAACTCTCACATCCATACGTGACTATTGGAAAAACCATAGCCTTGACTAGACGGACCTTTGTTGGCAAAGTAATGTCTCTGCTTTTTAATAAGCTGTCCAGGTTGGTCATAACTTTCCTTCTAAGGAGCAAGCATCTTTTAATTTCATGGCTGCAGTCACTATCTGCAGTGATTTTGGAGCCCCCCAAAATAAAGTCTGTCACTGTTTCCACTGTTTCCCCATCTATTTGCCATGAACTGATGGGACCAGATGCCATGACCTTAGTTTTCTGGATGTTGAGCTTTAAGCCAACTTTTTCACTTTCCTCTTTCATGTTCATCAAGAGGCTCTTTAGTTCTTCTTCACTTTTGCCATAAGGGTGGTGTCATCTGCATATCTGAGGTTATTGATATTTCTCCTGGCAATCTGGATTCCAGCTTGTGCTTCCTCCAGCTCAGCATTTCTCATGATGTGCTCTGCATATAAGTTAAATAAGCAGGGTGACAATATACAGCCTTGAAGTACTCTTTTCCCTATTTGGAACCAGTCTGTTGTTCCATGTCCAGTTCTAACTGTTGCTTCCTGACCTGCATACAGATTTCTCAAGAGGCAGGTCAGGTGATCTGGTATTCCCATCTCTTTCCACCTTTAAGATCCAATAAAAATATGAAGCTTCTCTGGTGGCTCAACCAAGTAAAGAATCCACCTGCAATGCAGGAGACTGCTTACAATGTAGGAGACCCAAGCTCAATCCCTGGGTCAGGAAGATCCCCTGGAATAGGAAATGGCAACCCACTCAAATATTCTTGCCTGGAAAATCCCATGGGCAGAGGAGCCTGGTTGGGTATAGTCCATGGGGTCATAAGAGTTGGACACAATTTAGCCACCACAACAAAGTACATGCAACCATAAGTTAGTTTGCAAGGACAAGTCATTTCCCCTCCTGGAATTACAGTAATGTGAGAACAACCCCACCTCAGCTGCTGAGTGACAGCTAGAAAGAAAACCCAACCATCTGCCCTCACCCCACTTCTCTTCAGTTCAGTTCAGTTGCTCAGTTGTGTCTGATTCTCTGTGACCCCATTGACTGCAGCACTCCAGTCTTCCCTGTCCATCACCAATTCCTGGAGCTTGCTCAGACTCAGGTCCATCGAGTCAGTGATGCTATCCAACCATTTCTCTTAGACAACTCATAATAGCTGAGGTACTCTGAGCAGCCCTGTACTGCGGCATTTTGCTCAGTGGCTTGGGAACATCATTTACCTCAGTCACACCACACAAGGAGGAAGGGAGGCACTCATTCTGCAGATGAGGACACAGAGATCCAATCACAAAGCCACAGCAGGGAGGGGTGAGTCCAAGACTCCTGAAGGGATCAAATGCAAAGCTGAGCTTTTCCTGACAGTAAGTCACCTTCTCATTCAGTGGCTTAGGATGTGGGTCTTACTCTCAAGGTCTACCCAGGAATGTTGGTGGCCAGGTCTTCATAGAGTGAGAATATTCACAAGTTTTGATAGTGTAAACTACAAATTGGCACTTAACAAGAACATTGCCAAAAACTGAACAACAAAGGCATATGCCATCTGCCTCTACAGAGATTCACTGAACCCTGGTGGCTCAGAGGGTAAAGCTCCTGCCTGAAATGCAGGAGATCCGGGTTCAATCCCTGGGTCAGGAAGATCCTCTGGAGAAGGAAGTGGCAGCTCACTCCAGTACTCCTGCCTGGAAAATCCCATGGATGGAGAAGCCTGGTAGGCTACAGTCCATGGGGTCGCAAAGAGTCAGAAACGACTGAGCAACTTCATTTTCACTTCACTTTCTACGGAGATTAAGCCCTCTGCTACTATAGCTGTTGACCTTCAACAACCCCTGAGGGAGTTCAGGGTGGAGTGAGGCACTGTGTGCTCCACGGAATCTGGTGGGACAGGTCTTTAGATAGTTGGATGTTTTTAGCTCTTTAGATAGTTGGATGTTTTTAGGTCTTTAGATAGTTGAATGTTTTAGTGCTGCACTCAAGATGCCAGCAAATTTGGAAAACTCAGCAGTGGCCACAGGATTGGAAAAGGTCAGTTTTCATTCCAATCCCAAAGAAAGGCAATGCCAAAGAATGCTCAGACTACCACACAATTGCACTCATCTCACACGCTAGTAAAGTAATGCTCAAAATTTTCCAAGCCAGGCTTCAGCAATACGTGAACTGTGAACTTCCAGATGTTCGAGCTGGATTTGGAAAAAGCAGAGGAAAAGCAAGAGAGTTCCAGAAAAACATCTATATCTGCTTTAGTGACTATGCCAAAGCCTTTGGACTGTGTGGATCACAATAAATTGTGGAAAATTCTTCAAGAGATGGGAATACCAGACCACCTGACCTGCCTCTTGAGAAATCTATATGCAGGTCAGGAAGCAACAGTTAGAACTGGACATGGAACAACAGACTGGTTCCAAATAGGGAAAGGAATACGTCAAGGCTGTATATTGTCACCCTGCTTATTTAACTTATATGCAGAGCACATCATAAGAAACACTGAGCTGGAGGAAGCACAAGCTGGAATCCAGATTGCCGGGAGAAATATCAATAACCTCAGATATGCAGATGACACCACCCTTATGGCAAAAGTGAAGAAGAACTAAAGAGCCTCTTGATGAACATGAAAGAGGAAAGTGAAAAAGTTGGCTTAAAGCTCAACATCCAGAAAACTAAGGTCATGGCATCTGGTCCCATCAGTTCATGGCAAATAGATGGGGAAACAGTGGAAACAGTGACAGACTTTATTTTGGGGGGCTCCAAAATCACTGCAGAGAGTGACTGCAGCCATGAAATTAAAAGACGCTTGCTCCTTGGAAGAAAAGTTATGACCAATGTAGACAACTTAGTAAAACGCAGAGACATTATTTTGCCAACCAAGTTCAGTCTAGTCAAAGCTATGGCTTTTCCAGTAGCTTGTATGGAAAATCATGTATGGATGTGACATTTGGACTATAAAGAAAGCTGAGCACTGAAGAATTGATGCTTTTGAACTGTGGTGTTAGAAAAGAGTCTTGAGAGTCCCTGGACTGCAAGGAGTTCCAACCAGTCTATCCTAAAGGAAATCAGTCCTGAAAATTCATTGGAAGGACTGATGCTGAAGCTGAAACTCCAATACTTTGGCCACCTGTTGGGAAGAACTGACTCATTGGAAAAGACCCTGGTGCTGGGAAAGATTGAGGGCAGGAGGAGAAGGGGATGACAGAGGATGAGATGGTTGGATGGCATCACCAACTCAATGGACACGAGTTTGAGTAAACTCCAGGAGTTGGTGATGGATAGGGAGGCCTGGCGTGCTGCAGTCCATGGGGTTACAAAGATATTGACACAACTGAGTGACTGAACTGAACTGATGTTTTTAGGAACAGATTTTATGATCTCAATCCTTGCATCTCCTCATATCTAGAGAAGCACTAAATCCTTCATGGTGACCTCAGATTCTCATGACTAACAGAAACCTTTTGTAAAATGAGTGCTTCATGGCATTGAAGTCCCCCTTCATCAAAACCTTATATATTGACTTTCCCCCACTGCCACTTTGGAGCAGTCTCTCAGAGCCATCTGAGATGCTGCCTCCTGGGCTGCAGTCTTCATTTTGCCCCAAATAAAACTTAACTCACAACTCTCAAGTTGTACATTTTTTTTTAGTTGACAATAGGTCTAGATGTCTTACTTTTAGATAAATTCTTGCTTCTGATTCGACCAAGCCCTCGTTTCTTGTCAAGTGACATGTGGTCATTAATTCTAATGCTTCCTTTTAAAATGACAGAATAGGGACTTCCCTGGTACAGGAACCCACCTGTGAATGCAGGGGACACGGGTTCGAGCCTTGGTCCAGGAAGGTGGAGCAACTGAGCCCACGCACCACAACTACCGAAGCCTGCAGGCCCTAGAGTCCACGCTGTACAAGTGAAGTCCCCACAATGAGAAGCCCACGCACCACGGCTGGAGAGCAGCTCCCGCTCACTGCAACCAGAGAAGGCCCACACAGGAAACAACAAAAACCCAGCATGGCCAAAAATTAATTAAAATACGGCTGTGTAGATGCTTCATTTTTAAATAAAATACAATGATAGAATAAGAATTTAAATAATCATAATTCTCAACTAACTAAAAGATGTTTGTTTTGTTTCATTTTCTGTTTCTCTTTCTGAGAAGATGACAGAATATAGAGAAATAAACTTAGACACTTAATTTTTTTAAATAAAATTCCATGAGAGTTCCTGGGTTAGCAGAGATTCAGATTAACTCTCCTTGTCCTGGAAATTTGTAGCTACTGGGCTCCTGATCCCAGGATTCAGCAATTCCCAGGATGCAGACAATTTTAATGTTAGTTCCTCCTGAGCTCAAAAATTTAGCTCCATGAGGGTCTGAATCTGTCTGCTTTATTCACTACTGGACCGCCAGCTCTTAGAACAGTGCCTAGCACAGACACTCAGTAAATAGTTCCTGAATGATTGAACAAGCTGGGGACTACCTCAGAAATTATTCTGTGTATAGCATTGAAGCAACCACCAACAAGTTGGGACAGGTTTGAAAGATTAAAACATTTGGCTATCCCTGTCCGGATCTCCATTTATATCTACAGCCTCTCCATGGTGTGACTTAAAGTTCAAAATGATGGCTGCAAGGATCGGCAAGATTCTTAGTCATTCTATCCAACAAGCATTTAATAGTGTAATATATTAATTAATTAGTGTAGAGTTCAGTTACAGTCACACAATACACAGCAGTGGTTCTCAAAGGGGACGGTGCCACCTCCTGGTGGACATTGTGGAAACCTCTGGGGTGTTTTCTCGGTTGTCACCAGGATTGGAGTGGACAGCCAGATGCAGCAGAATCCTGCAGTTTGTAGAAAAAGTCCCACACGACAAAGAGTCGCCTAGAGTACCATGGAACTTTCCACGTTCCCGCTAGACATTCAGTTCAGTTCAGTTCAGTCACTCAGTTGTGTCCGACTCTGCAACCCCATGAATCGCAGCACGCCAGGCCTCCCTGTCCATCACCAACTCCCAGAGTTCACTCAGACTCATGTCCATCGAGTCAGTGATGCCATCCAGCCATCTCATCCTTTGTCGTCCCCTTCTCCTCGCTAGACATTCACGTAGGTGAAAAGTCTGTCAATACTGATCTGAGCGAAAACCAAATGCCATTTTACATATGAACACAAAATATCTTATCTTTGAGTGGCTTTTGCATTTTTTCACTCTTCACTGAATTTTCCAAAATGCATCTGCTGAGAAAATTGATGGACATGTATATTTCTTTTGTTCAGAACTTTATTAAAAGTTCTTTGCCATTTTGGAAACTTGCATCACCATCACTAAAGTTGTGCACGGTATTTGAGTTGCCAATATAATAAAACCCAAATCAGCCTATGTTTTCAGCGGTCACATCCACGGTGACTATCCATATAAATGTCAGGATGTGTACTTCATTGTACCACTGATGTGGCCAAGCCCAAGGATTCAAATGGAGAATTACATACTTAACAGGAACTTACTCAACTTCAATTTCTCCTGTATAATACAATTTGGGCATGATTTTTTTTTTAAAACATATGTAGGTAAGCTATATTATCTATGAATCTCATTTCAGAATAGTGAAGTATTTGCTAGGAAGGGGACACTGGGTCTGAAAGGCCTGAATACTACTGTTCTCCTTGTTAAGAAAGTGGACAATTATGTTTCAGGAATATTTTTGAAGCTTGACTCACATATTCTTTTCCAGGCTCTTTGATACAGCGTGCCAGCATCTTTCTTGGGCCAAATGGGACATGTCTACTCAAGTAGATTCACAGTCTCATCTCAATCAGCTCATTTGGGAAAATAAGTAGGTATTAACACACCCCTGCAAAGAGAAATCCACACAATTCCTGCACTGGAAACATCCAGTCTTCTCTGAGTTTCTAAGTTCACACGCCATGCACAAGCAGAGATGAACTATGCTCTTCTTCACCCCCGCTGCCCTGTGCTGCCCTCAGTGTGAAGATCACCCTGGTCTGGTACCTGCTGCCCAGTGGCCTCAAAATAAAAGGTCTGAATAAATAAATGACCCTCGAAGGTATTTGTACCAGAGGTAATGCAGCAAAAAGGAGGCGAAGCAGGGAGGTGATACAAAAGGGAGGCCGCCTGTATCCAGATATGATGACTGCCCCCAATTTATTGTAACCAGAAACATGGCTTTCCTGCATCAAATGTTTGTTGGCACTTGGAACATTTTATGCAGTTCTTACCTTGCCTCTTCCTTTGCAGAAAAGAGATGGGTTCTTAACCTGTGTCTCCTTCAGCTTCCCTCCTCCCTCCAGATGTCTCTGCTGCCATGTCACTCCTACACCCACCCAGCCTCTCCTTCCTTCCTTTCCCCAAAAGGAAAGGGGTCCCCCTCCTTTCCAAGAAACACTATCAGCTGGTACTTTCTCTCCCTTTCCCTTCTATCTTCTGCAGGATCTTGAAGTACCTTCGTTTTTATAATTTAGCCTTTTGTTCTCCCAACCAAAATGCCTGCATCAACCCTGTCTGCTCACATCGCACAAGGCACCACGTTCACCATGTTTGATGCTTCTGAACTGGGGTGTTGGCGAGGATTCTTAAAAGTCCCTTGGGCTGCAAGGAGATCAAACCAGTCAATCCTGAAGGAAATCTGTCCTGAATATTCATTGGAAGGACTGATGCTAAAGCTGAAGCTCCAATACTCTGACCACCTGATGCAAAGAACTGACTCATTGAAGAAGACCCTGATGCTGGGAAAGATTGGGGGCAGGAGGAGACGGGGATGACGGAGGATGAGATGGTTGGATGGCATCACCGACTTGATGGACAGGAGTTTGAGCAAGCTCCAGGAGTTGGTGATGGACAGGGAAGCCTGGCATGCTGCAGTCCATGGGGTTGCAAAGAGTCGGACACAACTGAGCGACTGAACAACAAGCATGCTCATTGCTGTGTGCATGTGCATGCATGTGTGTGTGTGTGTGTGTGTGTGTGTGTGTGTGTAAAACCTTCATATTATTTCATTTGATTTTCCCATCACCCTCTAAGCTAATATTATTCTTGCCTTACAGTAAGGAATCCAGGACTCAGAACCTTTCCCAAGTGTCACAGCTAGTCAGCTAGTGAGTAAGCAGGTCAGGGTTGCCCCCAGAAAACCCTCCACTCTCTGTCTCTCTGTCTCATTAATCCCTCGTGGTCTGACTTCACTGCATCATCACCAGAAAGTTGCCTTTTTTAAGGCTGCTGCTGCTGCTGCTAAGTCGCTTCAGTCGTGTCCGACTCTGTGTGACCCCATAGACGGCAGCCCACCAGGCTCCCCCGTCCCTGGGATTCTCCATGCAAGAACACTGGAGTGGGTTGCCATTTCCTTCATAACCTCCTAATGCCCAAATCAATCTTGGCACATCTTATTTATAATAGAAAGTCTTAATTACTTTTTTCACACTATTTTGCTTTAATTCACTATTTAACTCTACCAGTGGTTCTCAATCCTGGCTACACTGGGACAATCTACAGAGACTTCTTTAATTTCCACATTTATTTTGTAATCGGTAATACGTAACCATGGTCCACTATGTTACAGTGGAGAGCCTTCCTCCTGTCTCTCTCACACAGCCACCCAGGACCTGACCCCAGATGTAACCAACAGCACCAGTTTTCTATGTAACCATGAGCTATAGACTGTTCTCCAGGAAACTCAGATTGAATGGGTCAGTATTTGGGAAAACAAAGGTAAGTCTTATGCACTGGCAAGTTGAAGATTCTTTCTAAAACTTCTGAACATTTTTGAGTCACTGGGATCACAAAGTTCATGTCTTCTGCCATTTGGAAAGTTGAACTTAACCATATCTCCCCACGGCTAGAAACCCTTCAATGGCTCCCCAGCCAAACTTGCCATAGAATTGAATGATCTGTGGGGGGGAAAAAAAGAAAAAAAAAAAGGTTCCATGCTCAAATCCATTTGAAAAATGCTCTGTGACTGTCCAACATCAGGAAATGCAAAAACCACCCAGCACATTGCCCTAATTAGCTTTGTGAAAACATAATAATGATTGTGAAGCCCTCAGCCCAGTGTCTGCCTAATAGCATGGGCTGAAAGAATGTTAATTCTTGTCCTTATTAACCTCTTAGCTTATATCCTATAACATGAACTCCTTTCTGGGATGTGGCTCACTTGTACAGACTTAAATCATTTGTAGGGCTTTCCTCCTGTCTTAGTGGTAAAGAATCCACCTGTCAATGAAGAAGACACAGGTTCAGTCCCTGATCCAGGAAGATCCCATATGCCATGGAACAACTCAGCCTGTGCACTAGCGCCCAGGAGCTGCAACAACTGAGCTCACACGCCACAGCTACTGCAGCCCACATGCCTGGAGCCTGTGCTCCGCAACAAGAGGAGCCACAACAATGAGAAGCCCGTTCACCACAACTAGAGAGTGGCCCCTACTCACTGCAACTAGAGAAAAGCCTGCACAGCAACAAAGACCCAGCACAGTTGAAAATAAATTAAAAAGGAAAAGAAATCATTTGCAGCCATTTGCTTACTTCCTGTCTTCCTTGTTGGCCTACAAGCCCCAAGCATGGGACAACATGTATTGTTCCCTTCTTTTCCCGCAGCTGTCACAGGATGGTGCGCAGCACTTGAGAAAAACAGGTACCAACTGCACAGTGTTACTGCTGTCCTTTAATATCAGTGTTCCTCAAATTCCTCAGTTCCTCAAATGAAACCCTTTTACCATGCAAGAACAATTATCATCACACAGAACAAGTATTCCCTCAAATATGTTTTGAAAAACGCTGGTCTACAGGTTACAGCCATCCAGAGATGGCTCTGGTCTGGTCTCATGCCACTCCCGGTCCACGCTTTCCTGTCTTTTGTTCTTGCTGTTCCCTCTCTGTTCCCCATCCTCTATCTGACCTGTTTGTATTCATCCTCCAAGACTTCACACTACCAAGGCCCTCACCAAATCAGACTGAAAGCATCTGCCCTCGTGTCTTGCATCGCCCTTTAGACTATCAGCTCCTCAAAGACAAGGGCACATCATACTCATCCTGTCCTCAAGTCCTGGCACAATGCCTGCAATGTGCTACACAACTTAGAAATGCTTGGTGAATAAAGAACTGATTTTCTTTCACAATGAAAATTTTCATCTTAGGGATGACATATGTAAAATTACAAAATGAATTTGGTTTTGAGTTTAAATCTGTGATAACATAGTGGGCCAAGGGATGTACAAAATAAACTCATTAATGAGTTGAAAGTGAAAAGAAGGAGCCTGAGCTAACCCTCATGCTGTACGTCATTAATCTATCACGGGCAGGATGACATAGGCGCCCTCTCCAGTACAGACGCTTTTTTGATTAATGCTGCTGGACTCACAAGAGCTACTGGCTATAACTCAGGTTAGATGAAAATAGAGTTGGTCAAGAACTGAGAATGTCACAACTGGGACACAACTCTGAATTTCTATCTTAGGCTAATGAATAAGAGCACGTGATTGGAGGATGGTCTGAGTAGACTTAATTTTACACAATAATGACGAAATGAGCTCTTTTGCACATGACTGGCCAAAGTTTCAAAGGCTTCTTCAGTGACATCGTTTTGGGATAAACAGCCCTGTATTAGTTGATTTTATTATTGCATCACTAATCCTGATTTATCTCTTGCATACCAGATTTGTACATCAGTTTATTAACACACTCACCAACTTGTATAATCCCACACAGAATTCTTGCTGGCCAAGAGCTCACAGTCTAATTGGGAAGTAAGATAGGTCAGCGAACAAGTGTATGATGCTGTGGAACATGTGCATTATTAAAGGTTGGGAAGAGGTGTTCTGAGAGCAAGGGAGAAGGGGTACAGCTCTGGGGGTCAGGGCAAGGTAAGGTTTTTGAGATGGCAATTCCAAGCTGAATCTAGGAGTTTGCTTGACAGATCAGGCAGACGGTTCCAGCAAAGGGAGTTGGATGGCTCCAAATGACAGCCTCCAATTCAGCCTGCACAAAAATCCATTGCATCTTCTCCCCCTGGCATAGACCAGACATAATGGGGGCTCAGCAATCAAAAATCATTCATAAGTAGCTCAGTGAGCACCTGCTGTGTTGAAGGACCTGTCCCATAGAGGACCTTCCAATAAAACAGTGGGCTTAAGAGGGGAGGTCCCTGCCTTCCAGGAGCTTTCATTCTAATGAGGAAACAGATAAGGAGCAATGACCCAAATAAAAGAATTCCAAATCTATAGTGTGACGAGGAACAAGAAATGGGGTGAGAATATAGACAGACATGGGAAGGTCAGGCAACACTGAACAGAAATGTGACATTTAAGCTTAATCTGAATGGCAAGGAAATGCTGACCAGGCTGGGGGGCAGAGGGCTGCCAGAGATGGGCAGGGCAAAGGCTGAGGTGGGAAGAGTCTGATCAGCAAAGAAAACAAGAATCAACCCAATAACTATGGCAGGGACACCAATGTGGGGAAGTGCCATCTAAGACTCTAGGAAGAAGTAAGCCCCCCAGGCAGGTAAATAGTCAGGCAGAGGAATGCCCTGGACATTCAGGCTGTGGCCGATATTTAGGAGCCAGCTGACAGATCATCACTGAGGGCTCTTTGTCCATGTGAGGTATGGCCCTAATCAACACTCCAGCAAGTCAGACAGAAAGAGACTGCAAGAGTTGAGTTGGACACCAACGCCACTGGGCAGGTCCTCAAGCAGCCCTAGAGTGCTAAGGCTAAGGAGGGGAAACTGAGGCAGCTTATTATGTGCTAGAACTCAGGCCAACCATGCATCAGGATTCACTCTCAGGATCCCTAAGACCTCGGTCCAAATTGGCAGCAAAGGAGCCTGAATCCTGGAGAACTCTGAGAAGGCATAAAGGCCAGACCTCTAGACTATCATAAAAGGTAGATCCAGCCAGACCACTGGATCCAAGGCCAGTGGGAGCCCCACCAGACAGGGGAGGGCACAGGGAAAAGAGCGGTGGTCATTACTTGGATGTTATCAGGAATGGCTCAAGGACTGAAGTGGGAAGGTTGGGTGTACCTGAGGAGCTGGGAATCACCCCGGCCTATGAGCTCTACGGAGATTAACGGCACAGCGTGGACCCCACCCGTCACTGGAGCTGGAGGCTGAGTCACTGCCTCTCCTCACCTCCACCCAACGTCAGTGAGCCCTGCAGTCTGTTCCTGACAACTCACCTGAACTCTCTCTTGAATCTGTGCCCTGCTCCTATTCACACTGGAATTCTTTCACTCAGCCATCTTTCTCTCTGCAAGGCAAAGTGAAAAATGTCAGCCCTGGTTACTAACAGTGTTGTGTGGGGCGACGGGATTAGAGTTCAGCTATTTCAAATCCTAAAAGATGATGCTGTGAAAGTGCTGCACTCAATATGTCACTAAATTTGGAAAACTCAGAAGTGGCCACAGAACTGGAAAAGGTCAGTTTTCATTCCAATCCCTAAGAAAGGCAATGCCAAAGAATGCTCAGACTACCACACAATTGCACTCATCTCACACGCTAGTAATACTCAAAATTCTCCAAGCCAGGCTTCAGCACCACATGAACCGTGAACTTCCAGACGTTCAAGCTGGATTTAGAAAAGGTGGAGGAACCAAAGATCAAATTGCCAACATCCACTGGATCATCAAAAAAGCAAGAGAATTCCAGAAAAACAACTACTTCTGCTTTGTTGACTATGCCAAAGCCTTTGACTATGTGGATCACAACAAACTGTGGAAAATTCTTCAAGAGTTGGGAATACCAGACCACCTGACCGCCCTCTTGAGAAATCTGTATGTAGGTCAGGAAGTAACAGTTAGAACAAGACATGGAGCAACAGACTGGTTCCAAATAGGAAAAGGAGTACGTCAAGGCTGTATATTGTCACCCTGCTTATTTAACTTATATGCAGAGTACATCATGAGAAACGCTGGGCTGGAGGAAGCACAAGCTGGAATCAAGATTGCCAGGAGAAATATCAATAACCTCAGATATGCAGATGACACCACCCTTAAGGCAGAAAGTGAAGAAGAACTAAAGAGCCTCTTGAAGAAAGTGAAAGATGAGAGTGAAAAAGTTGGCTTAAAGCTCAACATTCAGAAAACTAAGATCATGGCATCCGGTCCCATCACTTCATGGCAGATGGGGAAACAGTGGAAACAGTGGCTGACTTTATTTTGGGGGGCTCCAAAATCACTGCAGGTGGTGACTGCAGCCATGAAATTAAAAGATGGTTAATCCTTGGAAGAAAAGCTATGACCAACTTGCTGCTGCTTCTGCTAAGTCGCTTCAGTCGTGTCCAACTCTGTGCGACCCCATAGACGGCAAGCCCACCAGGCTCCCCCATCCCTGGGATTCTCCAGGCAAGAACACTGGAATGGGTTGCCATTTCCTTCTCCTAGACAGCATATTAAAAATCAGAGACATTACTTTGCCAACAAAGGTCCATCTAGTCAAGGCTATGGTTTTTCCAGTGGTCATGTATGGATGTGAGACTTGGACTATAAAGAAAGCTGAGCACCGAATAATTGATGCTTTTGAACTGTGGTGTTGGAGAAGACTCTTGAGAGTCCCTTGAACTGCAAGGAGATCCAACCAGTCCATCCTAAAGGAGATCAGTCCTGAGTATTCATTGAAAGGACTGATGCTGAAGCTGAAACTCCAATACTTTGGCCACCTGATGTGAAGAGCTGACTCATTGGAAAAGACCCTGATGCTGGGAAAGATTGAGGGCAGGAGGAGAAGGGGACGACAGAGGATGAGATGGTTGGATGGCATCACCAACTCAATGGACATGAGTTTGGGTGAACTCTGGGAGTTGGTGATGGACAGGGAGGCCTGGCATGCTGCGGTACATGGGGTCGCAAAGAGTCAGACGCAACTGAGCGACTGAAATGAACTGAACTGAACTTTGTGGGGCTAATTAACTTTTCTGTCCCTTAGATTTCTCACCCATAGAATGGAATAGTTACACAATCCTTGGGGTTTTTGTCACATACTGATGTGAGAGCTGGACCATAAAAAAGGCTGAGCACAGAAAAATTGATGCTTTCAAACTGTGGTTCTGGAGAAGACTCTTGAAAATCCCTTGGACAGCAAGGAATCAAACCAGTCAATCCTAAAGGACATCAACCCTGAATATTCATTGGAAGGACTGATGCTGAAGCTGAAACTCCAATACTTTGGCCACCTGATGCAAATAACTGACTCATTGGAAAAGACCCTGATGCTGGGAAAGACTGAAGGCAGGAGGAGAAGGGGATGACAGAGGATGAGACGGTTGGATGGCATCACCGACCCAATAGACATGAGTAAACTCCAGGAGATAGTGAAAAACAGGAAAGCTTGGTATGCTGCAGTCCATGAGGTTGCAAAGTCGGACACAACTGAGTGACTGAACAACAAATGGGGCTTTATAAGGACTGGAGGAAGAACCCTGAAAAGTAAACATATTCTATAAATAAAAGGATTTATAAACTTATGTTTCCTTAGGTTTCAATATCAGTTCAGTTCAGTTCAGTCGCTCAGTTGTGTCTGACTCTTTATGATCCCATGAACTGCAACATGCCAGGCCTCCCTGTGCATCACCAACATCCTGGAGTCCACCCAAACCCATGTCCATTGAGTCAGTGATGCCATCCAACCATCTCATCCCCTGTCGTCCCCTTCTCCTCCTGCACTCAATCTTCCCAATATCAGGGTCTTTTCAAATGAGTCAGTTCTTTGCATCAGGTGGTCAAAGTACTGGAGTTTCAGCTTCAACATCAGTCCTTCTAATGAACACCCAGGACTGACCTCCTTTAGGATGGACTAGTTGGATCTCCTTGCAGTCCAAGGGACTCGCAAGAGTCTTCTCCAACACCACAGTTCAAAAGCATCAGTTCTTTGGCGCTCAACTTTCCAACTCTCACATCCATACATGACCACAGGAAAAACCATAGCCTTGACTAGACGGACCTTTGCTGACAAAGTAATGTTTCTGCTTTTTAATATGCTGTCTAGGTTGGTCATAGCTTTCCTTCCAAGAAGTAAGCGTCTTTTAATTCATAGCTGCAATCACCATCTGCAGTGATTTTGGAGCCCAGAAAAATAAAGTCAGCCACTGTTTCCACCATTTCCCCATCTATTTGCCATGAAGTGATGGAACCGGATGCCTTGATCTTATTTTTCTGAATGTTGAGCCTTAAGCCAACTTTTTCACTCTCCTCTTTCATCAAGAGGCTCTTTAGTTCTTCTTCACTTTCTACCATAAGGGTAGGGTCATCTGCATATCTGAGGTAATTGATATTTCTCCCAGGAATCTTGATTCCAGATTGTGCTTAAAGGGTAATAATGTCTGATCTTTGAGGAATGAATTGCAATGAAATTAATGTAGCTTAAAGCATAACAGAATGAAATCTTAGGACCAATATATAAATTTTGTTTCTTCATTCTAGAATTCAAAAGTTATTGCTCCATCCCCTAGCATCAGTATAGTGTTACATTAAAAACATCCAACCTTCAACAGTTAAACAGTAAGTACAAGCTTTATTGACGTGTCATCACAGTTTTTATTTAACTAGCCAACTTCTGCTCTCCCTCTCCAGTGCCCCGATTACCTTAGGGCACAGCCCCTCTTTGCTCTCAGATCTTATCCTATCTGTCTCCAGAGGTGACACAGGTCACTCAGGCCTGGCCAGTCAGGGCGTCCATCTCCTTGGTCAGCTGAGTGACTCAGCGTTGGCCAAGTGACTGAACTTCAGCCAATCAGATGTGAAGCAACTTTTTCTGGAGTTAGTACCTGTCATTTCCACCACAAGGAAGCTTAGCTCCATGGTCCAGTTCACATGTACCATTTCCTTAGGTCACAAGGACTAGTTTAAAGATGAACTCGTGGCCCAGGCAGAGCAAATGAGCACCTTCTCTGAGGGCAATGTCAGAGCAATGGAAGAGAAAGCCTCTATTTTCACTCAGGGTTGCCAAGCTGGAGGGTATGTACCCAGAGCTGCTGTCACCTGTCTTACCTATCAAAGGGAACCTGCCTGTAGAACAGAAAGGACAGGCAAAGACGTGGAGAGGGAAAAGTGCCCTGGGGGATAATGTTTGAACCCCCCAGATCCAGCTGTGCCTGAAACTAATCCACTCCTGGCTGCACTTCCCTGTTATATCAGTCAATAAATTCACTTTTTTGCTCAAGGTGGATGGAGGTGAGTGTCTGTCATTTGTCTCTGAAAACAGAGTCAATTTCTAAGCAATTCAGTAAAAGGAAACAGTTTCACCAGCATATTAAAGTATTCCTATTCTCTGCTTTCCTGGACAGAAAACCTGACCCAAACATGGAAAGATAAGAAAGAGAGCAGTACACATCAATTCACCCACTTTAAATGCCTAAGGATCTATGAAGGAACAAATAGACTAGAAAATCAAATTTTTTCTTTGTGTCAATTATTAATCATAAACTGAAGCCAGTAACAATGTACTGATACTGGCAGAGTTAAATGATAAGACATCTGTCATTTTGGCAGCAAGGAAACTGGCCTCCTGTTTAAAAGGATGTGTTACACCAAAGCACATTATTTATTAGGCACTTGGCTTTGCAGCCACATGGGCAAAAGCGATGAGCAGCTCCATGGATCACCCCATCTGGTTCCTCCAAGCTGAAATATCTAGGCCACATTTCCCTGCCAACTTAAGAAGAGAAAAGAAAGGAAGGAAGGAAGGAAGAAACCTGAAAAGGAAACCACACATCACAATCCTGGACTGACTCCTGAGCACCAAAAGCAAAGATTTGCTTCCCCTTTTCCAAACTAGGTTTTGTAGCATGGCCTGTCGAGTCTTACAAGCTCTTTATTAATAAGCTATATCTATTTCCATTTGCTCCTCAGGAAGAGAATTATGAATACTTGATTTCACAAACCTTGTATGTGCCCTGCAAGGCTTCCACTGTCAGGGAGGTAGCTAAGAGGGTAGAGGGAGGGGTCACGTGTGAGACAGCAGCACAGACTGCCTGGGAAATGGGAGAGGAAACCGTATCCTCATGTCCCAACACTTGATACCACGTCTCTTTCCACTTTCCCCAGGAAATATTTTCTGTCCTCTGGGAAGCTGAGGATTTGTGGATCCTCTTGCCTCAATACAAATGCTGTTTTATGGGAAATATCTTTAAAATACATTAATGGAGTTTCCTCTTTTGCATCTCCATGTGAGTAAGCTTCTCACGAGTCAGACAGACACACAACTCTCTGAGGTCCCTGGGCTGACAGAAGGGGATAGGATTTTCCTAGTAGGAATGTCAATAGAGGAGACTCCATATTCAGTCTCTGACACCCAAATATGTGATTTTGGGTTCTGCAACAAGAGCACAATAGATTTTGAAAGGCAGGCTTTGTCAGGAAAAAAAGGATTTTCTACGTGCCTTTATGCTCCTTTCTAACAATAGAGAAGCAGATCAGGTGAACTCAGGTCTGGGCAGCTCAGTTTCTCCAAAGCCATAAGGACGATATGTTTTCTTCTCCCCGAGGACATGAGGCTGGCAGTACACAAAGAAAGGACCCAGAGGAAGTGACCGTCCTGGCCACCCCAGGTCTGACACACAATGAGTGCCCATAACTGTTTATCCACTGAACTTGAGAGGCTTTCCCAGTCTGATACCATTAGCATTCTGGGCTAAATTTCTCCTCACTGAAGTATGAATTCAAGCAGTCAGAAAAATCCAAGACAGATAATCTACCCACAATCTCCCTCCCTAGATCCATATTCCAAATTAGAAAAATGGATTGAATTCATCCACACTTTGCTTACATATTGTGTATCTGTTTCAGGTATATTTTGTTGCAGCTGTGACCTAAACTCAATGCTATTATATTCTGCAAATATAAACTCAGTTTCTTTTCCAGAGCCACATCTGTGACACTGAAAATGAAGCCAGAAGGTCACTCAGTTGTTCCTCAGCCTTCAAAGTGTGTGCAGCGCTGACCAAATGGACCTGCAGGCCCAGTCACCCCCACAGGTGAGACCCCAGAGGCACTGAGCAGCCTGGACAAGCCCAGCTCCTCCTCCTGTGAGCGCACCTCATTAGAAGCTTTGCTGGGTGCACAGGAAACATACAATAACATCAATCTTTTAAAACTGAAGGACTTTCCTGGATGGAGGGAGCAGGAATCCCATACTAATAGGAAAACTGTCTAGATGGAAAGATCCACATATCAGGAAAAAGGGTCAAATCAACTTAAATGGTAAGGCCAGTCTCATTCATTCAAAAAATGCTCGTTGAGCACCTACCATGTACCAGATGCCAGGAGAAAAAAAACGCACAGGGGCAATTTATTAACCACCCACTCCACCCCATCCCCAAGCAGAGCTGCTACAGAGGGGTTACTCAGGTTGGGCAGGGTACACCTCCAGGCAGTGCCATTCACGCCAGCTACCACATGGGCTTCCCAGGTGGCGCAAGTGGTAAAGAACCTGCCAGCCAAGGCAGGCATCTTAAACGACCCAGGTTCAATCCCTGGGTAAGGAAGATCTCGAGAAGGAAATGGTAACCCACTCCAGTATTCCTGCCTGGAGAATCCCATGGACAGAGGAGTCTGGCAGGCTATAGTCCATGGGGTCACACAGAGTTGGACATGACTGAAGTGATTTAGCACACACACACACACACACCGTGTGAATGGGGCCCCTGGGAGCTTAGCACTCTGCCAGAGGCCTTCATATTCCCAATGGTGACAGAGCTACCAAGGAATAACTACGTGTGACAGGTGTAGGAATAAAGGTAAGGGTGAGGAGTCGTGGGAACTTGGTCAAGAAATGAGGTGGCTCCATCCATCCTGCTTGATACCCCCAGGTTTCCCCAGGTTAAGGGAGCAGCAGGTCCAGGGTGTAACTGCCTCTGGCATTCTGCATGCCACATTCCTATGTATCTGGAAGCACTTTGGGAAAGCAATTAATGTGAGATCAAAGGAAGAATTTTTAGCTTCCAGATTTGCTCCCAAAGCACAGATCCTGGACAGTCAAGGTGTGGCGCTGACCTGAGATGCCCCACAGCCCATGGTACAGGGGACTCAAGCATCCCCAAGGGCTGATTATCCCTTTTGCCTTTTCTTCCTAGGAAAATGCAGCTGATTGGCTGGTGGAAAAAGTAAAACCAACAGGTGGTTACATTTTTTAAAATCCCTTTGGTGACTTTTCTCCATTTTCTAGAGCAGAAACAGTGCCAAGTTCATCAGAGCCTTTTAAGATATCTATTTTTGTGACTTCCCTGGTGGTCCAGTGGTTAAGACTCCACACTTCCATTACAGGAGGTACAGGTTTGATCCCTGGTGAGGGAACTAAGCTCCCACAGGCCAGTTAGGTTAAAAAAAAAAAAATGCTACTTTTGCTGAGGGGACTGAGGACAACAAATGACTTCAGCTACCTTGGTTGACTCTCACAGACACACAGAAGAAACCCACTTGTACCACCCATGGGGACAATGTAACTGAAATTTCTACCCTCTGAGCTAAGACCATATTGAGAATTACAAGTCACAGATGAGAACATTTTCTTCCCTGACTTATAATTCTTTGCTTTAAGCATCAAGATAAACCAAATACACACATAACCCTAACAGAAATCAGGCAAGAGATGAAGAGCTGCTACACAAAATACCAGTCTTCTGTGTTTATACAATAGTTCATTCAGTCCCTCAGTCATGTCCGACCTTTTGCAACCCCATGGACTGCAGCATGCCAGGCTTCTATGTCCATCATCAACTCCAGGAACTTGCTCAACTCATATCCATCGAGTCGGTGATGCCATCCAATCATCTCATCCTCTGTCGTCCACTTCTCCTCCTGCCTTCAATCTTTCCTAGGACCAGGGTCTTTTCCAGTGAGTCAGTTCTTTGTATCAGGTAGAAAAAGTATTGGAGTTTCAGCTTCAACATCAGTCCTTCCAATGAACACCAGGACTGATCTCTTTTAGGATGGACTGGTTGGATCTCCTTGCAGTCCAAGAGACTCTCAAAAGTCTTCTCCAACACCACAGTTCAAAAGCATCAATTCTTTGGCTCTCAGCTTTCTTTATAGTCCAACTCTCACATCCATACATGACTACAGGAAAAACCATAGCTTTGACTAGATGGACCTTTGTTGGCAAAGTAATGTATCTGCTTTTTAATATGCTGTCTAGGTTGGTCATAGCTTTTCTTCCAAGGAGCAAGCGTCTTTTAATTTCATGGCTACAGTCACAACCTGCAGTGATTTTGGAGCCCAAGAAAATGAAGTTTGTCACTGTTTCCACTGTTTCCCCATCTGTTTGCCATGAAGTGATGGGACCTGATGCCATGATCTTAGTTTTTTGAAGGTTGATTTTTAAGCCAGTTTTTTCCTTTCATCAAGAGGCTCTTTAGTTTCTCTTCACTTTCTGCCATAAGGGTGATGTCACCTGCATATCTGAGGTTATTGATATTTCTCCCAGCAATCTTGATTCCAGCTTATGCTTCATCCAGTCCAGCATTTCTCATGATGTACTCTGCATATAAGTTAAATAAGCAGAGTGACAATATACAGCCTTGACCTACTCCTTTTCCAATTAGGAACTAGTCTGTTGTTCCATGTCTGGTTATAACTATTGCTTCTTGACCTGCACACAGATTTCTCAGGAGGCAGGTAAGGCGGTCTGGTATTCCCATCTCTTGAAGAATTTTCCACAATTTGTTGTGATCCACACAGTCAAAGGCTTTGGCGTAATCAATAAAGCAGATGTAGATGCTTTTCTGGAATTCTCTTGCTTTTTCAATGATCTAACAGATGTTGACAATTTGATCTCTGGTTCCTCTGCCTTTTCTAAATCCAGCTTGAACATCTGGAAGTTAACGGTTAACATACTGTTGAAGCCTGGCCTGGAGAATTTTGAGCATTATTTTGCTTGTGTGTGAGATGAGTGCAATTGTGCAGTAGTTTGAGTATCTTTGGCATTGCCTTTCCTTGGGATTGGAATGAAAACTAACCTTTTCCAGTCCTGTGGCCACTGCTGAGTTTTCCAAATTTGCTGGCATACTGAGTACAGCACTTAAACAGCATCATCTTTTAGGATTTGAAATAGCTCAACTGGAATTCCATCACCTCCACTAGCTTTGTTTGTAGTGATGCTTCCTCAGGCCCACTTGACTTCACACTCCAGGATGTTTGGCTCTAGGTGAGTGATCACACCATCGTAGTTATCTGGGTCATGAAGATCTTTTTTTGTATAATTCTTCTCTGTATTCTTGCCATCTCTTCTTAATATCTTCTGATTCTGTTAGGTCCATACAATTTCTGCCCTTTATTGTGCCCATCTTTGCATGAAATGTTCCCTTGGTATCTCTAATTTTCTTGAAGAGATCTCTAGTCTTTCCCATTCTATTGTTTTCCTCTATTTCTTTGCATTGATCACTGAGGGCTTTCTTAATCTCCTTGCTATTCTTTGGAACTCTGCATTCAGATGGGTATATCTTTCCTTTTCTTCTTTGCCTTTAGCTTATACAATAGTAATAATTAAATAATAATAATTGAGGGACTTCCCCAGTGGTCCAGTGGCTAAGACTCCATGCTCCCAATGCAGGGGGCCTGGATTTGATCCCTGGTCAAGGAACTAGATTCCACATGCTACAACTAAACAGTCTGCATGCTGCATCCAAAGATCTCACATGCCACAGTGCAGATGGAAGATGCCGAGCACCGCACTAAGACTGGGAGCAGCCAAATAAATGAATTAATTAAAAAAAGAGAGAAAGAAAGCTAGAAGTATGAATAAAGATTAAAAACTAAGACAAAAAACAATATGACCTTTTCAAAGGCCATTTAATATTTGCATGCCAAAAATCTTTAACCATACCTCCATTCTTCAATAGGAAGAATACGGTAAATTTCTGTTAATATTACTTTATAGGTAGAAAAATGAGATCCTAAAAAGTTGGACAATTTACCTATGATTACATAAGGATTCTGAAGCAGACTTCAGGTTGGAACACTTTGTGTTCCTGCTCTGGGTCTATCTCTCTAAGTCACAGCACTTCTCTTAAATTATTTGCATTTTCCAAACAAGGGATGAAGTCTGAATTTAAGCCCAGTAATTGAGATTTTTATCATCCAAACAAAAATCAAGGTAAAACTAATGTATTTAATCCAAGATTATCACACATACTGACAATAAGATAATATGCAATTAATACCAAGGACGACAGACACAGTGCCGTCTATAGAGACTAATTTTTCACACTGATTTGTGAGGAGTCCTTAGCAATATGACACTCATCAGGAACAATGCTGTAAAGGTTTAGGTAGTCCTGAAATTGATTTATGTTTTATCATAGGTTTTAGATCTTATTTTTATGGTTTTAGATCTTATTTTTTAACTGATTACAGCCATGGACTCCTAAGCCTTGAATTATGCACATAATGACCCAGAGAGAATCATCTTCCCCCAGAAAGTAGATATGCTAAGAGAAAGCTGGAGTTTTCCTGCTGAATCAGGGAACTCAGTGAACCTTGGAGAAAACAAGGGAATAAATAACAAGGGGGAAGAGGTGCCCCATAAAAATGCCCTGAAAAAAATAAAACCAGAAAAAGAATGCAACTTTTTCCTCTTCCAGGTTTTGGTTTTGTAATTGAGTTGTTTTTCTGCAGATGTGTGGCAAATAAAAATCCACCTATTGGAAGCATCCAATATTCATTCACTCATGTATTCACTGGGCTCTCCTTCTGCTACAGGTTAGGCCTTCCAACATCCAAAGATAGTAATCTCGAACTTCCCTGGTGGTCTGGTGGTTAAAACACAGTGCTCCCACACAGATCTGGGGCAGGGTTTCCTAGAAAAAGTGGTACAGATGAACCTATTTGCAGGGCAGGAATAGAGACACAGATGTAGGGAATGGACATGCGGACGTGGTGGGGGGTGGGATGAACAGAGATTGGTATTAATGTATGTGCACCGCCATGCGTAAAGCAGATAGCTAGTGGGAACCTACTGTATAATGCAGGGAGCGCAGGTCAGTTCTGTGGTGACATAGATGAATGGGATGGGGTTTGGAAGGGATGGTGGAGAGGAAGGGGATACACATATACGTATAGCTATTCACTTCATTGTACTAACAATGAAGAAAGTTTGTTAGCAGAAACTAACACAACACTGTAAAACAATTATACCCCAATTAAAAAAAAAAGAAAAAAACCCTCTGTGCTCCCAGTGCAGGGGGCATGGGTTTGAACCCTGTTTGGAGAACTTAAGATCCTGCATGCTGTGGGGTGTGGCCAAAAACAAACAACAACAACAAAAAACAAAGAGAGCAATCTTGTCAACTCTCCAAAGACCTCTCCAACTTAGTCATCCTTAGTGTCCTCAACTCTTCATTACAGGGTTGATTCATGCAACACAACCAAGTCCTATCCTAGGTGACATGCACTGAGAACACCAAGACAAATAGGCTGCTGTTCCACCTATGCACCTCCTGCCTCAGAGCTTATTTTCAACAGGCAAAAAATGCTGCAATGAATGTGTCAATTTGCAATGAATTAAATTCTAATTCCAGGTAAACTGTTGAAACAATATTTATCCTTGCATACTTATTTGACTACCTTCTGCGTACAGAGCCTATATTAGGCATTTCTAAGTCAGAGAATCCTTAAGAATAGTTTTATAGTTATAAAACACAAGCAATCAACTTTAAGGTAAGGTCTTAGTTTCTGAGGGCAAAATCTGTTTTCCTCTTTCTTATTTCTGAAGGACTCTCTAAGAAATACCTGATACAGGCAAGCTCTGGAAGCCTCATTCAAATCTTGTCTGAATACAAAATGACTTCAGAAAAAAAGGAAACCACATAGGAAAAAAGACACAAAATCTGACTGTCAAAAATGTATTATTCATGTACATCAGAGACTCAAATAAACCATCACTCATTCATTCAACAAACATTTATTGAGCCTCTGCTCCTAGTGGGCACTTTGGGGACTGAGTAAGACAAGGCAGCTGTCCTGAAAGGGCTTATGATTGAGTACAGAACATCTGCATACTCTTCCCTACTTAGCTCTCAACCATTGAAAATTAACCAAGTGCCAAACAAGCACAGATTCTAGCCTATAGGGTGTTTTCCCAGTGGTTAATTTATTAATCTTTCTAACTCTGTTTCCACATCTGCAATATTCCTGAAAGGGCTGGTATAAGGATGAAATGACATGCTAAAGATTTCTCTGTCCCCAGATGTCTTCTTGTTGGGCCAACCTGACCTTGATGGTCATGTTCTAAAAGCACACTATCCAACATACAAACATCCCCACAAACAGCTTAAGCAAAACAGAAAATACAAGTGTTCTCTCAACTCTTTCCTCTGACAAAAGTAATTTTGACTCACATATTTTGTAGTAATTAAGAACAGAGGGTAAAAGCAATCAAATGGGGGCAGCCTGGAAAATAAAAAGGTAGAGGCAAGGTTTTCCCCATATTCTATCATAATTGAGTGCTTAGAAGACAGAGCAAATATTATGGGAATTGAGAGTGATTGAGATGGAGGAGGAGGTGTCTCACTTGGACTTTCAAAGGTTAGACTGACAGGTGGAGGGAGCAGATACAAAATTGCAAGGAGAAACGAAATGCAAGGCCTGTTTGAAGAAACCCTGAGAAGTCCAGCTTGACTGTGACCTAGCACAGGGGTGGAGAATAAAAGGAAATAAAACTTAAGTTTGAACAGAGTAGAAGCCCCAGTGGTAGATAGGTAAAACCAGCCTAAGGCACTCAAAATAACTCAGAAGGTCATGTTTTAAAAGCGTACAATCCAGTGGCTTTCAGTACATGTACAGGGTTGGGCATTTAGCACTGAAATTAATTGTAGAATATTTTAATTACCCTAAAAAAAAACCCACACCCCTAACCATAACCTCAATACCCCTTCCCCTTCCAGCTCTCAGATCAGTTCAGTTCAGTTCAGTAGCTCAGTCATGTCCGACTCTTTGCAATCCCATGAATAGCAGCAAGCCAGGCCTCCCTGTCCATCACCAACTCCCGGAGTTCACCCAAACTCATGTGCATCGAGTAGGTGATGTCATCTAGCCATCTCATCCTCTGTCGTCCCCTTCTCCTCCTGCCCCCAATCCCTCCCAGCATCAGGGTCTTTTCCAATGAGTCAACTCTTCGCATGAGGTGGCCAAAGTATTGGAGTTTCAGCCTCAGCATCAGTCTTTCCAATGAACACCCAGGACTGATCTCCTTTAGGATGGACTGGTTGGATCTCCTTGCAGTCCAAGGGACTCAATAGAGTCTTCTCCATCACCACAGTTCAAAAGCATCAATTCTTCAGCACTCAGCTTTCTTCACAGTCCAACTCTCACATCCATACATGACCACTGGAAAAACCATAGCCTTGACTAGACGGACCTTTGTTGGCAAAGTAATATCTCTGCTTTTTAATGTTATCTAGGTTGGTCATAACTTTCCTTCCAAGGAGTAAGCGTCTTTTAATTTCATGGCTGCAGTCACCATCTGCAGTGATTTTGGAGCCCAGAAAAATAAAGTCTGACACTATTTCCACTGTTTCTCCATCTATTTCCCATGAAGTGATGGGACCAGATGCCATGATCTTCGTTTTCTGAATGTTGAGCTTTAAGTCAACTTTTTCACTCTCCTCTTTCACTTTCATCAAGAGGCTTTTTAGTTTCTCTTCACTTTCTGCCATAAGGGTAGTGTCATCTGCATATCTGAGGTTATTGATATTTCTCCCGGCAATCTTGATTCCAGCTTGTGCTTCTTCCAGCCCAGCATTTCTCATGATGTACTCTGCATAGAAGTTAAATAAGCAGGGTGACAATATACAGCCTTGACAAACTCCTTTTCCTATTTGGAACCAGTCTGTTGTTCCCTGTCCAGTTCTAATTGTTGCTTCCTGACCTGCACACAGATTTCTCAAGAGGCAGATCAGGTGGTCTGGTATTCCCATCTCTTTCAGAATTTTCCACAGATTATTGTGATCCACACAGTCAAAGGCTTTGGCATAGTCAATAAAGCAGAAATAGATGTTTTTCTGGAACTCTCTTGCTTTTTCAATGATGCAGGGGATATTGGCAATTTGATCTCTGGTTCCTCTGCCTTTTCTAAAACCAGCTTGAACATCTGGAAGTTCACGATTCACGTACTGCTGAAGCCTGGCTTGCAGAATTTTGAGCATTACTTTACTAGTGTGTGAGATGAGTGCAATTGTGCAGTAGTTTGAGCATTCTTTGACATTGCCTTTCTTTGGGGTTGGAATGAAAGCTGACCTTTTCCAGTCCTGTGGCCACTGCTGAGTTTTCCAAATTTGCTGGCAGATTGAGGGCAGCACTTTCACAGCATCATCTTTCAGGATTTGAAATAGCTCAACTGGAATTCCATCACTTCCACTAGCTTTGTTCGTAGTGATGCTTCCTAAGGCCCATTTGACTTCACATTCCAGGATGTCTGGCTCTAGGTGAGTGATCACACCATCATGATTATCTGGGTCATGACGATCTTTTTTGTACAGTTCTTCTGTGTATTCTTGCCACCTCTTCTTAATCTCGTCTGCTTCTGTTAGGTCCATATCATTACTGTCCTTTATCGAGCCCATCTTTGCATGAAATGTTCCCTTGGTATCTTCCAGCTCTAAACAACCACTAATCTACTCTCTAACTACATATTTGCCTATTTTGGATATTTCATATACTGTAAATGGAATCATACAGTATATGGTCATTTGGAACTGGCTTCTTTCAAATAGCATGTTTTCAAAATTCATTCATATGGTAGCATGTATCAGTACACTGTTTCTTTTAATATTTATTTATTGATTTGGCTGTGCCAAATCTTTGTTACCACATGCAGATCTTTGGTTGTGGCATGTGAACTCTTAGTTGCAGCATATGGGATCTAGTTCCCTGATGAAGGATCGAACCCAGGTCCACTGCATTGGGATCACAGAGTCTTAGCCACTGGACCAAAAGGGAAGCCCTCATCCTTTCTTTTTATTGATGAATAACACTTCATTACACAGATACACTGCATTTCATTTATCCATTCATCAGTTGATGGACACTTGGACTGTTTTCATATTTTTGGCTATTATGAATAATGCTGCTCTGAACACTGGTATACAAGTGCTTGTGTGGGCACAGGTTTCCAACTCTCTCCCATCTAGAAGTGGAATTGCTGGGTCATATGACTCCTGTTTCTTTTTGAGAAACTTCCAGAACATTTTCCAAAGATATCTCACTATTTTACATTCCCACCACAATGTATGAGGGTTCCAATTTCTCCATATCTTCACCAACACTTGACATTATCTTTTTTATTATTATTATAACCATCCTACTAAGTATAAACAGATATTTTATCACAGTTTTGATTTGCATTTTCCTGATGACTAATGACATTGAGCATCTTCTCGTGTGCTCACTGAGTAGGGTGTATGTCCTTGGAGAAATATTTCTTCTTTTGCCTGTTTTAAACTGAGCTATCCCAGGGACGGGGAGCCTGGTGGGGTGCCGTCTATGGGGTCGCACAGAGTCGGACACGACTGAAGCGACTTAGCAGCAGCAGTAGCATTTGTCCTTTTATTATTAAGTTGTAACAGCTCTTTTTCTATTTTAGATACAAATCCCTTATCAGGAGTATATTTGCAAAAATTTTCTTACAATCTGTGGTAAACAGGATATTTTTGAGGCACAAAAGTTTTTAACTTTAATGATGCCCAATTTATCTATTTTTGCTTTTATTTCTTGTACTTATATCTAAGAAACCACTATCTAATCCAAAGTCACAAAGTTGACACCTATGTTTTCTTCTAAGGACTTTACAGCTTTAGCTCTTTTGAGTTAATTTTTATATTAACCCATGGTGTGAAAAAGCAGGTCATTTTTTTAATCTTTAATCTTCTAAATTCATCAAATGGGTTTTAGACAGAGTAGCCTGTCAGGAATATGTAGACTGGATTAGTTTGGTAGGAGACTAAAGGTGTAGAGGTCTAAATATATGGTAATAAAAGCAGTATAAATTAAAGTCCTGGAAGTAGGGGCCTAAGCATCAATTTTATTTTTTTAAAGCTCGCAGATTATTCTAGTGTGCAGTCAGATCTTAGAAGAAGAGATAGGAAATATATTGGAGAATAATGAATGACAGACAAAGGCAAGAGGGTCCTTCTAAGTGGCTGTGTCTAAGCAAGGTTAGTGCTGGGGTCACTCTGGTCTGGACTGACTACACCCCAGGAAAAGAAGAGGTGCAGCAGAGACACCTAGGGGAAGACTGGAAATACCCATCAGTGAGTGAGCACATGCTTCTGAAATTTGACAGAAAGTACCTTCGAATTTAGTAAGTTTGTGTCCCTGCTTCAAATCACCTGTAAAGTGGGAATTCTCTGGCAGTTCAGTGGTTAGGACTCCACACTTTTACTGCTGAGGCCCTGGGTTCAATCCCTGGTTGAGGAACAAAAATCCCACAAGCCATGCAGCTCAGCCAAAAAAAAAAAAAAAAAAATTACCTATGAGGCACAATTTTGCCTTTTGTAGTAGGTGAGAAGTGCTCATTCTTTGGAAGTTATTCTTATTTCATATACGTGCAGTTGACTATCTTCACACATTTCCATCAGTTGTATCTCTCACTACACTATCTGGTTTTCCACCTGGAGGAACCAGTCATGGAAATTCACCTAATGAAATGATGAAGTCTAATTTGGAAGTTCAGCCACAAAGGAAAGAATTGTCTTTTGGGAAATGCTTTCTCCATTCAGAAGCAGGAGACTAATTATAAGAAAACACCTCAGCAGACTGAACTGAGGCATTAACATATTGGGTTAATGAGCATTTCCACCCTGAGGAAACTCAGAGAAGTTTCAACTGACCTTTGTGAACTTGGTTAACCAAACTCTGCTGCTGCTGCTGTGGCAGCCTACTCCAGTGCTCCTGCCTGGAAAATTCCATGCACGGAGGAGCCTGGCGGGCTGCAGTCCATGGGGTCGCTAAGAGTTGGACATGACTGAGCGACTTCACTTTCACTTTTCACTTTCATGCGTTGGAGAAGGAAATGGCAACCCACTCCAGTGTTCTTGCCTGGAGAATCTCAGGGACAGGGGAGCCTGGTGGGCTGCCGTCTATGGGGTCGCACAGAGTTGGACACGACTGAAGCGACTTAGCAGCAGCAGCATCCTTCGAAGTCTAATTTAAAGGTTGCTTAGAATACATTGTAGACTGAGTGATACTCAACCCTGGTCTCTCATTTAAAACAACTTGAGTTGTACATATTTACTTTATTTTAAATGCTCATTCCCTAACCTTTATCTGAGAGTGCTTTGATGGAACATATTTGGGGTAGGTCACCAGTGTTTGTATTTTTAGAAAATGGGACAAGTGATTCCTATGCCAACCAGGATTTAGAATCAGGATTTGGAATGAAGAAATCTGCTCCTAACCAGGTTTGCCATAACTAGCTATTATACTTTCCATGTATGCAAGCTCAGTCATCTCCAACACTTTGCGACCCCATGGACTGTAACCCACCAGGCTCCTCTGTCCACGAGATTTCCCAGTCAAGAATACTGGAGAGGGTTGCCATTTCCTTCTCTAGGGGATCTTCCTGACCCAGGGATGGAACCCACATCTCCTGCATTGGCAGGCAGATTCTTTACCACTGAGCTGCCAGGGAAGCCCAACTAACTACTTTAATCTTGAGCAATTCCCTGAAGTCTGTCTGAGCCTCAGTTCCTTGGTAAGAAAAGAGGGATAGTAATAATCATAAATACCTCCAAATATCTTCGTGTGAGAGAAAAACCTGACATTCCATATTTCAAAAAAGCGCTCCAAAATATATGTTATTATCAAATCCAATAGTCACCTATTTTACTCAACAGCTTTCCAACATAAGACTTATTTGGCCTCCCCCTTTTTGAAACACTGCCTTCTCATGGCTTCTCTAATGTGACAGTCCCCTGGTTCTCTTACCTCAGGGACTGCTCCTCTTCCATGTAGCTTCCTTGTTTCCCCTGCACTGTTGGGGCTCTAAAGGTTGGACCACCAGGCCTCAGTCATGGTTCCCCTTATCTTTTCTACATATACTTTCTCCCTTGGCAATCCCATCCAGTTTTGGGAGATCTGTGATTTAACATAAGCATCCCAAAATGTATATCTCTAGCCCTCATGTTTACTAGCTATCTAAATGCCTACTTGACCTCTCCTACTTAGACCTCCACTTGGAGGTCTAAACTATCTCAAACTGAATACATCGGAAAGGAAATTCCTGATTTTCCCTCCCCAAACTGCTGCTCCCACTAATCCTTTCCCTTTCAGTGTGTGGTATGTGTGTGTGATTTACTACAAGGAATTGGCTTATTTGACTATGAAGGTTGTCTAAGCAAATCCAAAATCTGTTGGACAAGCAGACAGGAAGGGAAGATTGGGCGGGCTCACACTGTGAACTTCACAGCCCTAACTGTTCTCTCTCTCTTTTTCAAACCATCTGACAACAGGCCAATAATCAAGTCAGTCCAAGAATATTCCATACTCCCTACCATCCCTCGCACAACCTCCTCAAAAAATCTACTCAAAGAGATTTCTGAGTCTATCTCCCTCACTTTCTTTTGGGCCACAGACTTTAGTTAGGTTGCTTGCTCAATGAATGCAGCTGTCCCCAGAAAGAGATTTCCTTTTTCATATATGATTTGAGTTGCATGGATATAGAGGACCACACTAGACCAAAATTTTTCCTACTTGAGTTAATCTGCCTTTCTGAATCATTCACGTGATAACTAAGTTCACTTGGTTCCTAATTGCATAAAATATTGTTTTAAAGACAAAACCTTTTTTTTATTTATAATCCATGAGTTGTGGGATTTTTTACTCTGTAAGATTCTTATCCTAAAATACTTTCTTGGGTTTAAAAAAGAAACATCAAATACATTTTTCTCTCTTGAATCACAAGATACAGAATGCTTAACAATATCTCTAGGGAAAAGACTTCTTATTGAGATATAAGTGACATATAATACTATATTAGTTTCAGGTGTACAACATAACAGGCCTTCCCTGGTGGCTCAGTGGTAAAGAATCCACCTTGCAGTGCAGATGATGCAGGTTCAATCCCTAGCCCAGGAAGACGACATCCAGCTGCGACTAGGACTCAATACAGCCAAATAAATTAATAAATAGACATTTTTTAAAAGTTAGGCTAAAGATGAAAATGTAAGACATAAAACCATAAAACTCCTAGAAGAAAACATAGGGAAAACATTCTTTGACATAAATCTTAGTAATCTCTTCTTAGATGAACCTCCCAAGGCAAAAGAAATAGAAGTGAAAGTGAAAGTGAAATCACTCAGTCGTGTCCAGACTCTTTGAGATCCCATGGACTGTAGCCTACCAGGTTCCTCCATCCAAGGGATTTACCAGGCAAGAATACTGGAGTGGGTTGCCATTTCCTTCTCCAGGAGATCTTCCCAACCCAGGGACTGAACCGGGTCTCCTGCACTGTAGGCAGATGCCTTACCGTCTGAGCCACCAGGGAAGAGCCTCCCAAGGCAAAAGAAATAGAAGTGAAAGTGAAAGTGAAGTCACTCAGTCGTGTCCCAACTCTTCACGACCCCATGGTCTGCAGCCTACCAGGCTCCTCTGTCCATGGGATTTTCCAGGCAAGAGTACTGGAGTGGGGTGCCATTGCCTTCTCCAAGGGAAGCCTGGTGTGCTGTAATTCATGGGGTCGCAAAGAGTCAGACACAACTGAGCGACCGAACTGAACTGAACTGAACTGAGACCAAGTCCTTCTACAAAGTATCACATGTGCCTAACAAACTCCATTTATATGTCAAATTCAACAATTGTTGTTGCTGTTCAGTGGCTCAGTCATGTCCAACTCTTTGTGACCCCATGGACTGCTGCACGCCAGCCTTCCCTGTCCTTTACTATTTTCTGGAATTTGCTCAAACTCATTTCCATTGAGTTGATGATGCCATCCAACCATCTCGTCCTCTGTTGTGCCCTTTTCCTCCTGCCCTCAATTTAGCCCAGCATCAGTTTTCCAATGAGTAGGCTCTTCGCATCACATGGCCAAAGTATTGGAGCTTCAGCTTCAGCATCGGTCCTTCCAATAATCAGGGTTGATTTCCTCTAGGTTTTAACAATATCAAAACCCAATTCATTCTCTGTTGCCATCACACTTGCTCCCCTTTCTGCATTCTCTATGACAGTTAATCTAGCATTTAATCAGCCACACAAGCTAGAACACTGGAAACTCATTCTATATTATTTCCACTTTTTCATCTCCTAACATCCTATCCCCATGTTCTGGCAAATTTACCTCTTAAATACTTCTTGAATTTGTCCAGTTCCTCTGTCCTTAACACTCCTGTTTTGTTTCAAAGTCTTTATCATCTACCACCTAGAATAATACAGCTTCTAACTGTTTTCTCTACCTCCTGGGAAGCAACCCTTATTTCATACTGTTGTTGCTAGAAGTTACCATTAAAATGCAAATCTGATGTTTATGCTACTACTTATCAATGGCTTCCTCCTGGCTACAGGATAATGTCTAAGCTCCTTATCAAGACAAACAAAACCCTCCTGGACCTGGTCCCTGTCCATTTCTCCAGTCTAAAAACACATCCAACTTCAAATTTTACACTTTATCCCAGAAATACCAAATCTATTGTTTCTCTTCTCCTTTGTATATGTATTTCTTCTGGCCAACAAACATCCCCATCTTTGTAACATAGCTGATTCCTACTAATCTTCCAACAAGCCCTGCCGGCCCTGCACTCCCCAGCTCAGATAACATTTGTCTAACCCAGACAGTTTCTCATGGCTGGGGGCTTTCTTTTATTCTTCTTTGTATTTCCCAGTGAGTAGCACACACACAGGCACATAATATGCATTCTGTAAATAATTCTTCTCACTTAAAAATAAAATGTTATAACTATATGATATTTTTTGTAAGCCTCACAGTAACCACAAAGGAAAAACCTGTAGTAGATACACAGAAGATCATAATAAAGGAGTCAAAGCCTACTGTCATAGTTATCAAATCATAATAGAAGACAGCAAGGGAGCACTCAAGGAACAAAGGATCTACAGAAAGTCAGAAAACAATTAACAAAATGGAAATAGGAAGTCCCCACCTATCAAGAACTACTTTCAACATAATGGATTAAATTCTCCAATCAAAAGACATGGAATGGGAGTTCCCTGGTGACCTAATAGTTAGGATTCCAGGCTTTCACTGCTATGGTTTGGGTTTGATCCCTGTTCAAGAAACTGAGATTCTAAGAGCCACAGTCCCACCCCTCCCCCCAAGAAAAGACATGGAAGGGATGAATGGGTAAAAGAAACCCAGTGATGTGCTGCACAAAGAGTTTCAGTTTAGCCTTAAGGACACACACAGGCTGAAAGTGAAGAGATGGAAAAAGATATTCTAAACAAATAGCAATCAGAAAAAAAAAAAAGCAGAGACAAATTCTAGCAAAAATAGATTCTAAGCTAAAAATAGTCAAAAGAGACAAAACAGTTATTATATAAAGATAAAAGGGTCAATTCATCAGGAAGACACAGCAATATTAAATATTTATGCACCCAATATCAGAGCACCTAAATATATAAAGCAAGCACTAACTGAACTAAAAAAAGAAACGAACAGCAATACAGTAATAGCTGGGGAATTTCTCTTTAAAGAATTTAGCAAAAATTTTTTTATTGATGTATAGGTGATTTATAATATTAGTTTCAGGGTACAAAAAATGATTCAATTATATTGTTGTAGATTATTTTCCATTATAGGTTATAAGATATTGAATATGGTTCCCTGTGCATTATAGGTTATAAGATATTGAATACAGTTCCCTGAAAATCCTTATTGCCTGTCTATTTTAAGTATAGTAGTTTATATCTGTTAATCCCATACTCCTAATTTACCACTCCCCCTGTCCCTTTGCCCTTTAGTAACCATAAGTTTGTTTTCTATGTCTGTGAATCTGTTTCTGTTTTGTATGTTGACTCCTTTGTATTATTTTTTAGACTCCACATTTAAGTGATATCATATTTGTCTTGGTCTGATTTCACTAAGTATAATAATCTCAAGGTCCATCCATGTTGCTGCAAATGGCATTGTTTCATTCTTTTTATGCCTGAGTAATATTCCATTGTGTGTATGTGTGTGTGTGTGTGTGTGTGTGTATTTGTTGCTATTCAGTTGCTCAGTTGTGTCTGACTCTTTGTGACCACATGGACTACAGCACGCCAGGCTTCCCTGTCCTTCACCATCTTTTGGAGCTTGCTCAAACTCATGTCCATTGAGTCAGTGATGCCATCTAACCATCTCACCCTCTGTTGTCCCCTTCTCCTTCTGCCTTCAATCTTTCCCAGCATCAGGGTCTTTTCTAATGAGTCAGCTCTTCTGATCAGATGGCCAAAGTACTGGAGCTTCAGCTTCAGCATCAGTATTCAGGGTTGATTTCCTTTAGGATGGACTGTTTTGATCTCTTTGCAGTCCAAGGGACTCTCAAGAGTCTTCAGAACCACAGTTCAAAAGCATTGATTCTTCGGTTCTCAACCTTCTTTATGGTCCAATTCTCACATCCATACATGACTACTGGAAAAACCATAGCTTTGACTATATAGACTTCTGTCAGCAAAGTGATGTCTCTGTTGTATATCTAGATATACATATAGATAGATATCACTTTTTAATTCACTCATCATGGATAGACATTTAAGTTGTTTCCATGTTTTGGCTATTGTGAATAGTACTGCTATGAACATAGGGGTACATGTATAATTTTGAGTTATAGTTTTGTCCAGGCATATTCCCAGGAGTGGGATAGCTGGATCATATGGTCATTCTATTTTTAGTTTTCTGAGGAACCATACTGTTTGGAAAGCAGTTTTTAAGTTGGACGCATTTATGTCTCAAGTTGGGGTTTTGTTCATAACAAAGAAGGTTAGATATATGTATACAGGAAACTGAAAATCTCAGTCTCAATGATTTAAATTTTAACCTCTAATTTTCAGAGGTCCTTACAGAAATAAAAATTAATTAGCCAAAGAAACAAGAAATGTTAATAGTGATAAACTTAGAAAATGTGACTGAATTACTTGTTGTTGTTGTTTAGTTGCTAAGTCGTGTCCGACCCTCGCAACCCCATGGTCTATACCCCTCCAGACTCCTCTGTCCATGGGATTTCCCAGGCAAGAATACTGGAGTGGGTTGCCATTTCCTTCCCCACTGAATTACTTAGTTGTACTCAATAATGTTTTGTTTTTCCTTGAAAAATGAGACCTTTCGATCAGTTTAATATTACAGAGCCAGATAAATTAACAAAAGCTCAGTAGTTTCTCCCTCCCACCCCATAAGCCTGGCTGTTTTGTTTTGTGAGTCTTCCTTCTTTTTGTAAGCTAGCAAAGACTAAGAGATGAAAAATTCCTTAAAGTGCAAATTTTTGGAATTATATTTGTAACAAAATTTGTAATATTTGAAAATTTTAAAAAATACAAGTTCATCTTCCATAATCAATGAAAGAAAAAAAGTGGGAAGTGGGTTTTTCCAGGTTAATTGTACCTAAAGAAACATGATAAGTAGGCTTGACTATAGACCTTGCTTCAATCTTGTTTTTCAACAAACTGAAAAAAAGGACATGTGCGAGACAGAAATTTGTGTCTTTGATGACATTAAGGAATAACTGGTCTTTTTGCTAGGTATGAAAATGAAATATTTTTACATAAGATGTCCATATTTTATAGAGAATTGTATAGGAGTAAAATACCTGGGATTTCCTCAAAAAGCTTGAAAAAGAAAAAAAAAAAGAAAGGAGGGAGAGAAGGCAGGACAACCAAAGGAAAAAAGAAAAGACAAGTAGTGTATGGCTTGGTAATTATTGAAAATGGGACGATGAGTATATGAGGGTACATTTATTCTTCTCTCTATTCTTATATACATTTGGAAAATCTATAAAAGTCAAGAAAAATATCCAAAAGACATCAGATTAAAAGTGGAAACAATAAATTTAAGTGAGATTACTGTCCAAGTAAACTACCCTTTGAATATGCCAAACCTCATCATTTTTATGAGTAAATCAATGACACATAATCCATAAAAATTCTCAAAGGGATTTTACATCTGTGAAGCACAGAAAAATCATGACCTACATTCCTTTTGATGTTCCTCATTAAATCATTTTTCTTTTCTTAATGGCTTCAAAGTACCTGAAAATCTTATAGCTTTAAGGGTAATGAGCTAAGCTTGTTTTGATGTTACCCTGCCCCTTAAGACTTCACATCAGATTTCCTATTTCAAAACAGATTTAACATTTCAAAACCTATTTGAGGGTGAAGTTGAATATGAGAGGAATGCCTGGTAAGTAATCTTTACTATTAAACATACTTTGAACACACAAAATGGACTAAACCTTGTACAAATATTTATACTGCGTAAGTATTTCACGCACCCTTTCCTTTTGTGCTTCATTCCTACAGTAAATGTTAGGTGCTCATTCTGTCAGCACTGCACTAGGCAAGCTTTAGGGATTAGCAGTCAATGAGACAGACGTTTCTTACCTTCACTAAGCATACAGTCTACTGAGGAAGACCCCAGAGAATTCCTAACCACTTCTGCTAGGAGGTGGTGTTTTACTGTGATTAGCGACCATTATAAATAATCATATCTTTTGATTTTTTCACTCCCATTGCCAACAGGACAAGCAATGCTAGTCAGTTTAGACTAATCAAAGTTCGAAACAGGTAAACTCTGGATATTCCTGATCATCAAAAGTGATGCCATGTAGGGCCCTGTGGGGCTCCTGGGAAGAGAGCCTTTCTGTGCCCCCATCCCCACTTCTTTGATCATAGGAAACAGATTTCATTTAGCCTTCATGACCTTCTTTGAGTTCCAATGGGCAGATTCAAGTAATTATTAATTAAGGAAGGGAGGGGATATAAGACCAAGAGAAGCATTCAAGAACAGCCTTGGGGCAAGGACCTGTTTCCCCAAAATGGATACACACAACAATGTGTTTGAGTTGTTTTGCACATACTGAAACCCTCTCTAGGTGGAAGAAGTTAATGATTATGACAGTATGCTACCTACAAACATGTAGACACCAGATTAATTGGACCTGAAGGCTGACAATGCTGATTCCTACTTACCTCACCAGAACCCATCAGAAGAATGTCCATAAATTGATCACACCCTCTTGGAAAATATAAACCTTCTCACTATCTTCCCCAAGGGAAGGACACATGATTTTGAGGGTGTCTCCCTTTGCCTGGCAAAGCAATAAAATGATCCTTTTCTACTTCACCCAAAACTCTGTCCCAAGATTTGATTCAGCATTGGAGTACAGAGAAGCTGAGCTTTTTTGGCATCAAAAGCAGCTCCCATAGTCACCATTTAGAATTTGGTACCACTTGGTATAAGACATGAGAAGAGCTACATGAAAATACTCCAAGAAAATTACAGCTGTAACAGATTTATATAGGTTTTCAGTGTGGCCTGATAAGATTGCTACACACTTGGTGCACTTGGCAGTCCCACGGATCTCTCTTTTGCTTCAACAGTGTTTGGATGGGACAGACAGAGAGATGCCTCTTGTTCCAGCCTCTGACCACCCTCCGACCTTTTTTTCCAGTGGCAACCTCTGGAATCAGCCACTCAGCCAGCTATCCTCAGTCACCAGGACCAGACAACACCATATTTTGAGCTTAATTCCTCATTACCAATCAACCATGAGCTCCCAGATTCACCAGAATTACTCTACCAAGGTGGAGGCCACCATCAACCATCTGGTCAACCTACATCTGTCCTTCTACAACTAGTCTCTGTCTGGGCTTCTATTGATATTTTGACTGCAAGGATGTGGCTCTGGAGGATATAGGCCACTTTTTCCATGAACTGGACAAGAGAAGCACAAGGACATCAAGTATCTCTTGAAAAGGCAAAACCAGCACGGCAGCCGTACCCTCTTCCAGAATGTGCAAAAGCCATCTCAAGACAAGTAGGGTAAAACCCAGGACACTATGGAAGCCACCACTCTCAAGGAGAAGAACCTGAACCACCCTTTCAGATCTGCATGCCCTGGACTCCCACCTTTGTGACTTCCTGGAGAGCTACTTCCTGGAAAAGCAGGTGAAACTCATCAAGAAGATGGGTGACCACCTGACCAAACTTCACAGTTCTGGCTGGACCCCAGGCTGGGTTGGGCAAGTATTTCTTGGAAAGGTTCACCCTCAAGCACAACTGGGCTTCCCAGGTGGGGCTAGTGGTAAAGAACCTGACTGCCAATGCAGGAGATATGAGACTAGGGTTCAATCCCTGGGTTGGGAAGGTCCCCTGAAGGAGGGCATGGCAACCCACTCCAGTATTCTTGCCTGGACAATTCCATGGACAGAGGAGCCTGGCAGGCTACAGTCTATGGAGTCACAAAGAGTTGGACACAACTGAAACGACTTAGCATGCAAGCACAGGTAGGAGCCTCCAAGCCCAGAAGCCACTGAGGAGCCCCTCTGGTGTTAGGACTTCTGCCTGAAGACCCCCTCTGCAGCCACTAGGCAGCTTTGGATCCCTGGATCCCTCTCCCAAGCCTTGGACCAAATGGAATGGGTGTATAAATTTAGCCCTTGTCTTAGTCAGTGATGAAAAATGATTCTTCTATAAGAAATTATCCCCAAAACTTATCAACTTAACACAACAAAGGTGTGTTTCTTGCTCTCATTACATCTGCTTTGTGTCCTGATAGCTCTCCAGACAGAGGAAGAGAGGGCTAGAGAAACAAGCAGCAGAAATGAACTGCCTCCATGTAGGACTAACACAGCATGTCTACTGACATTTCAATGACCAAAGCAAGTTATATGGCTCTACCCAACTTCAGTGGTATGAGGGATGAAATATATGCCTTAGTGTAGAGAGCACCAGAAACTGGGAGACTGTTGACATTAGTAATGCCCACCATAGACCTAAACAATCATTGAGTTTTCTTCCCAGGGATATCAAATATACTTTCTTACTGGGGAAATGCTTTTTTCTTCCTTTATTAATCTCAATTTCCCTTGACATGGCTTAGCCTCTTCACAGGAGAGTCACAGGACAGTCATCACATTCCAGTGCTAAACAGCACTGGAATTACCTATCTCCTCTAATGTAAAGACCAGCAAGGTAATGACCATGTCCATCTTGCTCATACTGTATCCCCAGTACCTAGCACAGTGCTGGACATAAGGTAGATAAAGAGTGAATAATTTTATTGAGGCTTTATGCAAGACACTGTGCTAAGCAGGGAGATGGAACAGACTGGAATATAACAAAACCAGAATTCAAAGCCTGTGGAGAGATGATATGATAAACAGCGGTGAAGTCAAATTTTGTCAGGACAGAAGCTTATGCAAATTGGGGGGACCAATTTAAGAAAAAGAACAAAATTATAAATGTGAAATTAAGCACCTTATCCTAGAAGAGGTTCCTGCAGTGGCAGGGACTTGAAGCTTAAAGCTTCATCATTTCCACAATAAATGCATCTTTGATGGTAAGAGGACTAATGCACCAAATACTATAAAATCTCAGAAGAGTGATCAGAGATCTTTGCTGCTGCTGCTGCTGCTGCTAAGTCGCTTCAGTCGTGTCCCACTCTGTGCGACCCCATAGACGGCAGCCCACCAGGCTCCCCTGTCCCTGGGATTCTCCAGGCAAGAACACTGGAGTGGGTAAAGATCTTTGCTAGGAAAAATCAAAGATTTCATAGAAAGGCGATAAAGTGTGAGCTTGATCTTATAGATAGAAACAAAGGAAAGGAATTTCAGGTGGAAGAAACATACTGAAACACACAAAGGAGAAAGAGTTAGACCTATTTAGTTCAGTCGCTCAGTCATGTGCGACTCTTTGTGATCCCATGGACTGCAGTACACCAGGCTCCCCTGTCCAGCACCAACTCCCAGAGCTTGCTCAAACTTGCTCAAACTCATCCTCCAATCGGTAATGCCATCCAACCATCTCATCCTCTGTGGTCCCCTTCTCCTCCTGCTTTCGATCTTTCCCAGCATCTGGGTCTTTACAAATGAATCAGTTCTTCGCATCAGGTGGCCAAAGTATTGAAGCTTCAGCATCAGTGTCTATATATGGAATAGTGAAAAGTACTGTACTGTTTAACTAATGAGAGGTTGGGTGGGGAAAGCCTTAAAGGCTAGTGGTTCTCAGAGTGTGATCCTGCACCAGCAGCAGCAGCATCACCTGAGAACTTGTTAGAAACTCTTGATTGATGCTTTTGAACTGTGGTGTTGGAGAAGACTCTTGAGGGTCCCTTGGACTGCAAGGAGATCAAATCAGTCAATCCTAAAGGAAATCAACCCTGAATATTCATTAGAAGGACTGATGCTGAAGTTGAAGCTCCAATACTTACTTTGGCCACCTGATGCAAAGGGCCGACTCATTAGAAAAGACCCTGATGCTGGGAAAGATTGAAGGTAGGAGGAGGAGGGGACAACAGAGGATGAGATGGTTGGATGGCATCACTGATTCAATGGACATGAGTTTGAGCAAGTTCTGGGAGACGGTGAAGGACAGGGAAGCCTGGCATCCATGGGGTCACAAAGAGTCAGACACAACTGAGCAACTGAACAACAATAGGCTCCATCTCAGACTTACCCAACTAGACACTCCCGAGCTACAGCACAGGCCTCTATATTTTAACAATCACCTCCTAGTGATGCTGATGCAGTAAAAATTGGAATGCCTTAGGAAGTTACTTGAACATCAGATGAAGTTATTCTCAGAAATTTTATTTCAGGCTGTTTTACAAAATGGAGAGAAATAAGAAAAAAGAAATATGACAGAGAAAAAGTTTTCCTTATCTCACATCACATCTCACAAAATAAATTACAGATCAATTAAATAGTTAAAGTAAAAAATGCAACCACATCTTGTGTAGGAGAAAAGGTTATTTCAATGTAAGGCAACAACAGAACTTGGAAAAGATTAACAGACTTGATTTCACAATTTTAAATGTTTGAGCCATTAAAGAAAGTAAAAAGTAAAAACAAAACAGGAAGAAACACACGTTAACATACATCTCAGATAAAACATTTAAAATCTTAATTTTTTAAAAAAAGACAAACTTCACATAGTTTTGGAAGTTTTGGCCACAGCAATCAGAGCAGAAAAAGAAATAAAAGGAATCCAAATTGGAAAAGAAGAAGTAAAATTCTCACTGTTTGCAGATGACATGATCCTCTACATAGAAAACCCTAAAGACTCCACCAGAAAATTACTAGAACTAATCAATGAATATAGTAAAGTTGCAGGATATAAAATCAACACACAGAAATCCCTCGCATTCCTATACACTAATAATGAGAAAATAGAAAGAGAAATTAAGGAAACAATTCCATTCACCATTGCAATGAAAAGAATAAAATACTTAGGAATATATCTACCTAAAGAAACTAAAGACCTATATATAGAAAACTATAAAACACTGATGAAAGAAATCAAAGAGAACACTAATAGATGGAGAAATATACCATGTTCATGGATCGGAAGAATCAATATAGTGAAAATGAGTATACTACCCAAAGCAATCTATAGATTCAATGCAATCCCTATCAAGCTACCAACGGTATTCTTCACAGAGCTAGAACAAATAATTTCACAATTTGTATGGAAACACAAAAAACCTCAAATAGCCAAAGCAATCTTGAGAAAGAAGAATGGAACTGGAGGAATCAACCTGCCTGACTTCGGGCTCTACTACAAAGCCACAGTTATCAAGACAGTATGGTGCTGGCACAAAGACAGAAATATAGATCAATGGAACAAAATAGAAAGCCCAGAGATAAATCCACGCACATATGGACACCTTAGGAGGCAAGAATATACAATGGATTAAAGACAATCTCTTTAACAAGTGGTGCTGGGAAATCTGGTCAACCACTTGTAAAAGAATGAAACTAGAACAGTTTCTAACACCATACACAAAAATAAACTCAAAATGGATTAAAGATCTAAATGTAAGACCAGAAACTATAAAACTCCTAGAGGAGAACATAGGCAAAACACTCTCCGACATACATCACAGCAGGATCCTCTATGACCCACCTCCCAGAATATTGGAAATAAAAGCAAAAATAAACAAATGGGACCTAGTTAAACTTAAAAGCTTCTGCACAACAAAGGAAACTATAAGCAAGGTGAAAAGACAGCCTTTGGAATGGGAGAGAATAATAGCAAATGAAGCAACTGACAAACAACTAATCTCGAGAATATACAAGCAACTCCTACAGCTCAACTCCAGAAAAATAAATGACCCAATCAAAAAATGGGCCAAAGAACTAAATAGACATTTCTCCAAAGAAGACATACAGGTGGCTAACAAACACATGAAAAGATGCTCAACATCACTCATTATCAGAGAAATGCAAATCAAAACCACTATGAGGTACCATTTCACTCCAGTCAGAATGGCTGCTATCCAAAAGTCTACAAACAATAAATGCTGGAGAGGGTATGGAGAAAAGGGAACCCTCTTACACTGTTGGTGGGAATGCAAACTAGTACAGCCACTATGGAGAACAGTGTGGAGATTCCTTAAAAAAACTGGAAATAGAACTGCCTTATGACCCAGCAATCCCACTGTGGGCATACACACTGAGGAAACCAGAATTGAAAGAGACACGTGTACCCCAATGTTCATCGCAGCACTGTTTATAATAGCCAGGACATGGAAGCAACCTAGATGTCCATCAGTAGATGAATGGATAAGAAAGGTGTGGTACATATACACAATGGAGTACTACTCAGCCAATAAAAAAATACATTTGAATCAGTTCTAATGAGGTGGATGAAACTGGAGCCTATTATACAGAGTGAAGTAAGCCAGAAAGAAAAACATCAATATAGTATGCTAACGCATATATATGGAATTTAGAAAGATGGTAACAATAACCCTGTATACCAGACAGCAAAGAGACACTGATGTATAGAACAGTCTTTTGGACTCTGTGGGAGAGGGAGAGGGTGAGATGATTTGGGAGAATGGCATTGAAACATGTATAACATCATATATGAAACAAGTCGCCAGTCCAGGTTCGATGCACGATACTGGATGCTAGGGGCTGGTACACTGGGACGCCCCAGAGGGATGGTACAGGGAGGGAGGAGGGAGGAGGGTTCAGGATGGGGGACACGTGTATACCTGTGGCAGATTCATATTGATATATGGCAAAACCAACACAATATTGTAAAGTTAAAAAATAAAATTAAATTAAAAATGAAAAAAAAAAAGACAAACTTAGAAAAATGGACAAAGGACATAAACTGATCATTCACAAAAGAAATACAAATGGCCAGGAATCATATGAGAAAATATTCAAGTTTACAAAAAAAAAGTGCTCAGGTTTTTGGCAAATTATGCTCAGGGCGTGAGACTCTGTCAGTAATTTATTTAACAGAGGCTCACTATGGGAATTATCTTATTATTCACAAACCAATAGAAAACAGGTTAATATCTCTTAAGTCAATAAAGAAACATACTCCAAATCAAAGATTCATTACACTACTGTCCCAGGCAGAGAAGAGGTGAAAGAAATAAAATCCACATTTAGTTGAGGTGTACCTTTTCTATGAGCTTGTTCTCAGAAGAGTCGGCTTAGCCAACAGTGAGCTGATGTCCAGCTGCTGCCAGCGCGAAAGGCTCTCGAGGCCAGAGCACGACGCTAGTGGAACCAAGGCGCTGGCGGGCAAAACCACCTCCTCTTTCGCAGGACCGCCGCCTGGTTTTCATCACTGCAGGCAAAGAGGAGCCTTAAAAGTGGTTCCATACCACCCCCTTGTGGCCTCCACAGTATCTGGTCAAGAAACAACCCTCCGGGAGAGGGGGGAATGAAACCCTGTTCTTTACAAATTCCAGAAACCTGTGTCAATTCCCTATTCCGTGCCATAACTAAATATACTAGGATTAAAAGCTGCCTCTAAACCTCTTCGTACTTTATTCAGGCCATGTCAGCATTCGTAAATATTTATTTGAGCTGAGCACACACATAAACGTTATAAGATTGTAAAAATTGGGCCTCACACATTAGTCTCTTTCAAATATGATTTCATCTCCTGGGAGTTAGCTGATGGGGTCAGAGTAAGGTCTATGACTATTATTATCTGGTGGTTGATTGGTTAGTATGTGATAACCAAGAAAAGCACACACACGATCAAAGAAAAAAACACGCATTGCAGTCCTACTAGTGACCTTGGGTACATGATAATCCAGAAGGGCCGCATCATCCACTTAACAATCATTAATGAATAAAACCTAGTCTCTACACCCTCACAAGCTCAATTTACTAATTTGTAAGTTTGGACTAACAACCTTAACTCTTTGTCAAAAATATTAAACGTGTGATCACACCCCGTTCCCAAGTTTACTTCAGTCAGTTCAGTTCAGTTCAGTCGCTATCCTCTCTACATCTGCTCCTAGAAACTCAAGGTCAGAAAAAGTGAAATCATCTAATCCAATCCGCCATCATGTCACATTCATTCCACCAACATTTTTTGAGGCAGGGAATTAGGATAAAGACTAAGAATGACCCGCGATCTTTTAAATTTCCCCTCCTGCATTGCGGACGGCTGCCCTTTTCGTCCCCAACAGGCGGCATTCCACTCTTTGCGGTTTGAAATGCCACATGCCTTGCCTAACCCGACCAAGGCCATTCTCGCCTGTCCCCGTGGAGGAACTTGGTGGGAAAAGGGCGTCTTGCGCGCGTTGCTGCTCCCCCCACTTCCTCTGGGCGGGAGGGAGAGCAGGGCGGTGGTGGTGGAGGGAGTTCCCTCGGCAGCCTCGCTAGGAGTAATTCTAGAGGGTGGAATCACCCGCTCTTTCCGGGACGCGCCGTACCCTTCCCGGAAGGCACCCGCGAAGGCGCGGAGGTGCCTGCAGGGGGCGCGGGCCGCCGGGCCACCCCCGGGGATGGAGGCCGGTGGTCCCTCCTAGCCCGGGAGCGAGGCGAGGCCACGCCGCTCGCTCCCCGGCCCCCACTCTCACCTCGTCACCTCCCCGCCCTCTCGGCGGGCCCCTGAGGCGTGCGGCGCAGGCGCGGAGCGCGGCGGTGAGTGCGGCCGCGGAGCCTGGGCCGGGGGCCTCGCAGGCTGGGCGTAGGGCGCGCGGGGAGGGAGTGGGGCCCGCCCGGCGGAGCGCCGGGGAGCTCAAGGCCCAGAGCGGCGCCGCCTGCCGCCGTGCGCCTGCGGGCAGGGCTGCGCTACCCCTCCGCCCGCGCTCGGGCGTCTTGGCCGCCGCCTCGCAGCTGCGCCTGGGCTGGCCGGGCGGGCCCCGGGGACTGGTGAGTGTGAGGGCGGAGCGGCCCGGGCGCCGGACTGCTGCAAGGGCCGCGGGCGCTGCTTCCTGCGGGAGAGGGCAGGGAAGACCGGATGGCGCCTTTAAAACTGAAACCCTGCCTTCGTTTTCTGGCGGGATGGCGCGCCCCTCCCCCATCCCGAAGGCAGTTCCACCCCTTGCTGAGGGCACTTCGGCCCCGGCTGGCCTCGGTCCCCCGCTGCTTTTTTTCCGAATGGTGCCTTTGGGGTCGGGACTTGGGACTCCTGGCTAGTCGCCGGGCCCGGATGGGGCCAGTACGTGGCGCGCGGGTGGAGAAGCCGGGTCCCGGTGGCTCCTGCGCGGCCTCTCTGGGCTCCGGGCCCCCATCCGTGCCACGCTGGCCCTCAGGCCCTGCCGGCTGGCGTGGTGACTCTCCGGCGGCGCATCCTTTGCCCGCACCGGGAGTCGCAACCTTCAGGCTAAGTCCCCAGCCAATATAGTCTAAGGCACTTATTAGGGTACTTCTAACCCATTGTGGTTTTGTTTTTCAGTACAACCTAGGGACAAGAGTGATTTGAGGCAGTTTATCTCAAAGCAAAGTGATAAAGCAAAGACTGACACTAAATGGGACGTGTGGTGGGTTCTAGTTCAAGTTTCCTCCTGCAGCATTTCTCTGTTTTCATGTCTTTCAAAGGACATATACTTGTTTCAAAATGAGGCTGGGGAAGAATATGCTTCTAAAACTCTTTAGTATAAAACCAGCTTTTTATTGTAAATGCTTGTCATATATATTTACATTGCATGAAAGGTCTTAAAAAGGTTGAAGTCTGATACAAGTGCTGACTGCCGATAGGAGTCTGCCAATCTGTATTGTGGTTTGTACTTAGACGTTCTTATTGTTGAAAAAATGACAGTTGGAAAGATGATGACAAGTGTCTTCTAAGTTGCTTTTTTTTTTTAATGAGTGTTTTGGATGGCATGGTTAGCTTTTTGTAAATTTAAAGTGTGTATGAATTCCTTAGCATGAGACAATGTCTACATGTCTATACTTTAAAATGTTAAGTCGCTAAGCCTTGTACAGCTCTTTTGCGACCCCATAGCCTGTAGCCCACCAGTCTCCTCTGTCCATGGAATTTCCCAGGCAAGAATACCAGAGTGGGTTGCCATTTCCTTCTTCAGGGGATCTTTCCAACCCGTTTCTCTTGTGTCGCCTTCATTGCAGGCAGATTCCTTACCACTGAGCTACCAGGGAAGAACATGTTAACAGTGTTTTTTTCTGGATGAATAGATTCTAAGTGATTTAATTATTTTTTCTTCTGAGTTTACTACAGTGACATATATTAATTTTATCTGCAGTTTTTTTAAGTGAGGAAGAGGACTTGAGTGAAAAATTGTATGTTCAGAATCTTCCCATTAAAAGAGGAGGACTAGTGAGCAAATGTGTGTATGACATCCTTAGGTAAAAAGCCAGAGTTCATCAGGGCAGTTATACACACAAAAGGCACATAAAAGCATTTGCTGAAATGAAGGGTGGTTAGCATTTTTGGTCTTGAGTGGGCATTTTACCATCTTGCTTAAAGGAGGCCCTGTAAACTTTTGGATATTGTTCAGCCCTAGGTAGGACTCAAACATTTCCTGATCAAGGTAATCCTGTTGTTTTCACCTGACAGTCTGAATCCAAGCCAGCTTGCAACATTAATTCTAATGCCATGCTTGGTTTCCTTGCTTTTTTGAAAGAGTTTGAAGTGTTTGAAATGCTTGGCTGAGAGTTTTCAGTGTTCTGTCTGATAAGTGTAAAACATTTAGAACATGAAGCATAAAGCTTTCAGCTGTGTAAATTCTGTACAAAAGAAGTATTAGAAATAAGTCTTAAGATTTTAGTTTATTACATAAATATGAAAACAGTTGTTTATTTTTTTTAATACACTTGATGGGGTGAGTTCAGGGAATGCTAATTTGCATTGTTAGATGAGGCATTATACATGTTGACATCATTTCTGCAAATATAATGGTTGTCAGTTTCTTTGAGTGATTCCCTCACCCTCCTCCCAGTTGGTGGCTGACTAAGGACTGGGAGCAAGATGTAACTTGCTGGTGACAGTGATTAGAAATGAAGATTTAATCACACAATTGTAAACCCAGAAGTCAGAAGACACACTGTTTCATTGCTGGCTCTTCTACTTAGTTGACTTCACTTTCAATGAATTTGTTTCCTCCTCAGTAAAATTGGAGTAGATTTGATAGTAGCCCTTCTATCTACCTCACAGGATCGTTGTGAAAATCAAATAAAGAAAATTCGCAGTAAATTCAGCAGCATTTTAAGTGTATGATTACATTATGTATAGTGCTGATGATTTGTTACTATTTAGTAGGTAAGTTGTGTCCGACTCTTGTGACCCCATGAGCTGTGTATTTCCAACATTCTCCTCTGTCCATGGTATTTCCCACGCAGGAATTCTGGAGTGGGTAGCTGTTTCCTTCTTCAGAGGCTCTTCCCAACCCAGGGATCAAACCTGAGTCTACTGCATTGGGAGGCGGTTTCTTTACCACTTCCTCCTAGGAAGCCCAGTATTGATATACCCAGCACTTAATAAAGCAGCAAAAATAGTATGTGCACCTCAAGTTCCTACTGCTAGAATTGAGATGAGAAATAACGATGCCAAGTTCTACCTACTGTGTACCTGTATCACCTTGGTGATAAGAAAAGAAGCTTATAAGTTCACAGAAAAAAACTTTACAATGCATTTTTTCTCTGCCATTCCTTATTTTCCCACTGCTATAGTAGAAAGAACACTAATCTGAAATGGAGGAAAGAGTTCTAACACTACTACTTCAGTTGGACTGATTAATTTATCTCCCTATTTCTATAAATAAAAGAGATTAAAAGCATAGACTTGAAAATCTTATGTTCAAGTTAGATCTCTGTTCAACCCTGTCACTTATTTACTATTCCCCTGACTTAAGTTTATGCCTCAATTTCCTTATCAATTGTTGTATAGCCATTATGTTGTGTCAAACTCTGTGATGGTTCCTTTGTTCATGGGATTTTCCAGGCAAGAATACTGAAGTGTGTTGCCATTTCTTTTTCCAGGGGATCTTCCTGACCCAGGGTCCCAACCTGTATCTCTTGCCTCTTCTACAGTGCAAACAGATTCTTTACCATTGAGCCACCTGGTAAGCTCTCTTTATCAGTAACAACGGGTAGATAATAGTGATTTGGAGAGCGTGTTATAGGTTTTTCTAATCATAGGTTTAAATAAAAAAGTATGTTCACAGCCTGGTACATAATTGGTGCCCAATAAATGATCATTATTATTCTTCTATTAACAATCTATAAGGAGGATTTAAACAGTTTAAAATCTGTAATTTGGGAATTCCCTGGTGGTCCACTGATTAGAACTCCGTGCTTCCACAGCAGGGGGCATATGTTCTAACCTTGGTCAGAGAATTACGATCCCACAAGCCACCCCAGTGCAGCCAAAAAAAAAGAGATTAAAAAAGCCTGTACTAATTTGTCAGCTTTGATTGTATTGGCTTTCATTGTGACTGAATAAATTAATGGCAGGAGAAGGAGGTTCAATCCCTGGGTGGGGAAGATCCCCTGGAGTAGGAAATTGCAATCCACTCTAGTATTCTTGCCTGGAAGAGTCCCATGGACAGAAGAGCCTGGCAGGCTACAGTCCATGGGGTTTAAAGACGTTGGACTCAACTGAGCACACACAAATAAATTAATGAGATTTATATTCCTGTGTATTGATTTATGTTCCTTTTTTGGTGTTAAGATAGCTTTAGAAGGTAAATTCACTTGAAAGAAATATGACACATATTTACATATAGTCACATATTTATCAATTTATACAAGTTTTAGTACTTAATAGAGTATGTATTTAAAAGAATATTGTACTTGAGTTAATTCTGTATAGCTTTCCAGTTAACTAACATCCAGCACCTTGAGTCTCAGAAATGAACTACGTTTTTGCTCATAAGACTTTTGTCCTATTTTTCCTACAGGCATATTTCACCATCCGTGAAAACTTCCCTGTAATTCAGTTTTCCTCACTCCAGTATTAAGAATTACACCAAGTAAGTGGGATGTGGTAAAACTAGTTAGTCAATTTTATAACAGTCTATGGATATTTATTCAATAGATGCCACATCTCTTTCGTTCTCAATAGAATGTTGAGTGTGACCTCATGAGTAAGCAAAGGATTTTTTCTTGAAAATTGTATTCTGAGCCTCTGAATGATGAGGGTGATTTTTTTTTTTACCCCCTCTGAAGCCAGAGGATTAATATAAATTTGTGACAGTATTTTTTTTAAGGGAGCGTGTGGCTTCAGTATTCTTGCCTTGAGAACCCCATGAACGGCATGAAAAGACAAAAAGATAGGACACTGAAAGATGAACTCCCCAAGTTGGTAGGTGCCCAATATGCTACTGGTGATCAGTGGAGAAATAACTCCAGAAAGAATGAAGGGATGCAGCCAAAGCAAAAACAACACCCACTTGTGGATGGGACTGCTGATAGAAGCAAGGTTTGATGCTGTAAAGAGCAATATTGCATAGGAACCTGGAATGTCAGGTCCACGAATCAAGGCAAATTGGAAGTGGTCAAACAGGAGATGGCAAGAGTGAACGTCGACATTTTAGGAATCGGTGAACTAAGGTGGACTGGAATGGGTGAATTTAACTCAGATGACCATTATATCTACTATTGTGGGCAGGAATCCCTTAGAAGAAATGGAGTAGCCATCATGGTCAACAACAGAGTCCAAAATGCAGTACTTGGATGCAATCTCAAAAACAACAGAATGATCTCTGTTTGTTTCCAAAGCAAACCATTCAATATCACGGTAATTCAAGTCTATGCCCCAATCAGTAATGTTGAAGAAGCTGAACAGTTCTGTGAAGACCTACAAAACCTTTTAGAACTAACACCCAAAAAAGATATCCTTTTCAGTATAGGGGACTGGAATGCAAAAGTAGGAAGTCAAGAAATACCCGGAGTAACAGGCAAATTTGGCCTTGGAGTACGGAATGAAGCAGGGCAAAGGCTAATAGAGTTCTGCCAAGAGAATGCACTGGTCATAGCAAACATCCTCTTCCAACAACACAAGAGAAAACTCTACACATGGACATCACCAGATGGTCAACACTGAAATCAGATTGATTATATTCTTTGCAACCAAAGATGGAGAAGCTCTATACAGTCAGCAAAAACAAGACCGGGAGCTGACTGTGGCTCAGATCATGAGCTCCTTATTGCCAAATTCAGACTGAAATTGAACAAAGTGGAGAAAACCACTAGACCATTCAGGTATGACCTAAATAAAATCCCTCATGATTATACAATGGAAGTGAAAAATAGATTTAAGGGACTCGATCTGACAGACAGAGTGCCTGATGAACTATGTATGGAGGTTCATGGCATTTTACAGGAGATAGGAACCAAGACCATTCCCAAGAAAAAGAAATGCAAAAAAGCAAAATGGCTGTCTGAGGAGGCCTTACAAATAGCTGTGAATAGAAGGGAAGCAAAAAGCAAAGGAGAAAAGGAAAGATATACCCATTTGAATGCAGAGTTCCAAAGAATAGCAAGGACAGAGAAAAAAGCCTTCCTCAGTGATCAATGCAAAGAAATAGAGGAAAACAATAGAATGAGAAAGCCTAGCGATCTCTTCAAGAATATTAGAGATACCAAGGGAATATTTCATTCAAAGATGGGCTCAATAAAGGACAGAAATGGTAGGTATGTCCCTAGACATAGAAGCAGAAGATACTAAGAAGAGGTGGCAAGAATACAAGAAGAACTGTACAAAAAAGATCTTCACAACCCAGATAATCACGATGATATGATTACTCACCTAGAGCCAGACATCCTGGAATGTGAGGTCAAGTAGGCCTTAGGAAGCATCACTATGAACAAAGCTAGTGGAAGTGATGGAATTCCAGTTGAGCTATTTCAATTCCTAAAAGATGATGCTGTGAAAGTGCTGCACTCAATATGCCAGGAAATTTGGAAAACTCAGCAGTGGCCACAGGATTGGAAAAGGTCAGTTTTCATTCCAATCCCAAAGAAAGGCAATGCCAAAGATTGTTCAAACTACCACATAGTTGCACTCATCTCACACACTAGTAAAGTAATGCTCAAAATTCTCCTAGCCAAGGTTCAGCTATATGTGAACTGTGAACTTCCAGATGTTCACGCTGGTTTTAGAAAAGGCAGAGGAACCAGAGATCAAATTGCCAACATTGCTGGATCATGGAAAAGGCAAAGAGAGTTCCAGAAAAAAAACATCTATTTCTGCTTTATTAACTATGTCAAAGCCTTTAACTGTGTGGATCACAATAAACTGTGGAAAATTCTGAAGAGATGGGAATACCAGACCACCTGACCTACCTCTTGAGAAACATATGCAGGTCAGGAAGCAACAGTTAGAACTGGACATGGAACAACAGACTGGTTCCAAATAGGCAAAGGCGTACGTCAAGGCTGTTTGTTGTCATCCTGCTTATTTAACTTCTATGCAGAGTACATCATGAGAAATGCTGGCTGGAAGAAGCACAAGCTGGAATCAAGATTGCTGGGAGAAATATCAATAACCTCAGATATGCAGGTGACACCACCCTTATGGCAGAAAGTGAAGAAGAACTAAAGAGCATCTGGATGAAAGTGAAAGAGAGTGAAAAAGTTGACTTAGAGCTCAATATTTAGAAATATAAGATCATGGTATCTTTTCCCATCACTTCATGGCAAATAGATGGGGAAACAGTGGCTGACTTTATTTTTCTGGGCTCCAAAATCACTGCAGATGGTGATTGCAGCCATAAAATTAAAAGACACTTACTCCTAGGAAGGAAAGTTACGACCAACCTAGACAGCGTATTAAAAAGCAGAGACATTACTCTGTCAACAAAGGTCCATCTAGTCAAGGCCATGGTTTTTCCACTGGTCATGTATGGATGTGAGAGTTGGACTGTGAAGAAAGCTGAGCGCCAAAGAATTGATGCTTTTGAACAGTGGTGTTGGAGAAGACTCTTGAGAGTCCCTTGGACTGCACGGATATCCAACCAGTCCATCCTAAAGGAGATCAGTCCTGGGTGTTCATTGGCAGGACTGATGCTGAAGCTGAAACTCGAATACTTTGGCCACCTGATGCGAAGAGCTGACTCATTGGAAAAGACCCTGATGCTGGGAAAGATTGAGGACAGGAGGAGAAGAGGACGACAGAGGATGAGATGGTTGGATGGCATCACCGACTCAATGAACATGGGTTTGGGTAGACTCCAGGAGTTGGTGATGGACAGGGAGGCCTAGCGTGCTGCAGTTTATGGCATTGCAAAAGAGTCGGACAAGACTGAGCGACTGAACTGAACTGAATTGTGGCTTCAAAACTGTCAAAATATTCCCAAGTGTAAGAAATATACCTATAAAACTCTTAATTTGGTGCCATAGGTACCATTTTTCTTTTATAAATAAAAGATAAGCATTAGGCTTATGTAATTATTCAGTTTTCACAATTACATCAACATTTGAAAAGTTCTCAACCTCAGGAAGAAAGAAAACAGATCTCAGTGTCCTGCCTTTAAACTTCATCAGAAAAGTACATCCAAAATATAAGCAGGATTGTTTAACATTTCACTCATGAAGTCGATTTTTATGTGATGCACACATTTCCTATCGCCAGCCAATTTTTTTATTAGAAGAAATTTGCATAACAATATTAACACTTGTTACTGTGATGTATTTGTTAAATTTTTCCATCTTTTAGATTAAAAAGATATGAATGAGTATCCTAAAAAAAGAAAAAGGAAGACTTTACATCCTTCTCGTTATTCAGGTCAGTGTACGATTAAATTATTTAGAAGTTAGGCCATGTTTAATTCCCATGCAATTGCGTTTCCATCCATTTTCTCATAAATGATCTGATTAGAGTTAAATATATGGGTTAACTTTTACATAAGAGGAAACTAAGTAAATTCTCTGAAAATATATTTCTCAATGTCTGCTGTGTGCTAGGCATACATCAAAATTTCACAAACATTTATTTTAATCCTCACAACTTCATAGTTTATAGATATTTAAGATTAGATATCCAAGTTACATACTTACATAGCATAATTGAGATTTGCCTGTGTTTCCCAAGCTTGTGCTTAAGTCTTAATAATAACCTTGATCGAAGCTATTTTGCATCATTGAAAGAAAACTTTATCCTGTACATTATTTTCAGAAATGTTGTAAGTTTCATTTTGATTGTATAATTTTAGATCTTTTCTTTGAGATTGGCTCTACTGTCTTGGCAAATAAGAGGTCTTGACCTTTATGCTATGCACATGTATACTTGGGGCAGTCTCAGGTATACCTGTTAACCAACCCAGCCTACTTGTTTTTCATATCTGAGGAAATTAAACCTGGTCTACCTAACTGGCCCTTCCGAGGCAAGAGTTGAAATGACTGTCTTCAGAAGCCCTAACTGGTCCTCAGATCTTCCTCTGTGTGTTATGCTTTCTCTGCAGTACATGGCAGATCTGCTTGGTAGTTAATTCAGTGTCTTTTGCAATTAACACATTTATTGCATATTCATATTTTGTGGGACTCTTGACCATGGGAATTGTATCTTCGTGTGTTTCAAAGTATTATATTTTAAATTGTGTAATTTATGGTTCTTTCAAAGCTCAAAGTCAATATCTGAATTATGAAAGCCTTCAGAATTGAGGGAAATATTAACACTTTATTACCAATACTATGAAAATTTATTTATGTTGGATAAAGAGATGGCTGTCAGTAGATGTTTATGTGTTCGGTGTGCTTGAAAATTCTTAAATTTTGTTTTATGTTCAGATTCCTCTGGAATAAGCAGAATTGCAGATGGATTCAATGGAATTTTTTCTGATCATTGTTACAGTGTTTGTTCTATGAGACAACCAGACTTAAAATATTTTGACAACAAAGGTATATTTAAATTTTGCAAAATATTTTCATTCAAATTGCTTTTATAATTTTTCATTTCCTATTTGAAAATGTGGGTGAAAGTGATGAAATGAGCAAGTATCTAAACTTGTTTTAAGAAAACAAGAGACTTTTGGGTAAGTGAATTTTAATTTTTAACATTATTTCAAACATATACATCAAAAACACATCCTCCTCTATCAGTTTTAGTCAGCTAGGAATTGGTGGTGAAGCAGGAGTGACCCAGAGTTTTGAGTATTTATGATGAAAAGTTAAGAATAGTGGTATTTCGGGGAGTTCCCTGATGGTCCAGTGGTTAAGATGCCATTCTTCCACTGCAGGGGGTGCAGGTTTAATCCCTGGTTAGAGAGCTAAGATCCTAAGTGCCGTGTAGAGTAGCAAAAAAAAAACCAAACACACAAAAAGAACAGTGTTACACACAGTTCTTCTGCTCAGCTGTACATTTCAGTTTGGAGAGCTAATGGAAGGAAAGAACACAAGGTGAAGGATGTCGTCATTTAAACAACATTCAGTCAGAGACATCAGTATGAACTCGTATTTGGCTTAATATAGACACAAACAGTTATATACAGAAACATTTACGGGATGTCAGTATATTTGTAGTAGTACACATGCACATATTTTTTGCTCTGTTAACTGAGAGTCTAACAGAAATGGCATCCCAGTAGCAATGAGCACATCTAGTGCCCTGATCTTGGTTTCTAATACCATTTTCCAATAAAAAGAACGAGGGCTTCTTGGAGAAATGGCTGATTCTAGTTCTGGAGCAGGAAACCTAAAAGATGAGCCTGGAGCATTTTGTTGTGCGAGAAAATAAGAAAGTACTCAACATATAATACAAGTATGCCAAAGGAGCCAACTAAAGAGCTCCCAGTAGCCAAAGCTAAAACAGTATGAGAGGGGGAGAAATTGAACTATAACCCAAAGTATAAAATAAATATCCATGAGTCCATACTGGTGTAAATAAATGATAGAATAAATAAATAAGGGAGAATAAACAAATCTGTACAGAAGAACTCCAGATTATTTACATAGCTAATGCTCCCCTCAAGGAGGTGAAGCATAACTTTCCACTCCTTAAGTTTTGGACTGTGCTCAGTAACTTAATTCCAAAGTGTAGAGTATGGAAAGTAAAAGAGTGACTTTACAGTGGAGAAACCTGATAAAGCCCCAGGTTATCAAGTTCAATGTCAGCAGTCATAATAATGTTAATAGTTTATACTCTATATGATGTGATTTTTAAAACAAGGCAGTTTGCCTCTGTGTTTACCTTCAAATAATCCATAAGGGAAAGGGAAGTCGCTCAGTCGTGTCCAACTCTTTGCGAGCCCATGGACTGTAGCCCACCAGGTTCCTCCATCCATGGAATTTTCTAGGCAAGAGTACTGGAGTGGGTTGCCATTTCTTTCTCCAGGGGATCTTCCCAACCCAGGGATCGAACCCGGATTTCCTGCATTTCGGGCAGACACTTTACCACCTGAGCCATCCCAGTCTAATGATGAAAAAGCAAAGTTAATTGGTGAGGCATCCCGCAAAATACCTGACCAGTCTCCTTAGGATTGTCATGGTCATCAAAAGCAAGGGAAGTCGGAGAAACTGCCACAGCTAGCAGTAGCCTAGAGATATGACAAATAAATGTTATGTATCCTGGATGGGACCTTGGAACAGAAAAAGGATATTAGATAAAGACTAAGGAAATCTGGATAAAGTATGGACTTTAGTTAATGATAGCTTACCAGCATTTGGTCATTGTTATAACAATGTAAGATGTTAATGGAGAAACTGAATGCAGTATATGTGGGAATTCTCTGTATTACCTTCTTATTTTATTTTTTGTAAATTTGAAACTTCTGAGAAATAAAGTCTTTTTTAAAAAGACATGATATTGAAGCCCTGTTTTCTCTAGTGATTGGCATTTCAGTTTGTCCATGTAATGTTGAATGTTTTGATGGATATAAATAATAAGAATTTTTCCAAATTCTTTTTTTACAGATGATGATTCTGATACAGAGACATCAAATGAATTGCCAAAATTTACAGATGGAATCAAAGCCAGAAACAGAAATCAAAACTACTTGGTTCCCAGTCCTGTACTTAGAATTCTAGACCACACTGCCTTTCCTGCAGGTAAGAGAAACTGCTAGCATCTGCACATTTTGTATAGTTCAGTGAAAAAAATAAAAAGTAAAATAAATTTCTTTTTGCCAATTACTATTTAATAATAGTAAATAATAGGTCTTATTTAGTAATAATAATAGTCTTGCTTTGTTTTTCAGAAAAATCTGCTGATGTTGAAATTTGTGATGAAGACTGTGACTCCCCTGAATCAGTCCACCAGCAAACCCAGGAGGAGAGCCCCATAGAAGTTCACACTGCTGAAGATGTTCCAATTGCCGCAGAAGTGCATGCAATTTCTGAAGACTATGATATAGAGACAGAAAACAATTCCTCTGAGAGTCTCCAAGACCAAACTGATGAAGAGCCACCAGCTAAACTTTGCAAAATTGTTGACAAGAGCCAAGCTTTGAATGTGACTGCCCAGCAGAAATGGCCTTTACTGAGAGCTAATAGCAGTGGCCTCTATAAATGTGAACTTTGTGAGTTCAACAGCAAATATTTTTCTGATTTAAAGCAGCATATGATCTTGAAGCACAAGCGTACTGATTCAAACGTGTGTCGAGTATGCAAAGAGAGTTTCTCTACCAACATGCTTCTGATCGAACATGCCAAACTCCATGAAGAGGACCCCTACATATGTAAATACTGTGATTATAAGACTGTAATTTTTGAGAACCTCAGCCAGCACATTGCAGACACCCATTTTAGTGATCACCTTTATTGGTGTGAGCAATGTGACGTTCAGTTCTCCTCGAGCAGTGAACTCTACCTACATTTCCAGGAGCACAGCTGCGATGAACAGTACTTGTGTCAGTTCTGTGAACATGAAACGAATGATCCAGAAGACTTGCATAGCCATGTGGTAAATGAGCATGCATGTAAATTAATAGAGTTAAGTGATAAGTATAACAATGGAGAACATGGACAGTATAGCCTCTTAAGCAAAATCACATTTGACAAATGTAAAAACTTCTTTGTTTGTCAAGTATGTGGGTTTCGGAGTAGACTTCATACAAATGTTAACAGACATGTTGCTATTGAACATACTAAAATTTTTCCTCATGTTTGTGATGACTGTGGGAAAGGCTTCTCAAGTATGCTAGAATATTGCAAACATTTAAATTCACATTTATCTGAAGGGATTTATTTATGTCAGTACTGTGAATATTCAACAGGACAGATTGAAGATCTTAAAATTCATCTAGATTTCAAGCATTCGGCTGATTTACCTCATAAATGTAGTGACTGCCTGATGAGGTTTGGAAATGAAAGGGAATTAATAAGTCACCTTCCAGTCCATGAAACAACTTGATTATTCTCTTTAACTTCCATAATGTTGATATGAAATAATAAATTCAACTATTTTGAAAATGTTAAAATGATTTTAAACACAACTTGTGAGAATTGTCTTGAACAAGATCTTTTTAATTGCCAATTTTCTTGGTATTGCTGCCTTTTCAGTATATATTTGTATCCTAAATGTGGTATTTTCAATGCATTCGTAGTTTTAACCACTTTTGGTGACTGTCATCGTGTTTCTTGCATGTGCTCTGATTTTGTTGATAGGAAACATACACTAAAGAAACTATAGTTTTCCTTCCATAAATACAGGTGTTACAAACTTTTTGTTCTTTAAACTCAAAATAAGATCAATCTTTCATGGATGAAGTCATTAAAGTACTGCACTTCCAGAGCTAAAGTGCTACATAATGCACAGTTAAGTCCACTGATACTCCCGTTAACAAGAGCCAGACCCTGCGTTTGCATTCCCCAGTAGTTCCTATCCCCAAGACAGTGGACTCTCCATCTGTGTGAGTCTTTCAGTGACACTAGGAGCCCTGTGTTACGGTAAGAGGGAAAGATGTGATTTTCTTGGCAATCCTTTTTTTTTTTTTGTAATCCTTATTTTAGCCCCTCTCCATGTGTTAAATAATCGTAGATGGGGAGGAACTGATAAAGGGGTTAAACGATAAAGGACATTTCATAACTCATTTATAAATGAAATAGGTCATTTATAATCTGTTCATATTTCATTTTCAGTTATGCAATTGCAAAGTCATGCCTGAACTTCTGATACCAAATCATTTGTTTTCTGAGAAAACCCACTGAAGTATTAGAAATAGGAAGGTATGAGAGGTTGGGGTTGCTGTTACGAGAAGGTATAAATTACTTTTGATAATGGTAAATCAATCTTAGCATCTGTATTTTCTGTGGCTGCCATAACAAATTATCACAAACTGAGTGGCTTAAAAAGTAGAAGTTTATTGTCTCACAGTTGTAGAGGCTAGAAATTCAAAATTGAAATGTTAGCATAGTTGGTTCCTTCCAAGAGCTGTAAAGGAAGAATCTGTTCTCGGCTACTCTCCTTGACTTATATGTGGTCATCTTCATGTCCACATGGTCTCCCTGTGCCCAAGTCTGTCTCCTTTTTACAAGATATCAAGCAGTCATTGGATTAAGGCCTGCCTTGCCAAGCTCATTTTAACCTAATAAAGACACTATCCCCAAATAAGGTCGTATTCCATTACTTCAGTATATGAACTGGGGAGACTGAGGGAGACACAACCACCACAATTCAGTAACAGCTTCCTAAATACTATCAAGAAAATGGTATTTTGTGCATCATTGGCCTCAAATATAATAAACATTGCTGCTAGCAAACTATTGTCACTCAGGAATATTAATATAGTTGAAAAGACTGGTTTATGACCTATGGTTTTCCCATAGGACCCATTGGAGTTTATTCTGTTTTGTAAATAGTGACAGCAATTATTTCCACCCTTTTGTCATATATGCATACTTGTATTCCTAGAAATTACCATTCCATCTGATTATAACATTCCAGGTAGGGCTGTCTGATAAAAATATTTCTTAGAAGACTTAAAATTGTAATTAAATTGGAAGAAAACCTTAGAAGCCATCTGATCTACACCCTTTTGTTTTCTGTTTCTTATAGAAACAGGTTATTATTAGGCCGAGGTCACAAAACCAGTTAGAGCAGACAGGAGTGGAATCCAAGTTATTCCAGTCTAGTGATGTTTCCATTACACCATGTTATAAAAATCTGAGCTTTGTCCTTGGGATATTTTTCATGACTACTTATCCTAGCCAAGAATTGGCTTCTTGGTAATTCGGGTTTTATACTTTTTCAATATCCATTCAGCTTCAGAAATTTGATTTTCAGAAAACAAACCTTAAGTAATGACTTGGTTTGTTTTTATTTTCTAATTGTGTATCTTATAGCATTACATTTTTGATCATGCATTAGTAATCAAATTAGAGATTGTAATGGAACAACTCAAGAAGCATTAAACCCAAGTTTTAGAAGCATATAATTTGGTGGTTTTTTGATGAATCTGCAGCTTGAGGCCACATTTTACTTCCAGTTTGTCCAATAAAATCTTTTTGCTTTGACTCAGCTTTCAAATAAACCTATGAGTGACCATTAAATTGCTGCAGTAGCAAGTTATATTTTTAGTTTAATGAACTTTTTTGGAAAAACAAACTTACCTAAAAAAATTTTCTATCTGCTTCTGGATTTTTTCTACTCAAAGACATATTTCCACTGTACTCTTGTGATTTGAGAATACATAACGGAATACACAATAGAATTATTGACAGCAGGGAACAGTCATGATGGATCTTCTGTTTTTTTCCTTTCATCTTCACCTTGAAATGAGTGTTATTTGAAAATGGTTGGGTGGTATTCAAAAGCCTCTCTTCCTGCTTGTAAATCTGCCAGTTTTCATATTTTAAATTGCCTTTCTTAGGTTCCTCTGAACATTTATCATCACATACTAACCAGTTTCTTCTTTTCACAGGGTCCACAGCTTGTTAGGTGATTGCTGAATTATTCGCAGGTGTAGCATATACAGGTTTCTGGGGGTTTTTCCCCTAGTAAGCTAACAATATTCCTAATTTTTAAATCTGATTTTCAAAGCATTGAATTAATTTTTGGCACTTTACAGTTTATCTTAGCTTGTTTTCTCAGTCTTACTACCTTTTACAAGCAGGTTAATATATCCCCCAAACTACTGTGATAAATTTTTAATGGAATTCTGATGACTTAAAAGCACTATAAGTGACATAAATTTGAAAACGCTAATAAAAATCAATGAGCCACAATCCTCCTGGGAAGCAGGTTGACTTAAAATAATCAATACTACTTAGTTAACTGAAAATAAATAGTTAACAATTAACTGTAAATCCCAACAGAGAAGCAAATTTGGTTAGTCAGTTTTACACTACAATTAACAGTCTTATCCCTGTAAATTAAAAATGAACTTTTGAAGATAGTCTTTTGTAACTTTCAGTTCTGATGACTGAAGATACAGAATATCTATTAGAATTTCTATTCATGGCATTGGGTTTATGAATTTTAAATATACCTTATATTGGTTTAGCTTTCCATAAATTAATATCTTAAGACAACATTCAAATCTAAGAGAAAGAAATGTGTACATTTATGGTGTAAAATATAAATACACAAAGCTTAAAGTTGTTGCATGTAATTTACATGTTTATATGAAATTACATGCTCAATTTACAAGTTTAAAAAACAAAATTTTAATGATGTTTGCTCTACTGATTTGAAAAATAATTTTCTATACAAAGAGTTTCCACATTAAAGCATCACCACGACTTCCTTACTAAGTTCATCCTTTTTAATAACCTTGACATTAAACTAGTAACTCCCTGAACCTAAAATAAATCACATTTGTGAAAAGTAATTTCTTTATTGTAAAAAGAAACAATTTTCTCACATTGCTAAATAGGAATATTGTATTATCTAGTGGTTTTATTCACATATTTTAAAAAGAATGACTTTAAATTCTTTTTTTAAAGGAATTTATGTTGTCGTAACTGTTAAGTTTATTGTTTATTTTGAGTTTTAAATAGGCAACAGATATGACCTGGAAAATCTTTTTTTTTTTTTTTTGCTGCTAAAAATATTGAACTGAATGAATTATACATTGAAAATTTTAATGAAAAGTATATTTTGAATGAAAACTCAATGTTTTCTAGTTTTTAATATCTAGATAGTGTCTGCTACTGAAAAACATTACAGAGGAAATAGTACTTTTGCACTTATTCTTCGGAGTAAGCTAAGATTAGGAATTGGAATCAAATGAAAATAACACAGAAGCATCATTTCTGGTGGTGATGGGTTGTTTTTTGTTTTGTTTGGGGGAGGGGTGTTAGTTTTTGTTTTTGATTCTCTGCCTAAAGACCATTTACCATGATGTTTGGATTTTGGTTGGCTGAAATGTGAGAGTATTGAATTCTTTTTTCTTGCCTACCTTGCACATTTTATTTAGGGTTATCACTTCTCTGCTATAACCTTATGTTTCTGAAATATATTGCTCAAGCTATATTCTATGACTGATTACCCTTCTCTTTGCAACCCTTTCTCACCTCATTTGGATTTTCAGAAAGTCTCAAAAGAGTAAAATTTTACCAGTTAGCAAGGAGAGAGTGGATGTCTTAATTCTTCTCTCTATTCTCCAAACTGTTAAAATAACTTACTCCTTTCATACCATATACCTCATCACTCACTTCTACACCCTGTAAATATTTTATAATTTCCTGTCTAACAGAAGTAGTGAATTTATAAATTTTAATGTGTCTATTTTAGATTTTTAAGAAGCAGAATATCATGGTACTTTTCTTTCTGGCTGTGCCACACAACTTGTGGAATCTTAATTCCGCAACCAGAGACTGAACCCAGGCCACAGTAGTGAAAGCGCTTAGTCCTAACCACTGGACCGCCAGGGAGTTCCCTCATAGCACTTCTTTATGGTTATAAGATTATAGTTGATTGCATTCTTTATTGAACAACTAAATTGCTAAAGTAGAAAAACTAACACGGAATGACAGAATGTTAATTTGGAAGGAACCTCAGAAATCATCTAATCCAGACCCATAAAGCACATTACATAAAAATAATTGTATATAGTACATAATTTTATTTTATGGTTTTAAATTATATGTTGTAAAATGTAACACATCAAATCTCATTCATGAATATTTTTACTTAGGACAGAACTGATTTTTTTTTTTAAGCAAATGTTTAAAGAAAAACATGAAGTAAATAATGATACATTGACATGGAAAAAATAGGTAAAACATGGATGACAAATTTGAGAATACAAAATCCTTATCTAAACTTCTTATTTATAGCTCAAAAAATGGTTCACTAACATCATTAGTTAAATGCTTTTTAAGCTATAATAAATAGGACTTATAACTCTCTACCACTCTTCAAAGAATTTTAGAAAAAGTGAAAATGTACCCTATTTTTTCAGTGAAATGTCATACCAGACAACTGAAGAGAGAAAATAATGTAATGGGGAGTACTGGATCATGGCCTGAGACCTTATTTTCTAGTCCCTGTTAGCTAACTATAAATTGCATGACTAAACAAGGACAATGGACGTAATGTTACCAAGTTTTTCTTTCAACTCCTTAAAAACTTGTTTCACTACTAGTCTGTTTAACAACTATGGAATGTCTCTTCTCAAGCCATATGCATTTACCATATAGAGCAGGAAACTCTTCTCTGCCGTTCTTCTGAACTCCAGTTAAATATGAAGCTGAGTGCCTTTTGTGTTTCTAACTGTTCACTTTCTATAAAATGCTACCATAAACATTCTTGTATGTGTTAAGGTGTTTGGGAATTTTTTTTTTTATCCCTTGGAGGGATGTGGGCTTTCTGTAAGTATATTTTGTATGCTTGTGATTAAATATGTCCAAAATATCCAGACTGGCTCAAGTTTATACACCCATCAGATGATCATGTTTCCCTGCATCCTTATAGACAATAAAGTGAATTGATTTTGGTAAATCTGAAGGGCATAAAGCAGTATGTTACTATTGTTTGAATTTGCATTGTTTGATTACTAACAAGATTAGAAATGTCTCAGTATGTTCATGAGACACTTTGGTTTCTTATTTCGTGAAGTGCTTCTGCATATGCTTTGTTTTTTGTTTGTTTTTGCAGTGAAAGCCCAATGTCCTAACCGCTGGACCACCAGGGAGTTGCCCTTTGTCCACTTTTCTATTGGGTTTTCTGGTTACTTTTGAGAAGTTCTTTAAAATTTTAAATTATTGGTCCTTTGTTGATGATATACACTGCAAAGAATAGATTTCCAGATTGTCATCCATTGCTGATTTCTTTTGTTGAACAGAAATATTTACATTTAATGTGGATAGATCCATCACATTTTACCTTACAGGTTGTGCTTTCTACCACCTTGTTAGAAAGCACAACCTTGTGCTTTCTACAATCTTGTTAACAAACTCCTCTGTAACCCCAAAGTCACAGAACTGTTTTCCTACATTTTCTCCGAGTAATGTTCTGGTTGTACTTTTTGTGTTTAGGTCTGAATTACTCTGTGTGTAAGAATGATTCAAGTTTTCTTTTTGTTCATTTAAGTGAGCCAATTTCGTCAGTACTATTTGTTAAATAATGCATTCTTCTCCCAGTGATTCATGATAACAATTTGATCATATATCACTCTGCATGGGCATAATTGGCATACAGATTTGTGTCTGTATTCATTATATTCCTGTTTGTTCCTGCAATAGTTTCGCATGTTTTAACAGTTACTTAAAACATTACAGCTTTCCAGTATGTCTTTCTTTTAATTGGAGTATGGTTGCTTTACAGTGTTATGTTTCTGTTGTACAATCAAATGAATCAGCTCTATGTGTGCATATATCCCCACCCTTTTAGATCTCACTCCCCAACCCCCATCCCATGTGTAAAATAAATAGCTAGTGGAAACTGCTATAAAGCACAGAAAGCTCAGCTACAGTATGTCTTAATATCAGGTAGTGTGAATTTATTCTCTTCACTCTTCTTTTGAGAATTTTTTTAGCTGTTGGTGGACTTTTCCTTCCATGTAAATTTAGAATTAGTTCCAAATTCCATCTAAAGTCTTGTTGGAATTGCGGTATAATTATGACCATTTTAGAGGGAATTGACATCATTGTAGTGTTAAATCTTTGCTTTCATAAACATTGTATATTTGTCCATTTACTTAGGTCTCTTTTAATGTTCTTTAAAAAATTTTCCATAAAGGTTGTATGCAGTTTTTGTTAAGTCAATAACTAGATTCTTTAGTTTTGGTTGCTTTGACATGCTTTTGTTTTCTAATTGGTTACTGCATGTTTATAGGAAAGCTTCTGAATTTTGAAATATTGATTTTGCATATAGAAATGTTTGGGTTTTAATCTTTTTAGTTTTAATAGCTGTCTTTCCTTAATTTTTAATGTAAGTCATCATATAATTGTCATAAATTATATACTTGTTTCTTTATTCCTAGTCTGTGAGTCCCTAATGGCTCTTTTTTTATCACAGAATTTGTCAGTTCTTCCACTACCATAAAGAGCAGGAATAGCATTAGCAGGCATTTCTTTTTTTGTTCCTAACCTTAAGGGTAAGACTGCTCAAACTCCCTGTCAAGTATATTTTCTGTAGCTTTTCATAAGTAGCCTTTAGCAGTTTTCTTAGTTTTGAAGACTTTTTATTGTAAGTAGGATTAAACTTTAGCAGTGATTTTTTTCTATAGCTATTGAGATAAACATGGGCTTTCTCCTATAAGTCTGCTAATATGAATTTCATTGGTTGATTTTCTAATATTGAATTATCTTTGTATTTCTAGGAAAACTGTAACTGTAGAAAAAAAAATTTTAATACAATGTTGGATTCAGTTAGCTAATATTTCACATAGGATATTTGCCTCTATAGTCATACATGTGATTTTCTTTACTTATACCTCCTATAAGTGGTATTAAGTTTATTCTAGTCTTATAAGTGAGTTGGGCTGTTTTTTTCTCTTGTTCTATGCTTTGCAAAAACCTGTATGAGATTAATCTTTTCTTGAAAGATTTAGTAAAGGGTTATCTCTAAAGTCATTTAGGCTGGCTTGTTTTTGGTATACATGGGAAATTGCCATTTCAATTTTTTTAATATTTACTAGTTTTTCATAAGTTTTTAAATAATTGAATTTTAGTTTTTGTTAATCTCTATTTGTTTTATTTAGCCTTTATATTTATTTTTTTCTCCTTTCTTCTTTATGTTTACTCGTGGTTTTTGCCTGAGTCTTCCATAATAAGGAAAATGATGGATTAAATTACTTATTATATGAAAACACTTATTTTTATAATTTATAACATGTAATGTCACTTATATTTGAAATACAATAATTATATTAAACATGTAGTTGTTATTCGTAAAGTGATCCTATTATGATTTTTTAAATTCAAATAATACAAATAAAGCAAAAGTTACCTTTGAGATTCCCTGTGTTCAGAACTGATTTTGAGTGGTTTAGGATTTCACATCGGAGAAGGCAATGCACCCCACTCCAGTACTCTTGCCTGGAAAATCCCACGGACGGAGGAGCCTGGTGGGCTGCAGTCCATGGGGTCGCTAAGAGTCGGACATGACTGAGTGACTTCACTTTCACTTTTCACTTTCATGCATTGGAGAAGGAAATGGCAACCCGCTCCAGTGTTCTTGCCTGGAGAATCCCAGGGACGGGGGAGCCTGGTGGGCTGCCTTCTATGGGGTCGCACAGAGTCGGGCACGACTGAAGTGACTTAGCAGCAGCAGCAGGATTTCACATAGCTACTAACTGGCATAGTGTAGATACAAACTAAGGTCTTCAGATTGTTACATGCTCTTTCATTAAAAGATTTCTTCATCAATATATATTTGTTGAATAAACATGAAGATCTCAGGATGATAACAGCTTTCACCTTTCGCATGCTGGTTGATGCTTGAAATTCATCCTTAAAATTTCCTTCCTTTTTGCTTAATGCCTTAACATGATTTTAAATTATAGTACTTATTGGTCAGGGAAGTACAACAGAAGTCTTGATTTCAGAGTGTTTTGTGCTTTTTAATTCTTTATCTCTTTCCCTACCCTCCCTCTCTACACCACAAACAAAAATGCTTACATAACAGTATGCTAATTATTTCTGCTAGGAATCCTTAGAATTGTACTTCTATCAAAATTTGCTTTACAATAAAGACCAAGCATAGTTTCTTACTTCCATGTCAGCTGGGTTACAGTGTATGTCAGTTAGGATTCAGAGGATAAGAAATTTATTGCAAGGAATTGAGGGCTGGCTAGGCAAATCCATAATATATAGGGGTAAATATATATCTATATATAGATATAAATATCTATAGACATAAATACATAGATATAGACATACTACTACTACTACTACATACTGGAGAATCCCTGGGATTCTCCAGGCAAGAACACTGGGGTGGGTTGCCATTTCCTTCTCCAATGCATGAAAGTGAAAAGTGAAAGTGAAGTCGCTCAGTCGTGTCTGACTCTTCATGACCCCATGGACTGCAGCCTACCAAGCTCCTCTGTCCATGGGATTTTCCAGGCAAGAGTACTGGAGTGGGTTGCCATTGCCTTCTCCGAGATATAAATAGACATAAACATATAGATACATATATTTATATATATAGACATAAATATATAGATATATATCCAAAATGTATAGGGATATACATAAATATGTGTATATATATATTTACATATAATACATATACTGGAATATTAGCCATAAAAAGAATGAAATATTATAATGCCATTTGTAGCAATCTAGAGATTATACTAAGTGAAATAAGTCAGAGAAAGACAAATATCATATCACTTACCTGTGAAATCTTTAAAAAAATGATACAAATAAACTTATTTATAAAACAGAAAAAGAATCACAGACATAGAAAAAAAACTTATGGTTCCCAAAGCAGAAAAGAGCAGGGAGGAAGGGATAAATTAGAACTTTGGTATAATCAGATACAAACTATTATATATAAAAGAGATAAACGGAAATGTCCTATTGTATAGCACAGGGAGCTATATTCAATAATTCAATATCTTGTAATAAACTGTAATAGAAAAAATCTGAAAAAGGAATTGTATATGTGTGTATATATATGTATATAAAACTAAATCACTTTGCTGTACACCAGAAACTAACAAAACATCATACATCAATTAAACTTCAATTTGTTGACAAAAAAACAAGCTAAGAAGAAAAGAGAATTTAATCCATCCAAACTGAGGATTATAACCCAGGAAACAAATTCTCAGAAGTTCCAAGAATTGCTCCATTGGTCAGGAGTTAGAGATGCAGTTTCATTGATTTTTGAGACAAATTATATAACATATTGACAGGTTAGCTTTGTATCGATAGATAGCTCAATCAACCAAGTATTTTTTTCTTTTTCAATTTCACATAGGCAGACAAGGCTTTGGTCAGTGCCACCTCTTGTACCCTTGTCTGAGATGAAAAAAATACATTAAGCATAGAATTACAATGTAATGCTGTCTTGTGAAGAAAGGGGCCAACCTTTTCTCATAGGGTGATTTCATCCTCCTGCTTTGAGAAGGTCTGTTTAATGTGTAATGTAGATGCACACTGCACATTGTGAAAAGTCTGACATGAAGGGAGCATGTCATTTGTCTTCCTTTATTTTAGTCTGATCGTCCTTCCACAGAATATTTAAGATTTTCCTTATCAAAATTTTTTAAAGGGTGAAAAAGCAAACCATGGTCTAAAGAAAATACAAGTGTAATAGGTTGGACAGTATCTCCCCAAAATATGTGTCCAAGTTCTAACTATTGATACCTGTGAATACGATCTTACTCAGAAATAGCACCTTTGAAGATATAATTAAGGATCTTGAGATGAGATCAACCTGGATTTAGGAGCCAAGATCCCAATTCCCATACTGGATCTACCGACCAGTGTCCATATAAAAGAAAGGAGAGATTTGAGACAAGAGCAGAAGGTCATATGAAGATAGAGGCAGAGATGGGTGGGTGCCATGTATCTTTAAGCCAGGGCTTCTCTGGTGGCTCAGCTTGTAAAAGAATCTGCCTGCAATGCAGGAGATGTAAACCAGGGAATGCCTCTAGCCACTAGAAACTGTAAAAGGCAAGGAAGGAACGTCCCCCTAGAGCCTCCAGAGAGAACTTAGTCCTGCAGACATATAGACTGTAGACATATGGCCTCCATATGACTGTGAGAGAATTAAAATTTTGTTTAAAACAAAAACAAAAAGCACTCAGGGCAAGTCATCAGTAAGGCTTGGGCAGGAACTAACAGTTGATCCTGCAGTCCACAGGCAGAATGCCTTTATTAGGCAAATATCAGTTCTGCTCTTAAAATCTTTTGATTGATTGGATCACCCAGATTACCCGAAATAACCTCTTTTACATTCAGTCCAGTCCCTCAGTCATGTCTGACTCTTTGTGACACTATGGACAGCAGCACACCAGGCTTCCCTGTCCATCACCAATTCCCGGAGTTCACTCAAACTCATGTCCATCTAGTCAATGATGCCATCCAACCATCTCATCCTCTGTCATTCTGTTCTCCTCCCACATTCATTCTTTCCCAGAATCAGGGTCTTTTCAAATGAGTCAGTCGTTCCCATCAGGTGGCCAAAGTATTGGAGTTTCAGCTTTAGCATCATTCCTTCCAAAGAAATCCCAGGGCTGATCTCCTTCAGAATGGACTTGTTGGATCTCCTTGCAGTCCAAGGGACTCTCAAGAGTCTTCTCCAACACCACAGTTCAAAAGCATCAATTCTTCAGCACTCAGCTTTCTTTCTAGTGCAACTCTCACATCCATACATGACTACTGGAAAAACCATAGCTTTGACTAGACAGACCTTTGTTGGAAAATATGTCTGCCTTTTAACATGCTGTCTAGGTTGGTCATAGCTTTTCTTCCAAGAAGCAAGTGTCTTAATTTCATGGCTTAAGTCACCATCTGCAGTGATTTTGGAGCCCCAAGAAAATAAAGTCTCTCACTGTTTCCATGTTTCCCCATCTATTTGCCATGAAGTGATGGGACCAGATGCCATGATCTTACTTTTCTGAATATCGAATTTAAAGTAAGTTTTTGACTCTCCTCTTTCACTTTCATCAAGAGGCTCTTGAGTTCTTCTTTGCTTACTTCCTTAAGAGTGGTATCATCTGCAGATCTTAGGTTGCTGATATTTCTCCTGGCAATCTTGATTCCAGCTTGTGCTTCATCCAGCCCAGTGTTTCTCGTGATGTACTCTGCGTATAAGTTAAATAAGCAGGGTGACAATATATAGTCTTGACATAGTCCTTTCCCAATTTGGAACCAGTCTGTTGTTCCATGTCCAGTTCTAACTGTTGCTTCTTGATCTGCATACAGATTTCTCAGGAGGCAGGTCAGGTGGTCTGGTATTCCCATCTCTTGAAGAATTTTCCACAGTTTGTTGTGATCCACACAGTCAAAGGCTTTGGCATGGTCAATAAAGCAAAAATAGATGTTTTTCTGGAACTCTCTTGCTCTTTTGATGATCCAGCAGATGTTGGCAATTAGATTTCTGGTTCCTCTGCCTTTGCTAAATCCAGCTTGAACATCTGGAAGTTCATGGTTCACATATTGCTGAAGCCTGGCTTGGAGAATTTTGAGCATTACTTTACTAGTGTGTGAGATGAGTGCAATTGTGCAATAGTTTGAGCATTCTTGGGCATTGCCTTTCTTAGGGATTGGAATGAAAACTGACCTTTTCCAGTCCTGTGGCCACTGCTGAGTTTTCCAAATTTGCTGGCATACTGACTGTAGCACTTTAACAGCATCATCTTTTAGGAATTGAAATAGCTTAACTGGAATTCCATCACCTCCACTAGCTTTGTTCGTAGTGATGCTTCCTAAGGCCCACTTGACTTTGCATTCCAGGATGTCTGGCTCTAGGTGAGTGATTACACAATTGTGGTTACCTGGATCATGAAGATCTTTTTGTACAGTTCTTCTGTGTATTCTTGCCACCTCTTCTTATCTTCTGCTTCTGTTAGGTCTGTACCATTCCTGTCCTTTATTGTGCCCATCTTTGCATGAAATGTTCCCTTGGTATCTCTAATTTTCTTGAAGACATCTCTAGTCTTTCCCATTCTATTGTTTCCCTCTATTTCTTTGCATTGATCACTGAGGAAGGCTTTCTTATCTCTCCTTGCTATTCTTTGGAACTCTGCATTCAAATGGATATATCTTTCCTTTTCTCCTTTGCCTTTCACTTCTCTTCATTTCATAGCTGTAAGGCCTCAGCAGACAACCATTTTGCCTTTTTGCATTTCTTTTTCTCGGGGATGGTCTCCGTCCATAGTTCTTCAGGCACTTTGTCTATCAGATCTAATCTCTTGAATCTATTTCTCACTTCCACTGTATAATTGTAAGGGATTTGATTTAGGTCATACCTGAATGGTCTATGAATGGTCTAGTGGTTTTCCCTACTTTCTTCAATTTAAGTCTGAATTTGGCAATAAGGAGTTCATGACCTGAGCCACAGTCAGCTCCCGGTCTTGTTTTTGCTGACTGTATAGAGCTTCTCTATCTTTTACATAGTCAACTGATTATAGATGTTAATCATAAATAATCTCCCAGAAATACCTAGGGTTAGTGTTTGGTTGAATAACTGGATACTCGCTCTTACCATGAAGTAGGTATTAGTATTCTGCATTTGTGGATGAAGTACCTGAGGCTCAGAAGGATGAAGTGGATTTAATTGCAAAACTGTGTCACTTGCCAACTCTAGAAAGTCCCAGGACTTTCCTTTGAGCCACGTGCAGACCAGGAGCAGCAATACTCCGGGGATGTTAGAAATGGACACTTGGACCATGTGAATCAGAATCTGCAGTTTAATAAGAATCCTCAAGTACAAAATTCCTGAGTACAAAGTTTGAGAAGCACTAGTCACGGGTTGGAAAAGGCCAGTTTTCAAACCAATCCCAAAGAAAGGCAATGCCATGTAATGCTCAAACTATTGCACAATTGCACTCATCTCACACGCTAGTAAAGTAATGTTCAACATTCTCTAAGCCAGGCTTCAGCAATATGTGAACCATGAACTTCCAGATGTTCAAGCTGGATTTAGTAAAGGCAGAGGAACCAGAAATCTAATTGCCAACATCTGCTGGATCATCAAAAGAGCAAGAGAGTTCCAGAAAAACATCTATTTTTGCTTTATTGACCATGCCAAAGCCTTTGACTGTGTGGATCACAACAAACTGTGGAAAATTCTTCAAGAGATGGGAATACCAGACCACCTGACCTGCCTCTTGAGAAATCTATATGCAGGTCAGGAAGCAACAGTTAGAACTGGACATGGAACAACAGACTGGTTCCAAATTGGGAAAGGACTATGTCAAGACTATATATTATCACCCTGCTTATTTAACTTATACGCAGAGTACATCACAAGAAACGCTGGGCTGGAAGAAGCACAGGCTGGAATCAAGACTGCCAGGAGAAATATCAATAACCTCAGATATGCAGATGACACTACCCTTATGGCAGAAAGTGAAGAACTAAAGAGCCTCTTGATGAAAGTGAAAGAGGAGAGTGAATAAGTTGGCTTAAAGCTCAACACTCAGAAAAGTAAGATCATGGCTTCTGGTCCCATCACTTCATGGCAAATAGATGGGGAAACAATGGGGACTTTATTTTGGGGGCTCCAAAATCACTGCAGATGGTGACTGAAGCCATGAAATTAAGAGATGCTTACTCCTTGGAAGGAAAGTTATGACCAACACAGACAGCATATTAAAAAGCAGAGACATTACTTTGTCAACAAAAGTCCCTCTAGTCAAAGCTATGGTTTTTCCAGTAGTCATGTATGGATGTGAGAGTTGGACTATAAAGAAAGCTGACCGCAGAAGAATTGATGCTTTTGAACTGTGGTGTTGGAAAAGACTTTTGAGAGTCCCTTGTACCGCAAGGAGATCCAAGCAGTCCATCCTAAAGGAGATTAGTCCTGAGTGTTCATTGGAAGGACTGTTGTTGAAGCTGAAATTCCAAATCTTTGGCCACCTGATGTAAAGAGCTGACTCATTTGAAAAGACCCTGATGCTGGGAAAGATTGAGGGCATGAAGAGAAGGGGAGGACAGAAGATGAGATGGTTGGATGGCATCACCGACCCAGTGGACATAAGTTTGGGTAAACTTCGGGAGCCGGTGATGGACAGGCAGGCTGGGCGTTCTGCGGTCCATGTGGTCTCAAAGAGTCGGACACGACTGAACTGAATTGAGTCAAGGATTGGCTCCGTGATAAATAATACGCTTGCAAAGGCGGGAGACAGGTTGGATCCCTGGACCTGGAAGATCCCCTGGAGTAAGAAATGGCAACCTCGTCAGGTATTCTTCCCTGGAAAATTCTGTGCACAGAGGAGTCTGGAACGCTAGAGTCCATGGGGTCGCAAAGAGTTGGACACGCGAAGAGCTGGACACGAATAAGTGAGCGCGCGCGCGCGCGCGCGCGCACACACACACACACACACACACAGCTAAGGTAGTCTATAAGTCAAAAGGTTTTTCTTTATTGCTGATGGACGAGCAAGCAGGTTCCTTGTCTGGCACCCCAACCCAACCTCATCTGACCGCACCTCTCCTCCTTTTCGCTCTCCCTCACTACACCAACCGCTGGCAGCTAGCTACGCCGAGGCTGGGCAGAGCTTTGGAAATTTTGAAGGCAGACGGAGGCGAAGCAGAAGTTAGGGGAACTGAAACGCATTCTTGTAGCAGCATTCTCTGCCAACAAAAACTCTTTGCCCTCTACCCTTAAGAAATATGACGTTCGGCGAATACGCACTTCCGGTCATGGAGCCAAACAAAATCCGAGAGAGCAAGAGACCGGAAGTAGCCGCCCTCGTGCCTCTCCTCCCGCCCCCTCTTCGTTTTCCCAGCATCTTTTGGGAGAATGAGGTTGCTTGAGGGCTGTGGCTGAGGTGCGGTTACTGGGTGACAAGTCGGAGCCCGGACTGGGTGAGTGCCCGCTGTCTCGGCCGTGGATCGGTTCACTTTGTTCGGGTGACCTTCGTCCTGCCGGGGATAGGGGGCGGGGAGTCGTGCGCGGGGCTCTCTTTGAAGAGGCGTCGCCGCGGGTCTGCGGCAAAGGAGCGAGCTGGAGGGGTTGCGAGTGGGGCCGGCTCCCGGGTCGGGCCCGCAGAGCCCGCGAGGTCAGAGCCCAGGGAGTCGGGCGGCCGGGCCCGGGCAAGGGCTCGCGGGACGGGGGTGGGGTCTGGCCCCGAGCCCCGCAGGCGGGGCTCGCGCGCCTGGTGTGGAGGACGGGAAAGGCCTTTCTCCAAGGCAGGCGTTCACAACCGGTTGAACCGGGTGGTTATTCTCACCGTGCTTTCTCACGCAGCCCTTCGGTCAGTCATTTTCTGACCCCTTGAAGTCTCAGCCTTCTTTATGGCTGCTCTGCTCCATTTTACAGACATGCACACAAGGATTAGACAGGTGTGTGATCGGTTTTGTTGGGTGCTTTTTATGAGAAGCTACCACAAAAAATTATTTTTCTTAAATTCCTTGAAGTTCTTGTTACTTTGGCTGGAAACGTTGATGCTCTTTATAAGGCTTGTCTCCTTATATGCTGAGATGAGAACTCCTGCTTTCTAAACGTTAGTATTTGCTCTTTTTAAAGCTTGCCTCCTTATTTGTTGCGACAAAAACTAATTTCTAAACGTTAGTATTGCGTCAAACGTTAATATGATGTTGAAGTTCTATTTACTCACTCTACCTATCTACCACCTATCTACCACCTAGAGGTCCAGATTGAGAAACAGTAACTTACTGTTGGTGAACTTGGCTTCATCTCACTCATCCTGTTCCCTGATGTAGTTAAGAGTCACATGCACTCTTACTATCATGAAAACAAATAACCCATTCAAAAAAATGGGCAAAAGACCTGAGTAGACATTTCTCCAAAGAGGACATACAGATGACCAACAGGCACATGAAAAGATGTTCAGCTTCAGTAGTTATTAGAGAAATGCAAATCAAAACTACAGTGAGATATCACCTCACAGCAGTTAGAATGGCTGTCATCAAAAAATCCAAAAACAACAAATGCTGGAGAGGGTGTGGAGAGAAAAGAACCCTTCTGTATTGCTTCAGTCAGTCAGTTCAGTCACTTAGTCGTGTCCGACTCTTTGTGACCCCATGAATTGTAGCACGCCAGGCCTCCCTGTCCATCACCAGCTCCCGGAGTTCACTCAAACTCAAGTCCATCGAGTCAGTGATGCCATCCAGCCATCTCATCCTCTGTTGTCCCCTTCTCCTCCTGCCCCCAGTCCCTCCCAGCATCAGGGTCTTTTCCAGTGAGTCAACTCTTCGCATGAGGTGGCCAAAGTACTGGACTTTCAGCCTATATTGCTTATGGGAATGTAATAGTCACTATGGGAATCGATACAGTCACTATGGCAAACAGTATGGAGGTTCCTTAAAAAACTAAAAATAGAGCTACCATATGATCCAGCAATCCTACTCCTGGGCATAGATCTGTAAAAGAACATCCAAAAGGATACATGCACCCCAGTGTTCATTGCAACACTATTTACAATAGCCAAGACATGGAGGAAACCTAAATGTCTGTCAACAGAGGGCTGGATAAAAAAGATGCAGTACATATATTACAATGGAATATTACTCATGCATTAAAAAGAATGAAATAATACCATTTGCAGCAGCATGGATGGACCTAGAGAGTGTCATACTGAATAAAATGAGTCAGAGAAGGAGAAATATCCTATGACATCCCTTGTATGTGGAATCTGAAAAGAAATGATACAAATAAACTTACAAAACAGAAAAAGACTCATAGACTTAGAAAAGGAACTTATGGTGCCAGGGGAAGGGGTAGTTAGGGACTTTGAGAAGGTCTTGTACACACTGCTATATATAAAACGGATATCAATAAGGACTTTCTGTATAGCACATGGAACTCTGCTTCATGTTATATGCTAGCCTAGATGGGAGGAGGGTTTGGGGAAGAATGGTACATGTATATGTATGGCTTCCCAGGTGGTGCTAGTGGTAAAGAACCCACTTGCCAATGCAGGAGACACCGGTTCAATTCCTGGGTCGGAAAGATCCCCTGGAGGAGGGCATGGCAGTCCACTTCAGTATTCTTGTCTAGAGAATCCCATGGACAGAGCAGCTTGGCAGGCTATAGACCATGGGGTTGCAAAGAGTTGGACACGACTGAAGTGACTTAGCACACCTGTGTACGGCTGAGTACCTTCAAGGTTCACCTGAAACTGCCACAGCGTTGTTAACTGACTATACCCCAGTACAAAATACAAAGTTTAAAGTTTGGGGGGAAAAATAGAGTCACATGCACTCAGAATTTGGCTAGTTTTCATCAGCAGCAAAGGGAACTAAAGTAGAAATTGCAGTCAAATTTTGGGCAATAGACTTCACATATTTTAGTGGAATATTGCCCAAAGGTAGTCTTTAATTGTCTGAGTAAATCACTTCTCTCCCAAAAACAGCTACGTAAGAATATTTAGGGGGACTTCCCTGGTGGTACAATGGCTAAGACTCCACATTCCCAGTGCAGAGTTTGATCCCTGGTCAGGGAACTAGATCCCACATGCCACCATTAAGAGCTTGAATGCTGCAGCTGAAGAGCCCACAAACTATAACTGAGACCCAGCAGAGCCAAATAAATATTTTGGAAGTTTATTTCATTGGGGAGTCAGTGTTGCTGAAAAGTGTCATTAACTCACCTGTCTTTAATTCTTACTTTTCTTACTTTTTATTTTCAGCATAATGGCAGAAACTGCTTCTCCACTGAAGCACTTCGTGCTGGCTAAGAAGACAATTACAGCAATCTTCGACCAGTTACTGGAGTTTGTTACTGAAGGATCACATTTTGTTGAAGGTTAATTTCTCTAAGTTTTTAAAATAATTACTTTGGAAATATATAAAGATCCTTTATTCTTTCAACCTTGGATACAGAACACATACAGAGCATTGTACTATATGAGATACCATAACAAAACCCATTTCTGCTGACCAAAGGAGGAAGATTGAATTATATTAATAGCAACTAAGAAAGAAGTGTATGTGTGAGGTCCTGTTCTAAGCACTTAATAATAGCTCATTTAATATTCAAATCAACACTGAGGCAGATTGTAATCACACTCATTTTAAAGATAAAGGACCTAAGGCACGGAAAAGGTAAGCAGCTTACCAAAGATCACACAGCTTGTAAATGCCCGGACTAAAAAGTCAAGCAGCCTACATTTAGCCATTATACTTATCTCCCTGTCAACTCAAAAGTTAAGTCAACATCTCAGATCTATTTTAGTGAAAAGTGAGACAGGAAAGCTGTGACAAACCTAGACATTGTATTAAAAGCAGAGACATCACTTCGCCAACAAAGGTCCATATAGTCAAAGCTATGGCTTTCCAGTAGTCAAGTATGGATGTGAAAGTTGGACCATAAAGCCTGCGCACCAAAGAATTGATACTTTTGAACTGTGGTGCTGGAAAAGACTCTTGAGAGTCCCTTGGAGAGCAAGGAGATCAAACCAGTCAGCCCTAAAGGAAATCAACCCTGAATAGTCATTGGAAGGACTGATGCTGAAGCTGAAACTCTTAATACTTTGGCCACCTGATGCAAAGAGCCAGCTCAGTGGAGTTGGCTGAAGCTTCAATACTTTGGTCACCTGATGCTGGGAAAGATTGAAGGCAAAATGAGAAGAGGGTGGCAGAGGATGAGATGGTTAGATAGCATCACCAACTCAATGGACATGAATTTGAGCAAACTGGGAGTTAGTGAAGGACAGGGAAGCCTGGCATGCTGTGGTCCATGGCGTCACAAAGAGTCAGACAGAGCTTAGTGACTGAACAACAACCATTACCTATTCAAACCTCACTCTTAACATGTGAATCCCTCTTCTCAGTTCAAGATTTGAAGCTCCTGTCAGAATGAAATTATAATTGGTGGATATTAGGTTCTAGTTACTCTGTTCAGAAATGCATTTTGGTCTTAGGTGGGTACTTTGTATTGATGAATAATAAATACCCTTTTGGGTCTTCCCTGGTAATCCACTGGCTAAGACTGTCCCAATGCAGGGGACCTGGGTTCAAATCCTGGTTAGGGAACTAGATCCTACATGCTGCAACTAAGACACGGCACAACCAAATAAACATTTAAAAAATAAATACTCTTTTGACTGGACCTCTGTAATTTTTAATAATTTTGTACTTCTGAGCAGTATTCTTAATGACCCATTGCAACAAGGCATTCACCTTTTACCAAATTTTCAGATACCATGCTATTTTTATTTTCAAATGTCATGTTAATATAGAACAAAACCAAAATGTATGTACATCTTAAGTATTCTGTTTTATAATTATTGGAGTGGGTTGCCATTTCCTTCTCCAGGGATCTTTCCAACCCAGGAATCAAACCCAGGTCTCCTACACTGAAGGCAGAGTCTTTACTGACTGAGCTACAAGGGAAGCCCTATAATTAACTTAATATTCATCTATATTATTTTGTCTAATACCATTTTAATTTTACAGCAACATATAAGAATCCAGAACTTGACCGAGTAGCTACGGAGGATGATCTGATAGAAATACAGAGGTATAAAAACAAGCTTTCCATCATTGGTGAGGTGCTGTCTCGGAGACACATGAAAGTAGCATTTTTTGGCAGGTAACTCTTGACTATTCTTCTCAAGGATAGTTTTCAGCTTGATCATATCTGCAGCTTTGTTTTTGATGTTTCAGCAACGGTATTCCTTCTCCTTTTTACAGCAGTTTCTGCTCATATTAAATGTTAAAGCTATTAGCATGTAAAAGAATTTGTTCATTTTAGTTCCTGATATAAAAAAAGCTTTATGGTATAAAAAAAGAAAGTCGTTTCTTTTTTAAGGGTGCCCATCTCTAAGAATTGGCTTCTTAGCCAATTATAAGAATAGAAAAACAGATAAGTATCATTTGTGACTTACTCTTTTAAGTTTCTGTTGATTATCAGGTGTGTCTTCCAAAAAGATTTTCAACTCCATGATTCCCAGAGAAAGAAGAAGACATACCATTCCTTAAAGAAATTCTGGAGTGAAAAGTGATTTCTGCCACAGCTCATACATTAATTTAGGGACCATTTGTTAACTGTCTATGTCCCAATCACTCTGTTGGACACTAGAGATACAAAGACAAATGACAAGGCCCATACTTGGTTGTTCAGATATCATGTGTTGTGTATCAGTAGAGGCATTTATTTACTCATTAAGCTAACCTTGTAGAGGGCTTTAGCGCTTGGTGGTAGCCTATGCATAGAATTCTCTGTGTCTTATTCAGTGTCTGACTCCTTTGCATTCTTAAAGTCTCATTCTAAATGTTACTATAGAAACCTTTCCAGACCAAGCTATCTAAGGTATTCCTTTTCAGTTATTCTCTACTAAACCACCTTGTTTATGTCCTTGAAAACTTTTCTTCAGGCTCTGTTTCTGTTTGTCTTTTGTTTTATGTTATTTGGTTTACCCGCTTGACCTTATGCAGAGTCTAGTATGAAGTAAGGAGAAGGCAATGACATCCCACTCCAGAACTCTTGCCTGGAAAATCCCATGGACGGAGGAGCCTGGTGGGCTGCAGTCCATGGGGTCGCTAAGAGTCAGACACGACTGAGTGACTTCACTTTCACTTTTCACTTTCATGCATTGGAGAAGGAAATGGCAACCCACTCCAGTGTTCTTGCCTGGAGAATTCCAGGGACGGTGGAGCCTGGTGGGCTGCCGTCTATGGGGTCGCAGAGAGTCGGACACGACTGAAGCTATGCAGCAGCAGCAGCAGTATGAAGTAAGTCCATGAAAGAGACCCTACCTCGGGTTAGGGTGGAGTAGGAGTCAGAGTAGGAGAAGGCAATGGCACCGCACTCCAGTACTCTTGCCTGGAAAATCCCATGGACGGAGGAGCCTGGTGGGCTGCAGTCCATGGGGTCGCTAAGAGTCGGACACGACTGAGCGACTTCACTTTCACTTTTCACTTTCATGCATTGGAGAAGGAAATGGCAACCCACTCCAGTGTTCTTGCCTGGAGAATCCCAGGGACAGAGGAACCTGGTGGGCTGCCGTCTCTGGGGTCGCACAGAGTCAGACACGACTGAAGTGACTTAGCAGCAGCAGCAGGAGTCAGAGTAGGAGGGAAGAGGCTTGTTGGGGAAGTGATGACTCAGTTGTCCTACTTGAGAAGAAGAAATAGGAATGGGTTTTGCATGTGAAGAAGGTCCAGCCCGGATTTAAGAAGACGGGACCTTAGACGACACCTTGTGGTGGGAATCAAAAAGGCAAGAAAGATAAAAAGGGTAAGGGAGGATCTCTTTATGGGAAAGGTAGGATTTGTTTTCCTCCATTTTATTTTTCTGAAATGTACCTTGCTAATAGTTATGTAAATCAAGTTGTCAACTTTTTCATAAAAAATGGAATCTGGTGAAATTTTTGTACAAAATTGCATTCTAAAAAAGTTGGCCTTTGACCCAGTGAAAGAACAAAATTTTTATCATTATGTGTTGTCATGATTTTGTGCATTCATTCTTCAGGACAAGCAGTGGGAAGAGCTCTGTTATCAATGCCATGTTGTGGGATAAAGTCCTCCCTAGTGGGATTGGCCATACAACCAATTGCTTCCTGAGTGTTGAAGGAACCGATGGAGATAAAGCCTATCTCATGACAGAAGGGTCAGATGAAAAAAGGAGCGTGAAGGTATACCGTTTGACCTTTAGTAGCATAATGCACCTGAAATAATGTCCTTAACTTGTTCTTTTGGAAAGCTCTTTACAAGATGTCTGCATTGCTAGAGATGGAAGAACCATTAGTATTTCTCTTCATAGCTTTTAAAACCATCAGTAATATTTTGGATTTTCTAAAGTACTTTTGCTTCAGAGCTAAATTCTTGGAGGAATAAAACCTGTCTTTAACTTAAAATGAAGATAAATTAGAATTAAAAGTTTATAAAAATTTTAAAGTACTGTTCCCAGTGAAAAGAAAATTACTGAGGTGTGTCATCACTGTTTAATCACAAATCTTGTCTTTCTAAACAAAAGTTTTTTTAAAAAATTGGGCTCTGGAATCTGTTTTTGACCCGCATCTGTGCCTTTAGAAACTGTTTTTGCCTTCAGAATATTTGGTAAGCTAATTCATGTCTAAAGGCTATACTTTATCAGATAAAGGCCAGTGGTAGTTCCCTGCTGCTGCAGCTGCTAAGTCGATTCAGTCATGTCTGACTCTGTGCAACTCCATAGACGGCAGCCCACCAAGGCTCTGCTGTCCCTGGGATTCTCCAGGCAAGAACACTGGAGTGGGTTGCCATTTCCTTCTCCAGTGCGTTAAAGTGAAAAGTGAAAGTGAAGTCGCTCAGTTGTGTCCAACTCTTAGCGACCCCATGGACTGCAGCCTACCAGGCTCCTCCGTCCATGGGATTTTCCAGGCAAGAGTACTGGAGTGCGGTGCCATTGCCTTCTCCAGTAGTTCCCTACCTTGTATAAATTTCTTAAGGAATTCAGTGGCACTAGGTTTTTTCAGCCAAACCAAAAGAAAAAACAATTAGGATGCAAGGTGTTTGCTTTGGTATGAAAGCAAGTGGAAAAGGCACTGCTTCTCATTATATTCACTTCAATCATAAGAGCTTTCCCACAAATACAGAAGTTCAGTATGTGAAGATCCATGCCATTTTAGTTTTGACTAAACTGTAGGTGAATTCATAGGTCTAGTCATCCTCCTGTGAATTTGCTGTTTGATCACAGCAGGTAACTCAATCGGCCTAATACCCTTCTGTATTTATTTATGAACAATAAATGAGATGATATTTATAAAAATGTTCAAAACTTTTAAGCCATACAGAGGAGTCACAAGTTTTTAATTCTGTCAGAAAGTTTATAAAAGCAAGCAAAAAACCACTACCTATCATTGTCACTGTGGAAATTCACTTCAACCCTGATCAGGACTACTGTGGCCATTTGATAATAGATGTTTCCCTTTTAAAGTTTCGTTTAAGTTGCAAAAGAATCGTAGAGGTATGTGTGCTGATGCCCTTTCCTTGATTATTAATCTTGTCTTAAGCCCTTTGAACTTAATTTGTATGTTTAATTTAACACGTATATGAAAGATAATAAACAAATGTCTATCAGAAGTCATCTTGAGTAGAAATATTTTAGAGAGCTTAAACGGAAAGGCCATCAGTCAGTTCAGTTCAATTGCTCAGTCGTGTCCGACTCTTTGTCACCCCCTGGACTGCAGCACACCAGGCTTCCCTGTCCATCTCCAACTCCCAGAGTTTACTCAAACTCATGTCCATTGAGTCGGTGATGCCATCCAACCATCTCATTCTCTGTTGTCCCCTTCTTTTCCTGCCTTCAATCTTTCCCAGCATCAGGGTCTTTTCACATGAGTCTGTTCTTCCCATCAGGTGGCCAAAGTATTGGAGTTTCAGCTTCAGCATCAGTCCTTCCAAAGAATATTCAGGACTGATTTCCTTTAGGATGGACTGCTTGGATTTCCTTGCAGTACAAGGGACTCTCAAAAGTCTTCTCCAGCACCACAGTTCAAAAGCATCAATTCTTCTGCAGTCAGCTTTCTTTACAGTCCAACTCTTAACATCCATACATGACTACTGGAAAAACCATAGCTTTGACTAGACAGACCTTTGTTGGCAAAGTAATGTCTCTGCTTTTTAATACGCTGTCTAGGTTGGTGATAGCTTTTCTTCCAAGGAGCAAATGTCTTAATTTCATGGCTGCAGTCACCATCTGCAGTGATTTTGGAGCCCCCCAAAATAACTTCCCTAGTGGACTTCCCTGGTGTCTCAGACGGTAAATTATCTGCCTACAATGCCAGAGACCCAGGTCAATTCCTTGGTCAGGAAGATCTCCCGGGGAAGGAAATGGCAATCCACTCCAGTATTCTTGCCTGGAAAATCCCATGGACGGAGGAGCCTGGTAGGGCTACAGTCCATGGAAAGAATCGGACATGACTGAGTGACTTCACTTTCCTTTCCTTTTCCATAAATAAAGTCTGTCACTGTTTCCACTGTTTCCCCATCTATTTGCTATGAAGTGATGGGACCAGATGCCATGATCTTAGTTTTCTGAATGTTGAGTTTTAAGCCAACGTTTTCACTCTCCTCTTTCACTTTCATCACAAGGCTCTTTAGTTCTTCTTCACTTTCTGCCATAAGGGTGGTGTCATCTGCATACCTGAGGTTATTGATACTTCTCCTGGCAATCTTGATTCCAGCTTGTGCCTCATTCAGCCCAGCGAATGGGCATAGTCATTAACTTTAAAGCATGCTTGTGTGAATACTGCCTAGTGACATTCCTTTACCCGCCCCCGCATTAGTAAGCAATAAATTCACTTTAGAAGAGTCAGGAAATACAATTAGAAAAAAATAAAAGAAACTTCACAACTCACACACTTCCAAAATCAGTGGAAATACTTTGGTATAGAGTTAAATTGGTGTTTCTCTGTATTTTTAAAAGAAAATGGTATATGCTATTTTGTGATTTGCTTTTTTTCCCTTAATATATTGTAGATTTTTTTTTCATACATACAGTATAATCAGGTTCAGGTGTTGCATAGGATGCCATTTGTTGGGGCATTTAGAATGTTTCCAGCCCACATTGGCACGATGGTATGAGTCACCTGTTTTCATGGCTGTTATTTTTTTCGTACTTGGTAATTTTAAACCTCAGGTTTTTCAAGATTTCCCCAGATGGTTTTATTTCAAATTATATAAAGTACTGCTTTTTCTACATGTTTTGCAAAAATAAGCTTAGCAAGTCCTAATATTTAACATTTTTCTTGAATTTTGTTACAAGTAGTTTTGTTTTTTCTTCCCTTCCCTCTTTAGACAGTTAATCAGCTGGCCCACGCCCTTCATATGGACAAAGACTTGAAAGCTGGGTGTCTTGTGCATGTGTTTTGGCCAAAGGCAAAATGTGCCCTCTTGAGAGATGACCTGGTTTTAGTAGACAGGTAAAATTACATATGAAATGTTATCTCGTTGTAAAAGTTTTGTTTAATAGAAATGCTGGCTTGTGTGTAGAATGCAGTACATAAAAATTTTAAATGTTCTATTGCTGCTTTTTTCTGCTTTGCTAGATTTTAACAGAACATTTAAGGTATTATTTTTTGTTTTGTTTCTTAATGGTTACATGAAAGTGCTGATTTATCAGTATGATTCTAGTACAGGAAATTTCAAGAATTTACCACTTTTTTCGCTAGATTGACTTTGTGGTTTGGATAGTGGGCTGGGCCTTAGAGACTGTCTGATTCTAGATATGTTGATTGTTGTGGTTTAGTCGCTGAGTCGTGTCTGACTCTTGACTCCATGGACTGTAGCCTACCAGGCTCCTCTGTCCATGGGATATCCCAGGCAAAAATGCTGTAGTGAGTTGCCATTTCCTTCTTTGGGGGATCTTCTTGACCCAGGGATCAAACCTACATCCATGGGAGCCCAGATATCTTTGATAGATAACTCTAACCAGTTACTGTTTTTAATCAGTAGTCATTCTTGAGACCTAGTTTCCCAAAATAACTGCTGGACAGTTCATATGGCTTTTCTTTGTTCAAGAATTAATCAAATGCTTTTGTAATTTATTCCTAGCTCTTCTGATTAACCTGCATTTAGTATGTTCTTTAAAAATCATCCTGCTACATTGGTGCTTAATAAAATGGTAATGCATGTCCCTTTAGCAGAGTCCTTAACAAAAAAAAAAGTAGTTAAATGATTTTTTTTAAATTGTCGTATGCTCTTTTAAGTTAAAATTTCAGTGTTTTGGGAAATTTTTTTTTTTATTTGATGAGGGCCTTCCCTTGAGAGAAAAGGTACTTGGGAAATAAAAACATTGGGTTTATTTTTTTATGTTTTGAATTTTTAAAATAATTAATTTTTGGTCATACCATGCGGCATATGGCATCTTAGTGCCTCAACCAGGGATTGAACTTGCACCCCCTAACCATTGAACTGCCAGAGAAATCGCCTAAAAACATTTAGTTTAAATATAATAGTTTTAATTTTTCTTTTACTTCATGGCCAGACTGCATCCATGACCCCAACCTGTTTATCTTGCCAGCTGGTCACAGGATACATCAAGCCAATGTATATACAGTTGGACTATACTTTTTATAGTATAAATTGTGTATTAGCCTCATTATTTTTTCTAGTACTTATTTTCAGCCTCCCAAAGCATAATGTTTTTTTTTATTAGAATATAATTGCTTTATAATGCTGTGTTAGTTTCTGCTGTACAGTGAAGTGAATCAACTATGTGTATGCATATGTCCCCTCCCTTGGGCCTCCCAGACCTCCCTCCACCCCACCACGCCCTCCCACCCATCTAGGTCATCACACACCATCAAACAGGACTTCCTGTGCTTCATAGCGGGTTCCCACTAGCTATCTATTTTAACACGGGGTAGTGTGTGTGTGTGTGTGTGTGTGTGTGTGTGTGTATGTATACACACGCACGCACACACACACACACACACACACACACACACACACATATATATATATATCAGTCTTAATCTCCCTGAGAAAACCATAATTTAAAAGGACACATATACCCCAGTGTTCATTGCAGCACCACTTAAAGTAGTCAGGACAAGGACACAACCTAAATATCTAATGACAGGTTAATGGATGAAGAAGTGGTACATATATACAGTGAAATATTACTCAGCCATAAAAAGGAAATAGCGTCATTTGTGGAGATGCAGATGGACCTAGAGAGTCTGACACACAGAGTAGAGTAAGTCAGAAAGAGAACAACAAATATCATATATTAAAGCATAAAGATTTTAAATATCTATCATGTTACTTGTCTTGTTAAAAATCATGAGGTTTTCTCTGTTTAATAAATAAACATTTTTAACATTTGTCAGTTGGATAGGTTCTGGGAGTTGTCAGCAGAACAGAAATATATAGTGCACAATTCTCAACTTTCCACAACTGCTCTCTTATAGGTGAGAAAGTAATTTAAATCTCCTAGGCCTCAGACTGATAACTGGTAGAAATCCTATCCTTTAGACTTCAGCTAATTCTTAAAAGTTAAAAAAATTCTCTCTCTATCTTGGAGGTCCAGTGGTTAAGAATCTGCGCTTCTCTGCAGGGGGTGTGAGTTCGATCCCTGATTAGAGAACTGGGGATTTCATATCTTACATGCTGTGCAACATGGCAAAAAGAAAAAATATATATGTACATATATATATATATAAAATATAATTCTTATTTTATTCCCATTAGTCCAGGCACAGATGTCACTACAGAGCTGGATAGCTGGATTGATAAGTTTTGCTTAGATGCTGACGTCTTCGTTTTGGTTGCAAATTCCGAATCAACTCTAATGAACACGGTAGGATCTTATCATTATTTTGTTTGAGTGATAGAATATGAAGTAATATCCTTTCTGATTATGAAAACTAAGGGAAATCCAAATCATGTATTAGAAGGAAGCTGTGATATCAGGGGTGAATGAAGGGGTTTGTGTTTCTGTGGGACTAGAAGGACTGATTTTGGATTGATGGGTCTAGCTTGTAGTGAGTATTTGAGTCTGAGGTGTGTTGTTGACATTCACTGTAGTTATTTGCAAGTTTCTAAAGGAACAGACACCAGAATTGTTAGGCTGTTGACTTAAGTATTTTAAATAAGATATAACACTCCCACCCCACCTCCCTGTCTGGCAGGCAGAGCTTTTCACATTTTGAGTTTTGTTAGCTTTCTCACAAAGGTTTACCTGTGTACGCCCTAGATTTCTGCTTACCTGTGTACACTCTAAGCTGCTGTTAAACGCAGAAGATTATTTATCCAGGATATGTAGAACCAGACATAAATAAACTTTCCAGAGTTTTGATATCTAATATCCAAAGCTGTAGTGTAATTTTTAAACATTATTATTCCTCAAAAGCATATAAATGGCTAAACACCATTAAAACCTAGGTGTTACCAACAAGTCCTGTTTTGTCACTGTGTTATGAGTGTTTATGTGGCCTGATCTATATCATAAACCATGTTGCTGTGATAGCTGTTTACAATCTGATGGTATAAAAAATAGGTAAATGTTTAAAATCTGGTTTAGAGTAACTCCATTATTTAGGTGTCAGATAAACAAACTTTGATATTTATCTTGACTTTGGTACCTTTGTTTATGTTATTCTTGGCTCACAATTCTTTCCCCTCTCAATTTTTCCATCCTTAAAAAAGCTGTTCAGTACTATCAAGCCCATCTTTATCACCACTTCCTCCTCTATAGATCATTTCTTAATTTCAGTTGGATGTTTATAGCATTTATGGCACATACCTTTTATTGTTTATTATGATACGTGTGTCTTACATTAATTTACTTAGTCTAAATCTTCAGGAAGATTTGAGGTAGATTTTTAAAAATACTATCATATCTAGCAATATCCTATGTCCTACATGTAGTAGAAACAGATAAATATTTGTTCAATTGAATTTCAGTAAAGACTCATGAGAGACGCAGGAAAACCTTAACTTTTGCTTTCTTATATTTTAATTTTGTCATCTCTGGAAGTTTAATGTTCAGAGTGCTTTGGGATCTTTTATCTCAGTGGGTGTTCTGGGTGTTCTCACTGTTGTTAAATGGTTCAAACCTTTAGATTCAAATAAGGTTTCACATATAAATACAGAAATAAAGTAGCTTTAAAAGTGAACATACTGTTGGATATTGGATGTTTTTCAGGAAAAACAGTTTTTTCACAAGGTAAATGAGCGACTTTCCAAGCCTAATATTTTTATCCTGAATAATCGTTGGGATGCCTCTGCATCAGAGCCAGAATATATGGAAGATGTAAGTTACATTTTTTCCCTTAAGTTTGGAAATATAGCAATGTACATTGGTATCTGAGAAAACAATACACATCATAGAGTAGAACATCATAAGCAGCTACGCTCTTACTTGAGAAAAGAGTATAATTGTACAAAACCTGAAGTGGATATGTGCTAAGGACAGAGTATTAAGCTACTTTGAAATCAAGTTGTATTATGACAGTGCTGTCAAATCATCTTAGATCTTGAAACACCCTTTTTAATTCTCTATTTAAGTATAACATAACAGAAGAGTGTACAACTCATTGGTGTCCAGCTCAGTGAATTTTACAAATTTAATACCTTTGTAAGGGTCCAGGTCAAGAAGCAGAACATTCCAGCCCCCCGGTATCCCCCATTTCTAGTCTCTACCCTCCAACCGAAGGATAACCACTTGTGTCTCTGATAGCCTAAATTAATTTTTCACGTTGTTCAACTTTGTGTAATGGAACCACGTAGTATTTACTTCTGTGTCAGGTTTCTTTTGTTCAATTAAATTTGTGACATATATCCATTCTGTTGTGCATAGATGAAGTACATTCTCCATCACCACATTGAGAGTGCTGCATGATTTGTATCATTGCCAGTGCTTGGTATTTTTTGCTTTTGTTTTTCATTTTAGTCATGCTGGTGGTTTTAGAAACTTTTTAGAAAGGATAAAGAATCTGGCATTTAGTGTACAAGTAATGTTTAATTTGCTTGATGGTATTTCTGATTTTAATAGTAGTATGTATTTATTATTTTTTTTAAGAAAACTTGTAGAGAATTCTTTGGCAGTCCCGTAGTTAGGACTCCATGCTTCCATTGCAGGGGACATGGGTTCAATCCTTGGTTAGGGAACTAAGATTCCCACAAGCCACATGGCCTGGTCAAAAATAAACAAAAAAACTTGAGAAAATACATTAAAAAAATAAAATTTATACTATCCCATCACTATTCACATTTAGATTATTTGCTTTCATTCTTCCCCTGACTCCCCCCCAAATTGAAATTTTGCTTAATGTGAAACCTTATATCTTGTTATTAACTCATTTTGTAATCATACTCTTTCAAATCAAGCTCTCATTTAATCATCAGAGAATCAGAAGATAGCACCCACAGATAGTTCTTCTCCATTCTTCTTTAGTTTAATTTTATTAAGTCTTAACATGGAGATCTCTTATCATAGCCATAATGTTAAAGGCTGGTACTAAACCCTAACTAACTTCTAATCCTTATTCCTGATTTAGATACCCAAGTGCTAATCTTAAACTTAATGCTACAGCTCTAATCCATAGCTAAAGTATTCTTCCCAATTTTAATTCCCATTGTTTTTTGAAAGAAAAATATACTGTTTATGCTCTGATTTCAAAATAAAACTAACTTCATTATAGCAAATTTATTGCAGCACTTATTTTCTAATTTTAAAGGTATTAATAGCTTCATTATAGAAAATTTAGAAAATAAAATCCTAAGGAAGAAATTAAATTGCCACCCATTTTAGTGAGTGTTGCCTGCATGCCACGTATTAATTACATAAATATGTATACACATGATATATCCTTAATAGAGAATTAAAAACCTTTCCCTGTGCCATTAAGTACTAGTATTTGTCTACAATATATTTCTTAATGGTTGTGTAGTATTTGATGGTCCATCAGAATTTTAAATTAAATGTTCAAGGAAGAATCATTAAGAGGAAGATTTCCTATCAGCAAGTATCAGACTTCATTTATTAGAATTTTTGAATTTATTTGTTAATTATAAGGCAAAACTAACAAAACATTGTAAAGCAGCTATACTCCAACTTTTTAAAAAGTAGTTGAAAAAAATAGTATAAAAAAAGTATAAGGCAACTGTTACTACATAGTATAGTAATCATTTCAGTTCAGTTAAGTCGCTCAGTCGTGTCCGACTCTTTGTGACCCCATGAACCGCAGCATGCCAGGCCTCCCTGTCTATCACCAACTCCCGGAGTCCACCCAAAACCATGTCCATTGTGTTGGTGATGCCATCCTTAATATCACAATAATTGGAGTTTAGTATAGGCCTATAACTCATATTTGTTTAGTTATTAGAATTCTTTTAATACCCTTTTTTTGTGTGTGCTAGGTACGCAGACAGCACATGGAAAGATGCCTGCATTTTTTGGTGGAGGAGCTCAGAGTTGTGGATCCTTTAGAAGCACGCAATCGTATCTTTTTTGTTTCTGCGAAGGAAGTTCTTAGTGCTAGGAAGCACAAAGCGCAGGGGATGCCAGAAGGTGGTATGTATTCATTATAGATTTCCTTTGGAAATATGAATATAGATTATAAAAGTAACATGCAAATATCTTATCTTGCTATATACTAGGTTTTAAACTCTTCACCTAAATATTACAGGTGGGGCACTTGCAGAAGGATTTCAGGCAAGATTACAAGAGTTTCAGAATTTTGAACAAATCTTTGAGGTAGGAATTTTGTGAATGTATTGACTAATATAGAACTGTAGCATTGGTTGGAAAGTGAGCATAATCTTCTGTTTTCATTACCTGTCTTTGTTAATAACCTTTGGTGTTATTTAGTGTAGTTTCTGACAGAACAAGTGAAGCAAGGAAAGTTTGAAGAAAGAAGGTCCCTGCAAAATGGATGATCTGTAAGAACAGAGAATTAAAGATTGTAATTTCTTATTCTTTTTTTTTTAAATGTATTTGTATCTAAATGAGACATTATTTTCTAATACTGTGTTGTGTAATGAATATAATACTCTATATTCAGTAGTTAGGGACAAGATTAAAGAAATGTAATTGCTGTTGGAATGGGTAATAGAGCTAAACGAAGATCTTTTTTCTTTTGATAGAACATAGTTAACGCCATTTGACAAAAGTTAATAACATTTCTCAACTGTATTGCCACCTGTTAATTCTCCATGTTTTATGCCAAATGTGCTGAACAAAACAAACGGATGCAAAAATAATTAAGATACAGGTCCTATACTTTAGGGGAATCTAAGCTACTGAGGTGCAGGAATAACTAATGTGTGTGCCAGTGGAGAGAGAAGATCCTGTTATATTTTGGGATAGGTGTTTTATTCAGAGACCTTAAAACATCCTAGATTGACTGAAAAATACTTTAGCTGTTAATCTTCTTGGCTCTCATTTAGCTCTGTCTAGTTGTATTTATTAGATTACATATCTCCTCACCCCCAGATGAACACAAATACTCAGAACTGAAAAAACTTCCATCTGTAATTCTTCCTTATAAGTAGTAACTATTATAATACTAAGGACTTAAATATTGAATGTACTTGGCAGAATTTTTAAAATTAATCATTTGCTCACTATCGCCTACTTTTAATTTGGTGAGAAGAAGAAAGGCCATTAGGTAGACAAACACAAAATGTTTAAGACAGCCTACTCTGTTCCCTTGGTAAAGTGTTTCTGATTCTTCAGAGGTCCCTGGAATATCAACAGGTGTTCTGTCAAGTTAAGCTGTAGGATACATGATATCCCAGTTACTTAAAAATCATTTTTATATTCTTTCCCTTTTCTTGCACAAGAGATTCAATCCTCTACCCACTCTTATCAGGAACAGTCATTTCATCCATGGGAAAAATATTGGGGAGAGTATCTTTTGTTGTTTTGCTCATCTTTTCCTATTTATTGAACTTTTCTTTCTTTGTGTGTATGTGTTTATCATTGATTTCTCCTACCAAATCATGTACTGTTCAGTTATACACTCATACCTCTTTCATATTGGTTCCTGGTACAGCTTTTGCTTTCCCAGAATATCTCCTTGAAGAGGTGGGAATGAGAAGAATAAAAGATGTGCTGTAGAGCACTGGTTCCCAAACCTGGCTGGTGATGAGAAACACATGAGGTACTTTAGAGACCTGCAGGCTCCTGACCTATCCCAGAGACTTAATCCAGTAGGGCTAGGATGGACCTAGGAATCTCTTGTATGTTTAAAGCTCCCCAAGTGAATGCAATAATCAGGAGGAGTTGGGAACTGTTCTTTCTAATGTTTTTAGAAGAAACTTGGTATTTCACTTTTTTATTTTAAAAGTTCTTTTGAGAATCTAAAAATTATGTTTGGAAAAAACTATTTATGAGCAAGAGCTTTTCCATGAAGTTGTAGAGAATGTTAGAAATAGTCCAGAGAAGGCAATGGCACCCCACTCCAGTACTCTTGCCTGGAAAATCCCATGGACGTAGAAGTCTGGTAGGCTGCAGTCCATGGGATTGCTAAGAGTCAGACACGACTGAGAGACTTCACTTTCACTTTTCACTTTCCTGCATTGGAGAAGGAAATGGCAACCCACTCCAGTGTTCTTGCCTGGAGAATCCCAGGGACGGGGAGCCTGGTGAGCTGCTGTCTGTGGGGTTGCACAGAGTTGGACATGACTGAAGCGACTTAGCAGCAGCAGTAGCAGCTAATAGTCATATGGGCAAACAATTTTGTCTTGATGGCCAAACCTTTTTTTGGTAATTACATTGACAGCTCTTTTCAACTTTTTGCCAAAGCTCAAATTTGTTACCTTTAAAATTAATTTTGATAATTTATGATTTCTTATTAATTGATACATTGCTGAGAATTTATAATCTAGTATAAAATTGTTTATTAAAAATTTTTGTATTCCTTTTCTATATGTCTATATACCTATATATAGATATAGATATATCATTAGATAAAGTATATAAGAAATATATATATTTTAATATTAATTGAGATTTGTCAATGATTTTGTTGCTTTGCTGTATCCTCTAAAGATTAATTGAATAATTTATCAGTTTATAAATAGCATTTTTTGGTTGTTAGTCATTCAGTTCAACTAATGTTTACAGAAAGTTTTTTTCTGCTTTCATTATAAAAGGGGAATGAATTTGTGGGTGTAGCTTTGGATGTCTTCCATAGCTTTCAGTATCCAGATTTCATTGTTGATTAATTTTTAATTATAGTTTTTGGCATTTCCTACTCAATACAGGAGTTATTAAAATTCAGGTATTTTGATTCTTCCCATATGACTTTTCTTGATTTCTCTTTTTTTACGTTGTGATGACATGTGGCCTTAAATGCCCATTTTCTGTTTTCAGAATTGACTTCTGTTTGTGTGTGTAGTCTTACGGTTTTTGTGAAAAGAAAAACTGTATCAAGTTCATCATTTTATCAAACAATCTGATCTTTACCATAGACCTCTTGAGATTCATTTGATTTAGAAGAAGCTGAAAGGTATATGGTATCTTGGTGTTCTTTCTTGCAGTTCTTCTGTCAGTTTAAAATATTTCCAAGTAACAATTTGGAGTGGTAAATAGCATGTTATTGGGTATTTGGGGTCTTTTATCAAGGGGACTTGACAAATATGTTTTATGTTTTAATTACACATAAATATTAATATTTATAAATTTGTAACTGTGTATGACTAGTTGTAAGCTATTTTCTTTAGATGTTAGTAGAAAATCAGAAGATCTTAACTGAAGTGTGATTATTGTTTTGCTTCTAATCTTTAATAAGTTTTAAGCAGCCTCTAGCATATTCTGACAAGATAGAATTTAAATTGTCTGGTGTGGTATTTTAAACTTCACCTTATGAAAGCAGAGTTTCTGATGAAATAAGTCTGGTACTACTGCAGGCTATATGTGACCTCCATGGAGATTCATAAGTATGTTAGTGTATATAGGACTCTGAGAAATGGTTCAGTAAAGCTTTATTTAAATTAGCATTTCCTATACTTCATTTGGAATAGAGTATTCCTTTTGTAGTTGACTTTTGATATTTTTCTGAGCAGTGGGAACATCAGTGTGGCATACTTTTTAATTAGAAAACAATTGCCTGTTTTCTTCTTTCTACATATTCACTACTGTATATTTTTGGATCAAGGAATAACTTGTAATAACTTGGAGATTTTTCCTTTTTGTCTAGTCTAGCTCTAATACTGTGCTGTTATCTACAAATTTGGGGTCTTCATTGCTGATATCTAGATCTGCTTCATCGAGGAACATAGAATTTCTTTTAACTTTTTTTTCTTTTAAAACTATTCTTATTCTTTTATAATAGTTTTGTAAAGGTTAATTTGGCAATTAATGAGACAGTTATTTAAAGTAAAATCAAAGCTTTGTTTTGGTCATTAAAAAATAAGCAGTTGATATTATAGTTGATATTATGTAGTTTTGGTGGCTTTTGCTCTGGCATGTACAAAACAGTAATACTCTTAACTTCCTAATCTTTTCAAGATTAATGATAATTGAGAAACTTATAAATGAGCTTGATGATGAGCAAAAATGAGATTATGCTTTGAAAAAAAGTAGTGGGCTCTGAGTTAAGGAAACTGTTAGCTAAATGAATTATCCTCATGTACCCTGGAGCTAAAGAAATGAATCTATTTTGTTTTCTATACACTCCAGTATTCTGGCCTGGAGAATTCCATGGACTGTATAGTCCATGGGGTCACAAAGAGTCAGACATGACTGAGTGCTTTCACTTTCTGTAAAGTGAAGTGAACAAAATAATCATTTTAGAAATGTGAAGGCTTAATATAGATTATAAATAGGACATTGATTGAATGTATACTAATGATTTCAAGGTAACAAGTAACAGTGCTGCTAGGGTATTGACTGCCTTTAAAACTTAAAAGCTATTTATTTTGATAAAGGATAGTATTACTTTAGGAAGTAATTATCAGTTTGTACCAGTTTTATATTAAGCTCAAGAAAATAAATTCATGAAAATATTAGAGAGTTGGAAGGTATATCCTTTTAAAAATTTATTGTAAAAAATAAACATGGTGTCCTACAGAACATCTATTTTGGGTATTGACGTTGTGACCCAGATGAGTGTTCCTTGATTGTTCGAAGACCAGCTAGCATTTCCCTACAGATGCTTGAAGTTGTTTTCAGATGTTAATGTCAGTATAGAATTAGACTTTCTATGAAGTAAAAGTGAAAGGCCAATTTTAATTTAGTAATTTTGCAAAGATTTAAGTGATGAATCACAGTAAATGTTTTAAATAACAAGCAGTATGCACACATACTGAAATTGAAACAATTTCACAAAAGAAACATCCATGATCATATGTGATGCATTTTGATGTATTATTCTCTGTGTAAAAAATACTCGTCATGAATCACTGATTTGTACAACTGTTAGTAAGTTAAGAGCTGCAATTAACTTGAAAGTAAAACATGAGATAACGTATCATTCTGACTTGTATGCACACTCTATATTGTCCCATGACAATAATGGGATTATCTTAGAAATAGCTATAGATATTTTCTATAAACAATTTAAAATACTATGTTGTTTACTGTTAAAACAGTATTTTTCAGTTTGTTCAGGCTTTAATCTGTAGAAGTTCTTTTGTGAATTTTATGCGGCATCATTCAACTAATTTTTTTCAATGTAGAATTCTGGTTCCATGGCTTAAGAACTTTATGAGGTTATCAATTACAAATTTGAGGAAGATCAAGATAGATGAACTAGAAATAGATTAAAGGTGATCCAAGTAAAATTAGTAATCTAATAGGAAATCTTTTTTAACATTGAAAATAGTACCCTTTTTAATTTGTTTTTGAAGATAGTATAGTCAAAGATCCATTGCACATTACTGTGTAAAATTACACAAAGCTATGAACTTGCTGTTAAAGCTTTTTTATTTTTGAATCCTTGACTTTTTTTAACCTTTATAACTTTAAGTTGTGTTTATGTTTCATTTATTTTTTTTCCTTATGTCAGTTTTGGTTAATGTTATGAACAGCAAGTTTTTGTGTTTAAATTCCTGAAAATGTTTGGATGGAATTACAGTAATGTGTTATGGCTTGGGCCCCTCGCAGGAGTGTATCTCGCAGTCAGCAGTGAAAACAAAGTTTGAACAGCACACTATCAGAGCTAAACAGATACTAGAAACTGTGAAAAACATAATGGATTCAGTAAACGTGGCAGCAGCAGAGAAAAGGTATGAATTCATTTTATTGCAAAATAAAAATTATTTTTGTGTCATTATAAAAAGACTGATATAAAATTTTTATTATTATTGAATACCTTTCACACTAACATCAGCCTGATAGGTTTAGCTGATGCCTTCTTGCATGTTTTTTAATGAATATTTGAAACTGTTAAGCATTTTTTTTTTTTTAACAACCTTGAGCACATTATTTACATTCTCAGTATTGCATTCTCCGGAGAAGGCAGTGGCACCCCACTCCAGTACTTTTGCCTGGAAAATCCCATGGATGGATGAGCCTGGTAGGCTGCAGTCCATGGGGTCGCTGAGGATCGGACACGACTGAGCGACTTCACTTTCACTTTTCACTTTCATGCATTGGAGAAGGAAATGGCAACCCACTCCAGTATTCTTGCCTGGAGAATCCCAGGGACGGGGGAGCCTGGTGGGCTGTGGTCTATGGGGTCACACAGAGTCGGACACGACTGAAATGACTTAGCAGTAGCAGCATTGCATTCTCAGAATATGATCTCAGTATTCTTGTGTGTGAGTTGTGAGTTTTAAATGTTCAGTGACTTGGAAATATCTTTAAAGCAGTGAAAGAACCATTTCTTCAAACAGAATTTTTCAAACTTCCAAACAGGTGACTTTTTTTTTTTTTACATTCAACCTGTCACTCAAATTTTATTTACTCATATGTTGAAATCTTGAAATCACTCTTTTATGCCAGTTGTGGTTTTATATCAGCTGGTAAACAAGCAAGGTGGTACTACCTGCCAGACAGAAGGTGAATTTGGTAAGCATTACTCCATATGTCATACTGTAGTACAGTATTTTATTCCATTTATTGTCTTATAATGATGAAAACGAATACAGAAACCAGCACTATTCAAAGAAAAGGGTAGTTCTCACAAACATCGGTACACTTGAAACTAAGATCAAGATGTTATTAGATGTTACAAGCATAATGATGTTAAGCCTCAACTGAACCTTTAAGTGGACTTAAGCCAATCAATGGAAAGATATAAAGCATCTAAGATTAAATCTAAGATGATATAAAATTGGAAATTTTAAATGTATTTGATCTTGCTGAGAAGAAAACTCCTCTCATATCTAGGTCTGTTGCCTAATTTTGGCACTTTTGCAGAATGCATTATGTATAAAATTAGAGAATTTGCAGCATAATAAACACAAGGGTCAGAACCCAGAGTCTGATCGCTAGCCTTGTCACAGTGTTTATGTATATTGAACTCAGTTGCTATATTACGGTAGCCAAAGTAAGTATTGGTCCACTGGGTTGACCTTAATTTTTATAAAAATATAAACATTGAAATAAACCTGGCACAAAAAACAGATGTGACTTGAGGATGGTTTGTAACTCTTTTAGCTAAAGATATTAAAAAAAAAAAAATCTCAGGCTTTTGTTTTCCTATATCATCCAAGGGTTAACAAATTTAGCAGATAGTAAATATTCTAGGCTTTGTGGGTCATACTGTCTATTTTGCAGCTACTCAGTTCTGCAGTTTAGAGCAAAAGCAGCCGATTACACCCAATAGGTACATGAATGCATGTGACTGTATTCCAAGGAAACTAACAAAAACTAGCAGCTGGCTGGTGTGAGCTTGCAGGGTGCTTTATTAAGTAGACTCAATAATGAGTTAGTTTTATTTTAAATATTTGTATCTGTGAAATGGGTGGAGATTTAGAATCCTTATTAATCCTTTGTGGGATTCAGGTGCCACAGGAGCAGAGAGAGAGGAGTTTCTATCCAGTTATCTGTAAAACATTTTATGAGTGAAATGTTATTTGAATCCCTTTTAGATGTTGAAATACAAGGTGTTTTTTTTTGTTTGTTTTCTTATATCACACTAACAGATGGTTCAATATATGTGAGTGTCTCCTTAATTTCTTTTTTTTTTTTTACTTTTTTTTTATTTTTATTTTTTTTTACTTTTTTACTTAATTTCTTTAGAACTTAAATGTATCCTGAATATAATTACTCTTCATACTACAATAGGGTTTATTCAATAGAAGAGAGGGAAGACCAAATTGATAGACTGGACTTTATCCGAAACCAGATGAACCTTTTAACACTGGATGTTAAAAAAAAAATCAGGGAGGTTACAGAGGAGGTTGCAAATAAGGTGGGTAACGTTAGTTTTGTGATAATATCTGGGAATGATAATACTTTTGATAGTGCTAAAAATATTATCCATCTGTTACTTTAAAAGAATATTAAGTTTTTTCAATTTGATTTTTTTGAGTAGTCAGTCATCTTGTTTAAATTTTCTAATTTTGATTTTTTTGTATTTCCAGGTTTCATGTGCAATGACAGATGAAATTTGTCGACTCTCTGTTTTGGTTGATGAATTTTGTTCTGAGTTTCATCCTACTCCAAGTGTACTGAAAGTATACAAAAATGTAAGTTACATTGTTATTAAGTGTGATTCAGATACAGTTTACTTATCTTGTTGCTGCTACTGCTGCTGCTAAGTCACTTCAGTCGTGTCCGACTCTGTGCGACCTCATAGACGGCAGCCCACTGAGTCTTATTCCACTCTTCAGTGATTTGGGCATTTTAGTGTCTTCATGGCAATCAGTACAGGATTAAACTGTTAGATCTCCTGTGCATTCTTATAATAAATGTAAATTATAAAATACACAAGAAAATTATCCACTTCAAAAGAATAAAGTCATTTTAGTGTTTACTACTTTTTTAGTGTTTTTATAAAGTCTGTATATGTTCTAGAGAAGAAAATAATGTGGACACTTATTACCATTGTTAACAGGAGTTAAATAAGCACATAGAAGACGGAATGGGAAGAAATTTGGCTGATCGGTGCACCAGTGAAGTCAACGCTTCAATGCTTCAATCCCAGCAAGAAATTATTGGTAATATTTATGTCTGCAAGTTCATATGTAGTTTTTTCATATGTATATTTATTAAAATATCTTTTAGATATCTTATAAAATGTAAGACATTATTTACTGTTGTTAACCAAAGTATCATAATTTGGTTCTTTCTAGAAAATCTGAAGCCATTACTTCCAGCTGGTATTCAGAATAAACTACATACACTGGTTCCTTGCAAGAAATTTGATCTTAGCTATGACCTAAATTGCCACAAGTTATGTTCAGATTTTCAGGAGGATATTGTATTTCGTTTTTCTCTGGGCTGGGCTTCTCTTGTCCATCGTTTCTTGGGCCCTACAAATGCTCAGCGGGTGCTTCTAGGATTATCGGAGCCTATCTTTCAGGTATCTATCTATATATAAATATTTTTTGGTAGGCTTTTTTTTTTTTTAATTTTCTATTTGAGTAGGCTTTTTATTAGGTGGTTATTGCTATACTGTACAGGTATGTATCTGATTCTACCAGTTGAGAGTCTCTTTTTATTTCATTTGTGCGATTTTCTCTGTAGAACTAGCTGTGTCAGCTTTGCTTATTTGTACGGTAATATTTATGATATAGAGCCATTTTAGAATTAAGTATACTACTATGTTTAAGGGAAAGCCAGTTCCCAAATTTTCATTCAATACTGTTGTAGGTTACTCTGCATTCACTTTTGATATTCTGTTTTGTAAATTTTCTAATCTTAATCATTAAAAAAAACTATTTTGAATTTATCAACTCAGTAATTTTTCAGGAAACTTACAGGGTTTTAAAACCATTGCCACAATCCAGTTTTAGAACATTTCTGTCACCCTTGAGGATATGCTTGTGCCCATTTGCAGTCAGGCTTCATTTCCACTGCCAGCCCTACTGCTAGTCAGGTTTCTCTAGCTATTATTTTTGCTCTTCCTGGACATTTCTTATGAATGGAGTCATACAAAATGTGATTGGCTACTTTCACTTAGCGTAATGTTTTCAAGATTTGTCATCATACTGTATGAATGTTGTAGCATGTGTCAGTATTCAGCATTTCTTTTGTATCACTGAATAGTATTCTGCCGTGGCTGTCACACATATTATTTATCCATTCATCAACTGATGGACATTTGAGTTGCTTGTACTTTTTGGCTATTATTCATTGAATAATGGTGTTACAAATACCCATATACTGTTTTTATGTGGGCATGTGTTTTCATTTCTCTTGAGTATTTAGGAATGAAATTGCTGAGCCATATGGTAACTCCATGTTTAACTTTCTGAGGAACTGCCAAACTGTTTTCCAAAGCAGATGCACCATTTTACATTCCGCCAGCAATGTATGGAGAAACATTCTGTTTCTCCACATTCTAATCAAGGCTTTTTTTTCTGGCAGATACAAAGTTGTATCTCATTGTATTAATAGTTTCGATTTGTGTTTCCCTAATGACTGATGATTTTGAACATCATTTCATATGCTTATTCTTGTATTTCATTTTGTAACATGTCTATTCAAATTTTTTGCTCATTTTTAAATTAGGTTATTTGACTTCTTACTGACTTTCAAGAGTCCTTTACATATATTCCAGATATAAGTCTTTATCAGATACATGATTTCAAAATATTTGTTTTTCTAGTCTGTAGCTTGCCTTTTAATTTTCTTATGGTATGTTTTAAAGTGTAAAGGTTTTAATTTTTATTTTATTATGCTTTCATTTTTTATTTTTATTTATTTATTATTTTTGGCTGCACGGCTTGTGGGATCTTAGTTCCCTGATCAGAGGTTGAACCCAAGCCCTTGGCAGTGAAAGTGTGGAGTCCTAACTACTGGACCACAAGGAAATTCTCAAGGTTTTAATTTTGAAGCCCAATATTTTTTTAAAAGATTGTGTTTTGGTGTGAAAAAAATTTTATATGCAGTTTTAATTTCTCTTGAGACTTGAGGGCCTATTGTTATAAGATAGACTTATTTTATATTATAAAAATCTATTCTTTATGGTTTCAGACCATTTTTATTTTCTTCATGTATTTATGGTAAACTCATTAATTGGAGTCATTCTTTTTGTAGTTTTACTGCTGTAATTTTAAAAGAGAATATAATAGAATTTTTAAAATGATTATTCCATGTATAGTTGTTTAATTGAATTAATTCTTTACCCCTCAACCTTATCAGCTCCCCAGATCTTTAGCTTCTACTCCCACTGGTCCTTCCAACCCAGCAACGCCAGATAATGCATCACAGGAAGAACTCATGGTTACCCTAATAACAACATTAGCCTCTCTTACATCTAGAACGTCTATGGGCATCATTGTTGTTGGCGGAGTGGTAAGAAACAGTACCTTTTTTTTTAGAAACAGTATTTTTTGGTGTAATTAAAATTGAAATTTTTGCAAAGCTACCTGCTAGATCAGGAAAAGAAAGGTATGTTTACTTCTGTTTCCAGATTCTATAAGATGATATGAAAAGTTGTAGGTTAAAATTAGTGAACTGAGTTTCGTGGATCTAATCTTTAAAATTTTTTAAATATTTATTTTTATTTGTTTTTTAATTTTTTTTAATTGGAAGATAATTACTTTACAATGTTGTGTTGGTTTCTGTCATACAACAGTGTGAATCAGCCATAATATACATATATCCTCTCCCTCCTAAGCCTCCCTCCCACTGCCCTAAATATTTATTTTTATATTAAAATATAATTCACATATAAAATTGTATTAGTTTGAGGTGTACCACAGGATTTAATGTATGTATGTATTGTGAAATGGTTATCACAACATACATTTTTAAGTAATATTTCCATCACAGCACACAAAGAAATAATACTTATACATTGGAATAACAATGATCTAGCGCCCTTATCTAGCCTTCTCCAAATACCAAAGAGATCACCTTAAAGTATTAAATGTTATTTTTTGTAGTAGTTCTTACATATTAAAAAAATTTTTTATGTCATTAACAGCATAGGTTTGTTTTCCTTTTTTTTAATTGACATGTAGTTTGATTTACAATATTGTGTTTTAGATGTACAGCAAAGTGATTGTTACATACAGACGTGTGTGTGTGTGTATATATATATATAGCTATTTTCAGATTCCTTTATAGATTATTATGAAATATTGAGTATAGTTCTCTGTGCTATAAGTAGGTACTTGTTGGCTACTTTTTTTTTTTTTTTGGCCTCACTGCATGATATGTGGGATCACAGCTGTGTGTGTGTGTGTATGTGCACCTAGTCATGTCTGCCTCTGAAACCACATGAAGAACCACGAGGTTCCTCTATCTGTGGAATATTCCAGGCAAAAATACTGGGATGGTTGCCATTTTCTACACCAGGGCTTCTTCCTGACCCAGGGATCAAATATGTCTCCTGCATTGACTGCTGCTGCTGCTGCTGCTAAGTCGCTTCAGTCGTGTCCGACTCTGTGCGACCCCATAGACAGCAGCTCACCAGGCTCCCCTGTCCCTGGGATTCTCCAGGCAAGAACACTGGAGTGGGTTGCCATTTCCTTCTCCAATGCATGAAAGTGAAAAGTGAAAGTGAAGTTGCTCAGTTGTGTCAGACTCTTGGCGAACTCATGGACTGCAGCCCACCAGGCTCCTCCGTCCATGGGATTTTCCAGGCAAGAGTACTGGAGTGGGGTGCCACTGGCAGGTAGATTCTTTTACCACTGCACCACCCAGGAAGTCCCCATAGTTCCCTGACCAGGGATCAAACCCATACCCCCTGCAGTGGAGTACAGAACCTTAACCACTTGACTGCCAGGGAAGTCTATTTTATATATAGTTTGTTTTGATTTTTTAAATTTTTGACCTAAAAAAATTATCATTCCTTTTTGAGATACATTGAATCAACTTACCAAATACTTGGCAGGTTATAAAAGTTCTTGCCTGCTATTTCTGTGCTGCTTTTTCAGCTTGATTTTCAGTAATTTCATATTTTCTTATAGAGAAGGAAGATAACATTTTTTAAAAAATGGATCTAACTCAAGGATCTGTACAGAACCAGTGCATTTTCTAAAATGCCTTTCAGTACAGTCTCCCTAGTAGTATCTTTCTTTCTCAAAGTAAGCTGTGAATTTATCTTACAGATTTGGAAAACTGTAGGTTGGAAACTCATATCTGTTTCATTAAGTATGTATGGAGCTTTGTATCTTTATGAAAGGCTCACTTGGACCACCCGTGCCAAGGAGAGAGCCTTTAAACAGCAATTTGTGAATTATGCAACTGAAAAACTGCAGATGATTGTTAGCTTCACAAGCGCAAACTGCAGCCATCAAGTACAACAGTAAGTTGAAAGATTCATCTGTGTTTTTGTTTTAAAGCTTTACTGAAGTATGACGTACATGCAGAAATGCACGAATAAGAGTACAACTCAAAGAATTAGCACAACGTGGACATATTTTATAATTGCCACCAAAACGGAAAAAATAGAATGATCAAACAGTAGGCTCAAAATAAATGCATGGTGGTGAATGTAATTTATTTTTACTATTACAGCCCAGATTTATAGGCATGATTTTTTTTTAAACTCAAGAGAATTTTATTATAATAATAAATACCTGGGTCTTCTGAGTTTCTTTTATGTATCTCACATATTTGTTAATTTAGTAAAAATACATAGGACCCCAATCAAATCGATGCATACATAATATTCTGTATTAGGGTGCTACTGACACCTGAATTAGAAAGTTTTCTGAGCTAAAGATAATTGCAATTTAGTAGAAGAAGCAACATGTACATAATTATTTTTAAAAAAGATGAAAAATGATAGGTAATGAGAGCTTCATAATGTGAGGCTCTAGAATCTTAAAGCATAAAAGACAGTGGATCGGTAAAGGTCTCCTGGAGGAGAGGTAGCCTGATGAGATTTGAATGTGCAGAATAGAAAGAGGGAAACAGAGAAAAGAGCCCAAACTAAAGGCAAGAAGTCAGGGAGAAAAGGAATATGTTCAGAAACATGAGATTTCAGTGTGGCAGATGTGTACATAAGAGTGGTCCACTGGAGTGTAAGCCTAACAGTAGGACAGGTTTGGATAATCAGGAATCTTGGGAGTGACATCATTAAATTTAAGCTCTAGAACAGATAACATGGCAGTGGTATAGTGTGTAAAATGGTTTAGCCTCAGGAGACAAAAACTGCCAGAAGATTAAACTGTTTCAGACACAAGATCAGAGCCTGTAATAACCTATTTAGAGCTGTAGGGAACGGAAACAACGAGGTCACAGAATTGAGACCACTGATTGAGTTCATTCATTTCCCAGATATTTATTGAGCTATTTTATTTAATGGTGTTAATTTTGATTTATTTATATTAATGAGGATGACGTAGACCTCCAAAAGAAATCAGTCGAGGTTCACATTTCATAAAAACAGAATGAAGCTTTCCATTTATCATTATCAAACATTAATCACCTACCATGTGACAATAACTATAGCTAAAAGTTATGGTAGATTAAAAGTTAAAGATAACGTGTTCTTTCTTAAATGACTTTAGACTTCAACAGAGGCAACTTCAAAAAATTATTCCAGTTAAAATAATACTAGCCAAATATTAATGTAGTAAAATGTTAAAATAGATGCTTCATTTGTCTAACCTTGGTATTTGGTCAGATGAGGAGAGATGGGAGAGGGAAAAGACCATGGGAAAGATGAAGATGGGCAAGAGAATAGGAGGATAGTTGCAGAGAAAAACAAGTCAGTCAATCAAAGTCCAGTGGTACACACCTACTAGGCATGTTCCCAATAGCAAACACAATATTTGCCAAAGTCCACATATTAACTAGCACACAAATACACCCTTTGACTCTAGAAATGTAGTTAAATTAAATGTTCCTATAAAGTATTTTTGACTAAGTCACAGAAGTTCATGAAATTTCCTTTCCTGTTTCCAGTAATTTATTCTTATTGGTAGGGGATGAGAGTAAGGCTTATTATGTTTCTGAAGAAATATACCCAACCTTTTTATAGCTTACTCACATTCACAGCAAAATGGCAGAGCAGTTATTACCTGTTGAGCATTTGTCTTGAGGCCAGATGAAATCAAGCCCACAGTCATATTCGCTTACAAGTACATACACTCTACCCTCCCTCATACCATTCTTAGCAATGTTCTTTGATACCTTATCTCTTAGGGATTTTTTAATCTTTTGATTTTTTTAATGTAAACTTGAAAGCTTATTCATTTTAAAAAGACATTCATGACTGCTGATAAAATTGTTTTTTATTTTAAGGGAAATGGCAACCACTTTTGCTCGCCTATGCCAACAAGTTGATATTACACAAAGACATCTGGAAGAAGAAATTGCTAGATTATCCAAAGAAATAGATCAATTGGAGAAAATACAAAACAATTCAAAGCTCTTAAGGTATTTAAACTTTTTCTTCTGAATAATATGAACATTTACTTGTCTCATTACCAAAATAATTATGTAAAATTGCTAGCAAATTTATGTTAAAATTTTTGGCTTTCTGCATTGGCTTAATTATAATTTTCCATAGTTAATTCCGTATGTTTTATAATTTCAGTGAAAACTAATTTCAACAGCAAAAAAATATGAATTTAAAGGGATTTTTTAGATTCAGACTTAGAGCCCTGTGTTAAGCTATATTTGTCCTTTTTTAGAGCAGTTCTGTTATTAAAATTATGAGTTTTCAGTCCTATATATCCAAGATTGATAACTTTTCTTCTCTGTGGGAACTCTTAGGTATACTTCAATTTGAAGCAGCAGAAGTAAACAAGATATCCTAATATAAAGTGGAATTATGGTTTAATATGATTTTCCATGGATTGTTTGTTTTCCATTATTGTTTCCCTAAATAAATTCTGCTTTGGAGAGTCAAGACCAGAAGTATTAGTGCAAGGTCTATACTTCTTGACAGTTCTTAACTTGCTACCCATTAGCTGGCTCAACTACAAGTCTGGGAGAATCACTAACCATCATTTCATTTCTGCTACTACTTACCAGGGCACATGCTACATATCACATCAGATCAGATCAGTCGCTCAGTCGTGTCCGACTCTTTGCGACCCCATGAATTGCAGCACGCCAGGCCTCCCTGTCCATCACCAACTCCTGGAGTTCACTGAGACTCACGTCCATCGAGTCAGTGATGCCATCCAGCCATCTCGTCCTCTGTCGTCCCCTTCTCCTCCTGTCCCCAATCCCTCCCAGCATCAGGGTCTTTTCCAATGAGTCAGTTCTTCGCATGAGGTGGCCAAAGTACTGGAGTTTCAGCTTTAGCATCATTCTTGCCAAAGAAATCCCAGGGCTGATCTCCTTCAGAATGGACTGGTTGGATCTCCTTGCAGTCCAAGGGACTCAAAAGAGTCTTCTCCATCACCACAGTTCAAAAGCATCAATTCTTTGGCCTTCAGCCTTCTTCACAGACAACTCTCACATCCATACATGACCACAGGAAAAACCATAGCCTTGACTAGACGGACCTTTGTTGGCAAAGTAATGTCTCTGCTTTATAATATGCTATCTAGGTTGGTCATAACTTTCCTTCCAAGGAGTAAGCGTCTTTTAATTTCATGGCTGCAGTCACCATCTGTAGTGATTTTGGAGCCCAGAAAAATAAAGTCTGACACTGTTTCCACTGTTTCCCCATCTATTTCCCATGAAGTGGTGGGACCGGATGCCATGATCTTAGTTTTCTGAATGTTGAGCTTTAAGCCAACTTTTTCACTCTCCACTTTCACTTTCATCAAGAGGCTTTTGAGTTCCTCTTCACTTTCTGCCATAAGGGTGGTGTCATAGTGTCATCTGCATATCTGAGGTTAGACATTTCTCCTGGCAATCTTGATTCCAGATCGTGCTTCTTCCAGACCAGCGTTTCTCATGATGTACTCTGCATATAAGTTAAATAAACAGGGTGACAATATACAGCCTTGACATACTCCTTTTCCTATTTGGAACCAGTCTGCTGTTCCATGTTCAGTTCTAACTGTTGCTTCCTGACCTGCACACATATTTCTCAAGAGGCAGGTCAGGTGGTCTGGTATTCCCATCTCTTTCAGAATTTTCCACAGTTTATTGTGATCCACATAGTCAAAGGCTTTGGCATAGTCAATAAAGCAGAAATAGATGTTTTTCTGGAACTCTCTTGCTTTTTCCATGATCCAGCGGATGTTCACTATTTGATCTCTGGTTCCTCTGCCTTTTCTAAAACCAGCTTGAACATCAGGAAGTTCACGGTTCACGTATTGCTGAAGCCTGGCTTGGAGAATTTTGAGCATTACTTTATTAGCGTGTGAGATGAGTGCAGTTGTGCGGTAGTTTGAGCATTCTTTGGCATTGCCTTTCTTTGGGATTGGAATGAAAACTGACCTTTCCCAGTCCTGTGGCCACTGCTGAGTTTTCCAAATTTGCTGGCATATTGAGTGCAGCACTTTCACAGCATCATCTTTCAGGATTTGGAAGAGCTCAACTGGAATTCCATCACCTCCACTAGCTTTGTTCATAGTGATGCTTTCTAAGGCCCACTTGACTTCACATTCCAGGATATCTGGCTCTAGGTCAGTGATCACACCATCGTGATTATCTGGGTCGTGAAGATCTTTTTTGTACAGTTCTTCTGTGTATTCTTGCCATCTCTTCTTAATATCTTCTGCTTCTGTTAGGTCCATACCATTTCTGTCCTTTATCGAGCTCATCTTTGCATGAAATGTTCCTTTGGTATCTCTGATTTTCTTGAAGAGGTCCCTAGTCTTTCCCATTCTGTTGTTTTCCTCTATTTCTTTGCATTGATCGCTGAAGAAGGCTTTCTTATCTCTTCTTGCTATTCTTTGGAACTCTGCATTCAGATGTTTATATCTTTCCTTTTCTCCTTTGCTTTTCGCTTCTCTCCTTTTCACAGCTATTTGTAAGGCCTCCCCAGACAGCCATTTTGCTTTTTTGCATTTCTTTTCCTTGGGAATGGTCTTGATCTCTGTCTCCTGTACAGTGTCATGAACCTCATTCCATAGTTCATCAGGCACTCTATCTATCAGATCTAGGCCCTTAAATCTATTTCTCACTTCCACTGTATAATCATAAGGGATTTGATTTAGGTCATACCTGAATGGTCTAGTGGTTTTCCCTACTTTCGTCAATTTCAGTCTGAATTTGGCAATAAGGAGTTCATGGTCTGAGCCACAGTCATCTCCTGGTCTTGTTTTTGCTGACTGTATAGAGTTTCTCCATCTTTGGCTGCAGAGAATATAATCAATCTGATTTCGGTGTTGACCATCTGGTGATGTCCATGTATAGAGTCTTCTCTTGTGTTGTTGGAAGAGGGTGTCTGTTATGACCAGTGCATTTTCTTGGCAAAACTCTATTAGTCTTTGCCCTGCTTCATTCTGTATTCCAAGACCAAATTTGCCTGTTACTCCAGGTGTTTCTTGACTTCCTACTTTTGCATTCCAGTCCCCTATAATGAAAAGGACATCTTTTTTGGGTGTTAGTTCTAAAAGATCTTGTAGGCCTTCATAGAACCATTCAACTTCAGCTTCTTCAGCATTACTGGTTGGGGCATAGACTTGGATTACTGTGATATTGAATGGTTTGCCTTGGAAACAGAGATCATTCTGTCATTTTTGAGACTGCATCCAAGTACTGCATTTCGGACTCTTTTGTTGACCATGATGGCCACTCCATTTCTTCTGAGGGATTCCTGCCCGCAGTAGTAGATATAATGGTCATCTGAATTAAAGTCATCCATTCCAGACCATTTCAGTTCGCTGATTCCTAGAATGTCGACATTCACTCTTGCCATCTCTTGTTTGACCACTTCCAATTTGCCTTGATTCATGGACCTGACATTCCAGGTTCCTATGCAATAGTGCTCTTTACAGCATCGGACCTTGCTTCTATCACCAGTCACATCCACAGCTGGGTATTGTTTTTGCTTTGGCTCCATCCCTTCATTCTTTCTGGAGTTATTTCTCCACTGATCTCCAGTAGCATATTGGGCACCTACTGACCTGGGGAGTTTCTCTTTCAGTATCCTATCATTTTGCCTTTTCATACTGTTCATGGGGTTCTCAAGGCAAGAATACTGAAGTGGTTTGCCATTCCCTTCTCCAGTGGACCACATTCTGTCAAATCTCTTCACCATGACCCACCCGTCTTGGGTTGCCCCACGGGCATGGCTTAGTTTCATTGAGTTAGACAAGGCTGTGGTCCTAGTGTGATTAGATTGACTAGTTTCCTGTGAGTATGGTTTCAGTGTGTTTGCCCTCTGATGCCCTCTTGCAACACCTACTGTCTTACTTGGGTTTCTCTTACCTTGGGCGTGGGGTATCTCTTCACGGCTGCTCCAGCAAAGCGCAGCCATTGCTCCTTAATTTGGACGAGGGGTATCTCCTCACCGCCGCCCTTCCTGACCTTCAACGTGGGATATAGCTCCTTTAGGCCCTCCTGCGCCCGCGCTGCCTGTATAAAAGGTTTGCAATGTCTGCAAATTGGAGAGGCTGTCTTTGCGACCTGAATTTTGGAACACAAATATCTGTCCATGGTATCTAAGTCTGATCAGCAGTTACATTCTCATCGCGTTTCTGTTCCAGAGTCTCTGAAAATGTGACTGCCTGTGACTTACCCCCAACATCCTTACAGACAGACAGACACACACACACACAGAATCTGTCCATGCATGGTATTTCAGTCACATTCTCATTGCGTTTCTGTTCCAGAGTTTCTGAAAACGTGACTGCCTGTGACTTAGACCTCAACATCCTTACAGATGGACAGACAGACAGACACACACACACACAGAATCTGTCCATGCATGGTATTTGTGTCTGATCAGCGGTCACATTCTCATCGCGTTTCTGTTTAGAGTCTCTGAAAACTTGACTGCCTGTGACTTAGACCACAACATCCTTTCTCACACACACACACCACCCCCCACCCAAGCGAATTTTGTGTGTTCCATTGCTCCTAAGTTAGATCATCCCAAATACAGCCTTTCAAATTTGGTGAAACAGTATCCAATAGAAAACAATTTTTAACTGAGGTAAGTTTTTATTTTTTCATCTTGATATAGTTAAAAAAACAAAACTGATTACTGGTACTTATGTATCTCAGGAGCATTTTCTGAAGAAATACACAGTGGAGTTCACATGCACATTTAAATTATATGACCTTGACAATATCCACTTAGCAACATACAAAACAAGAACAAGAAGGAAAGAGAGAGATTCATTTAAGTATTTGTGTGTACCGAGGCACATTATGAGAATGGGAGACACAAACCTGCTTTCTTTTTATGGGCATTTGGTTTCTTTATATACAATTTTTTAATATTAAAAAAATATATATATTTGGCAACTATGGTCCTTTGACATCTGCCAGCTACTGTATGTATACATAAAACCACTTATTCTATGTTTTATACTTATAGGGAATTCAGGAACAATTACATCTTTATGTGACTTAGGATATAATTTCTTTGTAAGGTGGTGTGACTCCACTGTCTCTTAAGCTTTTCATTCTTTTTTTCTTTCAGTTTTTAAATTTATTTTTAATTGAAGGATAATTGCTTTACAGAATTTTGTTTTCTGTCAAACCTCAACATGAATCAGCCATGGGTATACGTATGTGTAGGCTTTTCATTCTTGTTAAAGATTTTATCTCAGTATATCTTTCCTGGCCAGTGGAGTCTGTATTTATTACTAAGTTATAGTAGCATATACAGTAAATGCTTTTAAGAGTGAATCTGAATTCAGATAAATGTAGCAACAGCTAACTAGTGATTTTTTTTTTTCAAGATTTGGATGGGATGCATTTTTTTCTCATTGACCTTTATGATAATTAGATTGGTATTTATTCATTTTTTTTTAATTAGAAATAAAGCTGTTCAACTTGAAAACCAGCTGGAGAATTTTACTAAGCGGTTTCTACATTCAAGCAGAGAAGAAGAATCTTAACAATAGAGATTGCTTTGGTGATCATCATAGGAGAAAATGGAGTTTGGAAGATTTGGACGGTTATTTTTATGAAGTGATTTTAAGTATGAATTATACTAACTATACCTAAATACCAATTTCTTGAGTAGATCCTGGTATTGATCTATCTCAGGGTGTTTGCACTTCTGAAGAATGTTATGGTGTCTCTTTAATTTTGGGTAAAGAAAATTCCTTTGATATGTGAAAATGATGAATTAGTTTAAAGCAAAAGAAACAACTCTGTGACCCCTGAGGGGTGGGGCCTTGCTCTTAATTAGGGCTCTCTTTGTTTTTGATTCTGAAAAACTCTGCTTCCTGGCATCCAGGAGTTAGAGAATGCTCCTTTCACCTTCTTTCTCAAAACTAATTTTTGATGCCGACTTTAATGGGAATAATCATATTTTTGTTTTATAAACTATATTGCTGTAACCACAAAGGAGTGCGGAATGTTCTTGAGTGTATTATTTATGCAGGTTACAATCACTTTTGCCATCCTGACAGGTATGTAAACCACTAATAAATGATGCTGTTTTTACTCCCTTTTATTCCCATTGAAACTGATGTAAAGCAGTGTATAGGTTTGTTATTAGAAAGAAAGTCCTTTATGAAAGTATTTGGGTCTAAATAGTCTGCTCATGTTTCTCAAGAAACATGTTCAATCTCAGCTGTGATTCCAGTAAGGAAAGCTTTCTGTCTGTTTTAAGAGTTAAGTTTGAAGTGATAAAAATAGCCAAAGAGATGGAAGATCTGAATTTTGGGTGGCTACAATCAAAAATGCTGTTCTTCGAAAAGTATTTGCCAAGGATACTGCTGGGCTGTCCCTCACGGTGACTTTTTATGTTATTGTATGAATTTGACAGGGCACGGTTAAAAATTTTATTTTTTACCTTAATGAAAATGAGTTAAAATATTGTGTTTGTTTCTGTGTTAAAAAAAAAAAAAACTAATAGAAACATATATGGAAACATTAAAAACTGGTCTAAGGCTTTGCTATGCAAAACTAGTTTTGAGGACCACTGAATCAACATCACCAGCTGCATGTTAGGAATCCACAATCCCAGAAGACACAGCGCATTTGGCTGGTAGAGTTGATGCTCTTCCATGGGAGGGATAATGTTTCAGGCTTTTTTTCTTCTTTTAATACTCAGTACTTTTTCTGTACATTTAAGTCTCTTGGATGCAATTCAGTCTTTTCACAACAGGTGCAACACTTTTTCAGGTTATTTTAAGGAGAAAATAAAATTATTTAGGCCATAGAAGCCTTTAATGTTTGTTTATGCAAATAAGATACTAGAATGCAATATTCAAATCCAGATATTCATTTATAGCTAACATTGTGGCTTTATAACCAAAAAATTATACAAGTCACCAAGAAGTGGGACTAAGTAACAACTGCAACAGAAAAAACTGATGTTTAAGATTGGGTACTGCTAATTAAGGTTACAAGTTGAAGGCCTTAATCTTTATACACAAGTACTTGAAACTTCTGAAATAATAGTCTAGTGGTTTGGTATTATCCCATGAGTGCTAAGTCCAGTGGCTCTCACAGTTCAGTCCCTCAATCAACAGTATCACTAGTGAAGTTGTAAGAATTATTCTTGGGGCTCATCCCAGACCTACTGAATCAAAGACTAGGTTTGGGGACCAGCAGTTTCTGGTTTAACAAGCCCTCAAGGTGATCCTTGATGCATGCCAAAATTTGGGAACTGTGGAATAGTGGTTCTGCTGTAGTAAGTTTATACTAAATTTTCCATCAGTAGCTTGAATCCAGTTCTGCCTGATCAAGTTTGAAAATATATGAATGTTGGAAGTGGGACACTAAAATAATGAAGCCCACCTTTATGCTTGTGGTAAGTGCACCTATGACCAAGCCCATGAATGATAAAGAATTGTGATTTATGGCTGATGTTCAAAGTTACTGCACATTGACTTGTCTACTATGTGTGTGTGCAGGATTATTTATAAACTTTGTATAACCTTTAGCTTTTTACAAATCTAGACTTTTTATAATATGCAAGGTGAAAATAAAACTTGTTTGCCTGAAAGTTGACAAATAGAACATTTATACTGGCATTTAGTGAGTTTTAATCTTTTATTTTTGAAGATTTTTACGGCAAGCATATAAGCTATCTTGGGAAAACTGGCTCATTTTTATCATAAGGGAGCTTTAAGGGAAGAATGACTTAAATTTTGCTTTCTAATGAAAATCTGTGGCCTTTTAACAGTAGGCCAGCATTCACAGTACTTACTATAGGAGAGGTCATTGGACCTCCAATCTCTTCCTTGCTTCTGGCAGCCCATGTGTTTTTCATGATGAGAATGCTTAGAGAATCAGAGCTGAGCATGAACTGCTGGGCTTGGAGTTTAATTCTGAGACTTAAAAAAGTAATCCTACTAAAAACTGATTTAAAACATGCTACGTGAAATCTGGTTAAAAGCACTTTATTGATTACAATATCAATTCACAGCAACATTATTTCACAGAGCTACTATACAAATAAAGGAATGAATTACTGCAAGAATGATTCAAGAATACTGTTAAGTCATGATACAAGTACATAGTTTGGTTTAAAGCTTTTTTCTAAGAGCTTTAATCTAATACATTCACCTTTCCCACAGACTACTGACATTCAGGTTCAGTTGGCCACAAGTGTTGCAGAAACCACTCTAGGTGAAGAAAAACATTTTAATCAACTTAAAAAACCCATTTAGATGTGAATGCCTTTGGATAAGAATATGCAAATGCAAGTGTTCAGATGCTTCTTTGAGAAAACAATAGGATAGAGCACCATTGTGTAAGAGACAGAAAAGGCTTGAAATATCTACCAAGTATATCACTGAAGTTCTATTAATTAAAAAATACTGTATGATGTAAGATTTTGTCGGGCACACTTAACATCAATTGAAACTAAAATTTAACCAGTTTTTCCATATGCTGCATTAGTCAACTATTTTATAGGCTCAATACTGGTTTTAAGAAAAAAGATTTAGGAAATTTTATCAACATGCAAACAAATTTGCTAAACACAAGTTGTACCATCATTCTGATTAATAAATTACTTTTTAAACAATGCTAGCTTAGACATTCAACTACAGACCATTTTATTGAGTACCTATTATAACCAATACTTTTAAATATAGCATTGAATTTAAGGCAACTTACAATGAACAATGGGAGAAGTAGTAAATATGAAGGGTGCATCACATTCTATTTAGTCTAATTTAAAATACCAGTATTATCCACTGTGCTATCATTTCTCACAAGATAGTCTGGTGGGTGTTTTCAAAATTCAAATGAGGTAAGAAATAGTTTAAAATTTTGCTTTCCACAATGGCAAAAGGGAAATTAGAAACTGAACATAGTAATTTGAAAATGTTTTTAAGCCTAACTCGCACCCTAAAGATTTTAGAAAGAATCTATTACTAAAATCATAGGCCTGTTTGGGAGATTGTTTTTAATCAGTTTCCATTACATTTAAACACATCAATAGGTAAGCCACAAGTATTCGACTGTTATAATTTAAACTGTGAGACACTCACCAATAAGCATAAATTTCCCTGAACATGTTCATTTTTAAAACAATGTAATTTCTAAATTTAAAACATCGAAAGTGTTGGAGACGGTTAGTTATATATGTATTTTTTAGCAACTTCAAAAATTTCATTTTGTCACCTGAAGAAGCCGAGGTTTATTTCTCTTTCAATAGGTTAACTTTAAAATTACTTAACATATTTCAGAAGCACCTACTTCTGTTATGTCTAAGAGACTAATTTACTATCATCATGCAGTATTAATCAGTTCAGATGAGTCTAAATTAAAACAAGGAGACTGCCTACCAGGTAAGCTCTCTTGCAGAATTAAGAAGTATAAGTATCTCTTGATACTTAAGTATCTCTTGGATATTAAGCCTAAATCTTTGCCTCTCTAAAGATGGAACTCAATATGCTGTTGTAACCGGATTTACAACTATAAAAATTTGAGCTAGGGAAGAAACTTGAATATTTAATCTAAATCTAACAGCACAGCTGTCAAAAATGAGGCCGGTCCATCCAAGTGGAGGCAGTGTCCTTGCTGACAGCATGAAGTGCTTTTTTGAGGTTTATGGGTTGATTTGCTGAACACAAGGCCATCACCCCACTTTGAGAAAAGAGTATTTGCCTTTAAAATACTGCCATATCTTAAGTGTTCTTTATGCAGTGATTAAAGAATTGACAAATAAACCCAACCGAGGCACATTATGTTTAAATGTTTCTTAGGTAAAAAGAAAAAAAATCAGGCACCAGAACTGCAATATTGATGCAAATTCCTTAAACTACATTTGGCCTTTTTTAAGTTTGGAAAAACTAAGATTCAAGCTGTACTGTGCATCTACAAAATATACCAATTTCAGGAAGTTTTAAATATACAATCAGATGAACTCAGACTGCAAGTACACAAATTTAGCAAGTGGGACCCATATCACTAGATAACAAGTTTTAACCTGTAAGTTAATTAATATGGTATCACCATTTGGTCATATGTATAATCAGCCATGATAGTGGTTAATTTTCAGTTGCCTAGTACATGTTTAATTATGATAACTGCCTTTTAACCACCTACAAAAAGTTTAATAATGTTAAATCATTTTTATCAACATGTTTAAGACCACAGAATTCTTAAAGTCTGTGCCTCTAAATTATCTTGTTACTAGAATCATTTTCAAACTAGTGGAGATACTCTTCATATATATAAGGCAATTCTGCACATGCTACAAGTGCTTGCTTCAACAGGATTTTGGAATAAATTGCTGAACTACATGGTAATCCTCACTTCTATTTTTGGAAATGACTGTCCCTTAAAAATTGTCTTGCCTTATCTCAAAGAGCTGCTCTTTATATCACTTCTTAAATAGTTCACAAACGTAACAGGATTTATGTTATATGTATATAAATACACATTCATGCCTGCCATCTACAACAGCCTGGTTTTTTTTTTTTTTGGTCCTATATCTTAATCTTCCTTTTTCCATTTTATTCTCTTTTTAGTATCCTAAAACAGTTACTTCCTGACAGCAGATGCAATTATTAGCACATCCACAATATAAAAATGGAAATTTACAAGTAAAATTTGGGAGTATTTAGGATTACAGGTGATCAAAAGTTAACAGATCTAGCTCAACAGTAACTGACACAATTTACTAAGTACAAAACACAACACACCTCTATATTAGAAAAACTCCATGACTTCACTATCAAGCAAGACTTACTCTATCGTCAATCATTTAGATTATTTGTAAGAGAAAATTCAGGAGCGAAAGTATCTTTGTTTAAATTCAAGGGGGCTCATTCTAGTAATAAACACATATCACTGACAAGCAGAGAAATTGCTTAGTATTTTCCTCTGACTCCTTTAAGAACTGCTCTTGGAATTATCTTTTGGCTTTAAAGTTGGGGATCACTTTGATCTAGGTATCCTTTGAAGCAAAACCACTTAGAAACCAGTATTTTGTCCTAGTGGGAGGAAATGGTACAGAAGATCAAAAAGCTTGAATGTTTCCTTTTTAAATATTTGAAGACACAGAGAGTTAACATCAATTCAGATTTTATATGAACATTCATAAAGCAACCTTACATTGGAACTATTTGTAACAATGTAACAAATAGATTTGTTAGGTTTTATACTTCTTTCAAAATCATAATGCCATCACACACTATGTGTCCTTCCTAGATACATACTGATGGAAACACTGGGAAAGTTTCTTCAGATGCAAAGACAGTCCAAATGGTCATCAGAGTTCACCCTGCAAACTCACCTCTAGGAGATGAAATCAGAAGGAAAGCCTAACTATTTAGAATGCTAAGTGTCATTTGATCATATCCAACTTTAAAAAATAAGAACATTCATGTGATTACTGCTATCTACCTGTTAATATAATACGAGTTTCTTATGTATGTCTCAAATTCCAGAGTGAGATTCCCTGGCCTTTAGATTATGTCCCCTTTAAATTAAGGACTCAATATAAGCACTTACTTAAACTGATAAGATGGGAGAGGATGAGACAGAAACTATTGATACTCACACAGACTCCCCTCAGCGGTACCTATGTCTGACAGCATTTTTTTTTAACTTTTTGTTTTGTATTGGGGTATAGCCAATTATGTTGGGATAGTTTCAGGCGAACAACGAAGTGGACTCAGCCACACATACATGTATCCATTCTCCCCCAAACTTCCATCCAGGCTGCCACATAACACTGAGCTGTATAGTAGGTCCCTGTTGTCAGCATTCTTAAACAGCAACCAGGATCTCTTTCAGATCAAAAAGAAAGCTGGAATTCAAGGAGATATTCTTTAAACATCAGTACACACATGTATGGTCTCACTTCCATGTATTACTGTGCCTTGTTCCTCCACTACAGAACACAAAAATGCGATACCTCTATATAAAGTTAAAAATGTAACTCTGAAGAAATGCAAACGTACATTCTAACATGATAGGTTGCTGTAATGTATACATTTCTGTCTACACAAAGAATTAGACAATACAAGCAAGAATTCATCAAGGTTAAATGAGCTCAACTCCTCAGATTAATATACTGGTCCTGATCTCAGCAAGCACCTTTACCTTGTTTTCACCTTTTTTATTTTGTAGTTTACTGAAAGCTTCTTTTTTGTATATAATAATCTCTAGAAAAATCTTCACCTGCAAATATAAGGTAAATTCTTTTTCACAGCTATAGGCTGTAGTACTGATTTCTCCAGGTATCAGTGGAGAATGGAAAATTTGCATGTATTGTTAATTCCAGATTCTAAGAAAACTGTCCCAAGACCCTGTTGCCACAGCCATGCCATCATCAGTTACACCTAAACAGCTGACACGGTTGTCATGACCAGCAAGAACACCTGAAAGACAAAAAGTTCATTAAAAAGTTAGCGAGGGGCAAGTTTTAGGATTAAACAAGTGTATGCAGAAAGATCTTAGATGGGTACTTATGGGCATGTATATAAAATAAAATTTCTTTGTATTACATGAATTTCTGACATGCATCAAATTGTTTTTCATTTTTGAAAAATGTATAACTGCCTTATATTCAAAATCATCTCTTCAAAAACATGTAGACTTTTATGTCGCTAATAAGTTCATGATACTTCTGAATTTTGCTAATAATTTTAAATGAAGTTCAATGAACTTTTACCACCAGAACAACAGAAACGTAAGAATACACCACCAAAAATACCAACATAATTTACTCTATTCCTTTAACCACTAACACTGGAATGTTTTGGTCATAACTCGGTGCAACCATCAAACTAAAACCATCTAGTTTTAGTTTATTCTGAATATTAAGCTTATGTGATCTTCTGACCACCAGACAGGATAAAATTAAATATTCCCAACTGTTTGGGAGGAAAATGAGATGTAAAGATTTAAAAGAGAAATCGGACTATATCAAATTCTCAGTAAGAACCTTTCTTTAATATACTGTTTGAGTTTGCAATATCTCTCACATGTAATTAAGCATATCGTTTTCACCCAATCTCAGGCACAGAAGTTAATCTTGTATAACTCTTTAATATTCTCTGCAGTACCTTCTATATAGCAATGTTTGGAAAAAGGCAAATTTACCATTATGGGTTGAAGTAACAAAAAATGACCATTGTGACTAAATACTGCAAATCATATTGGAAAGAAGAATGAATTAGCAATTCATGTCACAATTCAATTTTAAGGTGAAAGTAGCCAGTTGAGTCAGCCTGAAACCAAACAGCTATCAGCAAAGCAAAACTAAATCTCAAGCAAATGTTAAAAAACATAAAAAACAAACACATTTCTATTTTGTTATGGATACTGATTCAATCCAGGCAAAACACCTAATACCTCAAAAAAGTGATCAGCTAAACCATGAACTCTTCTGCAGTCTCTTAAGAGAGGTTGTAGAAAATTATCCCTAGTAATGCTGACACTGCCTCTCCTTGAGAAGCCTCAAAGCTATACAGGAACTTAAAAGGGGAAGGACACAAAGCCACAAGGACAGCAGGGATACGAGAGCAATGCCAACAAAAGTTTGTGAGCTGTATGCTGCTGGTGATTATTAATGGACCCCAAGATGCTGAGTTCAAAGCAAATGGTCTGATAAGCCAACAACAACAAAAATGACTGCAGAAGCTCCAAAGGGGTCAGAAACTAGTGGAACCAGGTATCTCTGGAACTACAGGGGCAAAGACAGGGTAAACGAAGACTGCATTAGAAAACATCTGGGCATCAATTAGACGCTCCAGGTCTCTGCCTTCACTCTGCAGAGTCAGATGATTTATCATCCTGCCCAGAACACAAGACTAGAGATGTGCTAGAGAGAGAACGAGGTGTCTTAACTGGAAGAAAACAGGTACAGCTGAGATCAGTGCAACTACTGAAAGCTGGGGAATACGGAAAGTTAACTTCCTAATTGTTTCGCACTCCAGCTTTCTTCCTGAAATCAGCCCCTAAACTGTCAGCTTAGAGATTCCAGGTAGAAAAGTCGAAAAATCCACATCAGAGAACACAGCAGACCCAAGGCAGGAAAAGGTCGTAAGACATATCAGAAATTCCCTAATGAAAGCCTAGCCAGATCATTGTTCAGTGAGGCCTACTGTCAGTACACCCCAAGCATACACAGGGCTTTCAGACAGTTTTAATGCCTCACTCTTAAGGATAATTAAGAGGCTAAAAATCATCAGAGTTTCAAGGAAATACACTATATAGTAGACTGAAAAAAAAATGAGGGGGAGAAAAGGCAACTTGCAAAACAAAAAGATTATGCTTAAAACTTCAAGAAAGGCTTTCGTAACAGCCCTACAGAAACAAAAGACTTTTACTCATGAAAAAAAGAATGCCCTTAAAAAATCTCAAAAAGATGGTAGCAAAAATGGAAAACCAAAGCTTAACAGATGGTTCATGGAAAGAAAAGGCAAGGATTTCTCCCAGAACATATAGGCAAAAAAAGACAGATGGAAAATAGAGAAACTAAGAAAGTCAAAGGAAAGTCCAAGAAGTCCAACATCAGAATAATGGGAGTCCTACAAAGAGAACGATAAAGGAGAAAATTGTGCAACTGATTAAATGAGCCTCCTAAAACTTCCCAGTGCTAGAGAGTGTATGTTTCAAGATCGAAAAGGTCCACTGAATACTCAGAATGATAGATGGAAATGAATCTACCTCCAGGCATAGCAAAACTTGCAGAAAGTTGGAAGAGTAATGAGATGAGAAGCACATCAAAAGTAAGAATGTGAGCCAAAAAATTTTAAAGTCCAATAATTTGACCCTAGAGAATATTAAGAAGCTGCATCACAAAAGAAGTCACATACATACGTCACTGCTCAGCAGTAAGTACTGTTTTAAAAATTCTTAAGTGTGTAATAAACACTGACTGATTGATGTTCTAAACAGAATTCACTACATGGGAGAAATTGGAAGAAGGAAGCTGAGGTGGGAGGAAGGATGAGCCAAACCTCAAGAGAGAATGCCCAAATGTTAAAAAAAAAAAATCAATACAGGTATGTTATTTAAAGATACAGAAATAAATACTTAAAAGTAGCTACCTCTAGGAGCAGAAAATATGGGTTGAGGTCAGAAGACTGCTGTTTCAGTAATAACCCATGCAGACCTAGTTGATTCTTTGCATATAATTTTGATTCTAAAAAACATTTTAAGTCACTCTGTAATTTGTTATTAATGAGAGTCCCCAGTACGACTTGATGCTAGAATTTCAGAAGCTGCAGGGGAGAACTCAGAGGATGAGATTAAGAGGAGACAGTGATTCTATGCCCTTTCCTAGATAAGATCTGAACCAAAAAGAGGATGCATAGCAATTACAATGTTTCCTGTCAGATTATAAGCAAACTGTAATCTGGAAGACCACACTAAATTATATTCACTGTTCATCTTTATGTCAAAACTTACCAAACATGAAAACACATAATCAGATATTACTCTTTAGAAAATAGAAACATAAATGCGGTTTATGAACTGTAACTGAACTCAAAGGTTAACAACAGCCATGAATGAAAACTGCTAGGTTGCCATTCCCCAGGGTATCCAGGAGACCTCAAGAACAACTGATAGGAAACTTCATGTTTCCTGACAAAATAAAAAACTAATGTGTACCAATTTACTGACCTGCACGATCTCCTTTGAGTGTGTCCCATACGTTACAGTTGAAGTCATCATAGCCAGCTAACAGGAGACGCCCACTTTTTGAGAAAGCTACGGAAGTGATCCCACAGATGATATTGTCATGAGAATACAATAATAACTCTTGGTCTGCACGAAGGTCAAAGAGCCGGCAAGTGGCATCATCAGAGCCAGTGGCAAAGGCATATCCATTTGGGAAAAACTAGAAAGAAAAGCAACACACACTTACTCCATAGAAGTATACAAAAATTATGTAAGGCAGTGTAATGATGGACTCTGGGGTAAGAGTTCAGTTCAGTAGCTCATTTGTGTCCGACTCTTGACGACCCCAGGGACTGCAGCACACCAGGCTTCCCTGTCTATCACAAACTCCCAGACTTGCTCAAACTCCTGTCCATCGAGTCAGTGATGTCATCCAACCATCTCATCCTCTATTGTCCCCTTCTCCTCCTGTCTTCAATCTTTCCCAGCATCAGGGTCTTTTCCAATGAGTCAGTTCTTCGCATCAGGTGACCAAAATATTGGAATTTCAGCTTCAGTATCAGTCCTTCCAATGAGTACTCAGGACTGATTTCCTTTAGGACGGACTGGATAGATATCCTTGTAGTCTAGGGGACTCTCAGGAGTGGGTAAGACAAGACCTAGATTTAAATTTCAACTTGGCTTTGGATCAGGTGAGTGATTTTAGGCACTGAAGATTCCTGAACACTTGGGCCTTGAGCATGCTGCGTGCTAAGTCGTTTCAGTCATGTCTGACTCTTTGCAACCCTATGGACTGTAGTCCACCAGGCTTCTCTGTCCATGGGATTCTCCAGACAAGAATACTGGAGTGGGGTAGCCATGCCCTCCTCCGGGGGATCTTTCTCACCCAGGGATCAAACCCGCATCTCTTATGTCTCCTGCATTGGCAGGCGGGTTCTCTACCACTGGGTAGCCTTAGTTTCAGCTTTAGCATGTTGGTTAGGGCAGAGTGAAATAACACACAAAGGATCCATAACCCACTGTTCAGCACAAGACACATATTCAATAAATCCTGGCTCCAGTCCTCTGCTTTTGTTTAGTCACTAAGTCGTAGACACTTTTTTGCAACCCCTTGGACTGTAGCCCGCCAGCCTCCTCTGTCCATGGAATTTCCCAGGCAAATCCTTCCTTCTCCAGATCCTCCCAACCCAGGGATCAAACCCACATCTCCTGCTTTGTCAGGTGGAAACTTTTCCCTTGAGTCACCAGGGAAGCCCCTGATCCTCCATATGTTTTACTAAAACATTTAAACCAAATATTACTATTTATAGTATTTATATATGTATGTGGACTCAAAGACATGTTCCAAAAACCTCATTATGAGAAATAAATAGAAACATTTAATAAAAGAGAACATAGATCATCCAGTTAGGCTAGGCTGTAAAGTGAAGCTAGCAGTATACTAAATGTTCTCACGTGCGCACATGCAAACACACATACATACACACACACACAGAACTATGCATTATTAGTTTGTGATCTCATTTCTCAGATGTTGTGGCACTACTCAACACTTTTTACAAAGAAGAAATCACTTTTCTTCATATATCTACTAGTCATCTGTATTGCTTTTTTAGGACCTATTGATCTGCAGGAATAAAATGAAGAATATATTTGTTTTCTTTGTGGTAAATATAGCTTATCATTTTCCTTCTAATATTGTTTACTTTTTTAAAAATATAAAGCAATTTTTTGGAGGTATCACAGGCCCTGATTTCAAACTATACTACAAAGCTACAGGAATCAAAAGTGTATGTTGCTGCTGCTAAGTCGCTTCAGTCGTGTCCAACTCTGTGCAACCCCATAGACGGCAGCCCACCAGGCTCCCCTGTCCCTGGGATTCTCCAGGAAAGAATACTGGAGTGGGTTGCCATTTCATCCTCCAATGCATGAAAGTGAAAAGTGAAAGTGAAGTTGCTCAGTCATGTCCAACTCTTAGCGACCCCATAGACTGCAGCCTACCAGGCTCCTCCGTCCATGGGATTTTGCAGGCAAGAGTACTGGAGTGGGGTGCCATTGCCTTCTCCAAAGTTTATGTTACTGACACTAAAACAGATACACAGATCAATGGAACAGAATAGCCCAGAAATAAACCCATAAACACACAGTCAACAACAAAGGAGGCAAGAATATACAATGAGGAAAAGACCATAAATGGTGTTGGGAAAACTGGCCAGCTCCATGCAAAAGCATCAAACTGGATGACTTTCTCATACCATATATAAAAATAAACTCAAATGGATTAAATACTTAGATGTATAAATTTGAAACCATAAATTTCCTAGAACATAGGCAGTATGCTTTTTTTCTTTTTTTTTCATACTGTGTGGCCTGTGGGATTTTAGTTCCCAGACCAGGGATCAAACTCAGGTCCTTTGCAGTGAAAGCACAGAGTCCTAACCACTGGACTTCCAGGGAATTCCCAGGCAGTAAAGACTCTACCTGTGATGCAGGAGACCAGGGTTTGACCCCTGGGTTGAGAAGATCTCCTGGAGAAGGAAATGGCAACCCGCTCCAGTATTCTTGCCTGGAGAATCCCATGGACAGAGGAGCCAGGTAGGTTACAGTCCGTGGGGTAACAAAGAGTCAGACACGACTGAGTGACTAACACACAATAATACACACATGCTCTTTAACACAGGTCTTAGCAATATATTTTTTGGATCTGTACCCTCAGGCAAGGAAAGCAAAAGCAAAAATAAACAAATGCAACTAAATCAAACTAGAAAAAGCTTTTGCACATGAAGAAACTATTGAGAAAAGGAAAAGGCAGCCTACTAAGTCAGAGAAGATACTTGCAAACAATATATCCAAAACAAGGTTAATATTCAAAACATGCAAAAAATCTGCAAAACTCAGTATCAAAAAACCAAAAATCTGATTAAAATACAGGCAGGAGAACTAAATAGACATTTTCCCAAAGAAGACATACAAACAGCAAAGGGACACACGGAAAGATGCTCAACATCACTAATCATCAGGGAAATGCAAAAATAAGGATATCTTAAAAATCCACAAATATTTAAAACTATAGAAGCTACTTCTAAATAACTCCACGGGTCAAAGAGATCAAAAGGAAAATTATAACTCCTGTCACTAAATGAAAATGAATCAAAATTTGTGGAATGTAGCAAAAAGAAATGCTTAGAAAGAAACTTACAACTTTAAGTTCCAATATTAGAAAAGAGGAAAGGTTTCACACCAATGATACCAGCTTCTGCCTTAAGAAATGAGAAACAGGAGAGCAAACAAAACCCATGTAAGCAGAAGAAAAGAAATAATAAAGAGTGAAAAATCAATCAAACAGAAAACAAAGACTCTCTGATGCCAAAAAAATGGTTCTTTGAGAAGATAAATTAAAAAAACTGATAAAAGTTGTGTCTGACTCTCTGTGACCCTATGGACTGTAGCCCACCAGGCTCCTCTGTCCATGGGATTTTCCAGGCAAGAATACTGGAATGAGTTGCCATTTCCTTCTCCAGGGCAATCTTCCCCAGCCAGGGATCAAACCTGGATCTCTGGCATTGTAGGTGGCTTCTTTACCAACTGAGCTACCAGGGAAGCCCTGATAAACCTTTAACCAAATGCATTAGTTTGCTAGACCTGCTGTAACAAAGGAACACAAACTGAATGGCTTAAACAACAGAAATTTATCGTTTCATAGGTCTGGAGGGTAGAAGTCTGAAATCAAAGTGTCTGGGGCCTAAAAAGCATCTGTTAGGCCCATCTCCTTGGTTTATAGATGGGCTGGCTATCTTCCTATGTCTCGTCACACTGTTAACACTGTGTGTTTGTCTCTAAATTTCCCTTTTCTAAGAGCAAGAGTCATATTGGATTAAGGGGGACCCCAATCCAGGATGACTCAACTAATTAATTACATCTGCAATAGCTATTTTCAAATAAGGTCACATTCTGAGGTACTGGGGTTTAGGACTTCAACATGTAAATTTTTAGAGGTATTCAATTCAACCACAAGACCAATCAGGAAAAAACTAAGAAACAAGTTACCAATATCATGAATGAGATACCCTACAGATTCCATAGCTATCAAAAGAAAAATAAGGGAATATTATGAACAACTGTAAGTTAATACATCTGACAACACAGGTTACAGAACCAAATTTCTTGAAAGGCAAACTCTACCAAAGCTTACTCAAGAAGAAATGGATATCTTAAGTAGGCCTAAATCTAATTAGGACATTAAATTTTTAGTTAAATTTCTTCTCATACAAGAAAACTTCCTTAGGCAGACAGCAAAGTCAACCAAACAATTAAGGATGAAATCTTATCAATTCCACACAAAGTGTTAACTTCCCAGTTCCTCCTATGAGTCTAGCATTAAGCTAATACCAAAGTGGGAACAAAATTTCTCAAGAAATGAAAAATCATATCATAACTTATCAATATGGATGCAAATCTTAAAATTTCAACAAATCAAAATCCACCAGTAAATAAAAAATGATTATGTATTATAGGCGACCCCATGGACTGTAGCCCACCAGGCTCCTCCATCCATGGGATTCTCCAGGCAAAAATACTGGAGTGGGTTGCCATTTCCTTCTCCAGGGGATCTTCCTGAACCAGGGATGGAACCCAGGTCTCCCATATTTCAGGCAGATACTTTAACCTCTGAGCCACCAGGGAAGAGGTATTATAGGCAAGTGAGCCTAAATGTAGGGTTGGGTTAATATTTGAAATTCAACTCATGTAAATTCACCATTTAGCAGACTGAGAAAGAAAAAACCACATGATCATCTCAATAGATGAAAAAGAGGCATTTGATAAACTTCAACACTCATTCTTGATAAATGTGCAGCAAACTAGGAACAGAAGAGATCATCAACTTGATAAAGGTGGTGGGATGTGAGATGGACAGGATTGGATGTGCCTGCTCTAAAATTCTACTCTGCAAGCCAGGCTGGCCTAATAGCAGTGGAGGTCACAGAGCCTTTACTTTCTCTGATATTCTCTAAAAGATGATATAAAAGTGACTTTCAATATGTACATGATAAATAAAATTTATCCCAAAAATATCTTCTTGCAAAATCAGAGTACATCTTATACATATATACAGTAGCAATTACAGTACTTTTGGAAAATCTAGTCACCTGTATACATCTGACATCTGATCTGCATAGTACAATTTACCTAAGTCAAGGAGTATCCCACTTTCTAATACCCCTCCCCTCAATCCTGACTGATAAACCATTTTGATTGTCATTCAAAATGCCTTTGGGCTTTAATTTATACACGTATTGTCTAATTCACTCTCATATATACGGAGTTATTATCTGGCTTAATCTACTTGTGGCTACATGTCTGAATTGTTTTTTCCTTAATATGAAGGAGCTTATAAATAATTTATACCATTTACTGAGCATCCATCTTGTTTCATTTAGTTTCTACACCACGGTAGCATTATTCCTATCGAGGAATGTGTGGCTCAGAGGTTAAGTAGCCCACCTGATCTCACACAGCTGATTCCCAGATTATTAAGATTCAATCCAGGGTTTGGTGGATTTCAAAAGCTATGCTCTCTACATTAAATAGCCACCTCTGTCTTCCTGACTGCTCTCTCTTGGGGTTGCTCCCCTGACTGTGGAGATACAGGACACTGTTCTCCTCTGAACACAGCTGAAACTCTGGATCCACTTTTTTGTTCAAGATTATCTTGCCCTGTAAATCTAGAAATTAAACTTATTCCTGTTCCCCTGCAAATGAAGACTAAGGCCTATTAAAACCTTTCCATTAAAAAAAAAATCAAACTCTTATTATTTGGGGATTAAATGTTGTTAAGAGCACATTATTTATAGAATCCTTAAAGGGAATGAATTTGTTGTTAAAATCATACTCTGGAGTTCAACACTTCATATGCACAATAAATTTTCCTTAGAAATGCCGTTCACTTACACTGACAGCATTAATATCCGACACATGCCCAGTGAAAGACTGTCTGCACATTCCATCTCGAATATCCCATAATTTTGAAGAGGCATCGCAAGCACCGGAAACAAAAGTCCTCATGTCGGGACTCAGGGAGAGACTCATCACGTCTCCAGAATGCCCGGTGAACGCGGTGGTCTGCTGGGCGGTCTCAATGTCCCATAACGCACTATGGTCAAAAACAGACACAAATCATTAAGGACTGGTCTCCCCTCTTACACTAATTCCTACTACCACGCTCAGCCTCACACTGGTCATCTTCTGGAGTAAACTTACCAAGTTGTGTCTCCCGAACTTGTAACTATTTGGCTATCATCTAAAAACCGACAGCACGACAAGTAGCCTACAGCATAGAGATAACAAATGTTAGGTTATTACTGATTAATTTGATTACCATATAAAATAGTAATATGTATTTTAAAAATATAATACCTGGGCAACAAGTGTTTGTTAGTAAAATCTATAGTTCTACTTTTTTTTTAGTTCTACTTTTAATAACTTCCAATTCTGTGCTGCCTGCAACTTTATTTTACCAACAAACCCTCTCTTAGGTATTTACTGTGTCAACGACTATGAACGTTACAAACTTGAGTAAAAGACACAGTCCCTTCCACCTACTACAATTACCTAGGAGAAGGATACTCCTTAATACAAATATTATCTATAATCTATAGCAGACTGGGTTATGTACCTTGGAGAAATACTTTAAAAACCTCAGTGAAAGCTTCCTTAAAAAGGTGGATTCGAAAAAAAAAAAAAAAGAGGTGGATTCGAATGCTCAAAATTCACCAGTTTTTCAAAATATGGAAATAGCAGGAGGAAGACCATTATAGAAATTTTATAAAAAGCATAGCCAAACAGTACTTCCAAGAATTCAGAAAGGCTGAAACCGGTAAGTGGCAACAAACTCCTATGAACACTACTAACCAAATATTATACTGATGAACTATGGTGTGCACACTAATCAAGCAATGCATTATCACACAGTGAAAAAATACTTCATAAATGTATCTTGATACACACTTTCAATTACCTAATGAAGCATCCAAATGCCATAATTGTTATATAGGTTTGCAGAGAATAAAGAAAATCATATTTGCTTCTTTCTGTATTCATTACTATTTGAATTTTTTGCAATAAGTAATTTCTACTAAAAAATACTATTTTTAAAATAAAAAGAGAAGTAGAGTCATCATTTGTATAATTAGAAAAAGTCAATGCTTCTCAGATTGACAGTAATTTCCATTCTCACTTGACTAACACGCATCCTTTGGTCAGTTGAGCCCCTTTTGTCCCTCTTCCTCCTTGATCTTCAGAGAAGTCAAATTTGGGAGGAAAGGACAGTATGTAGCAAAGCTCACCTGTGTGACCCGGTAACTCTCGGCTCACTCTCACATTTCCCTCTCTGGTTTTTAAGTTATATATAGAGCAGATGTTGTCCAGTCCTCCACAAGCAACGTAATTACCAGAGGGAGCATAAGCACAGGTCATCACCCAGGAAGACCGCAAAGGGATAGCATGCATCTGCAGAACAAACACAACAGAAAAACTAAGATTACAAAAGTCATGGATTTTTCAAACCTATTTACAGTGAAGCAGATATTACTCAAACATAAATATAGCTTAAAAATAAGCCAAGTAAAATAAAGAATACAATGATCTGAGAAACTAATAAAAAAAAAAAACACAACGCACACTAAAATGCCCATTATATTTTCTATTGCAAATCATTTGGATTTAAGTGCTCTTTTCAGAAAGTATTCTTTTAGAAAGAACAAAGACACAGAATGTTTCAACACTAATAGAGCTGTTTGAAATATTAAGTGTAAAATGTTAAAAAAAAAAAATTCTTGGCTTTTTGCAGTAGTGTACAAAAGAGGAATTTCCTACAACAGAACACTGAACAATATAAGAACTGGAGTTGAATAGAATGGTCCTTCCATGAAGAGCTATGTTTTTCTAATAACTCATATTCTAGGCTTGAATTTGAACAATGGTAATAGTTTGCACTGATCTACTCACACCATTGTCTGATGTCGTATTACCCAACACCAAGCATTTGCAAATCAGGTAGCACAGTTTAATGTGAATGGGAACATCAAGGTTAAATCTCCCAGACACAGAATCAACATATTGTGTGATTACTATGCTCTCACTTAACCCAAAAGAGTATTTTTCATTTTAGGAAAATATTGCTGACAGTCACTGATTGACACCAAAAAACTAAGAAAACTATTATATTACAAATCTATCCTAGGTAGCTTTTAAATTCTCAACCAGGCTGAAGTTACTGTTTGCCTCACAAAATAGTACTTTTAAATCTTTAATGGAAACAGTGGTATAAGTGTACGTAGGATCTAAAAGTATTTGACTTGTGAGCGTTTTCTTGGAACTTTTCCACTACCACTCAACAACTCTACATCAGGAATTCTTTCCAGGAGACATTAGAAGAACCCACTAGTTTTTACCACCAAGGGATCTAAACAAGTTGTAATCTGCCTCCAACCTATTCAATCTTCTGAACAGCACAGAACACAAATCAATGCCTAACATTCCAGCTTATCCACAACTAAAAATAAAAACTATAAGGTCACTGTCACATTAGGAAATGGGAACTTTACAAAAATCATTTATATATAAAACTGATGCACACTATCTTTTAATATTTGAGTATGAAATATGGGACTCAAGACACATTGAACTATATTCCTAGAGTTGTCTTTGGGAATAAAAAAAGGGCTAAATATTGGAGAAGGCAATGGCACCCCACTCCAATACTCTTGCCTGGAAAATCCCATGGACAGAGGAGCCTGGTAGGCTGCAGTCCATGGGGTCGCTAGGAGTCGGACACGACTGAGCGACTTCACTTTCATTTTTCACTTTCATGCATTGGAGAAGGAAATGGCAACCCACTCCAGTGTTCTTGCCTGGAGAATCCCAGGGACGGGGGAGCCCGGTGGGCTGCCGTCTATGGGGTCGCACAGAGTCGGACACGACTGAAGCAACTTAGCAGCAGCAGCAAATATTAAAAGCTAATACTAGGCCTAAAGAGAGGACCTAAGTAAAAATTAATGGAATAAATTTATCCCAGGAAGAAAGTATAACCTTGAAGTAATAGAATAAAGGAAAGAATTGGTTTATCAAACCAAATAAAAGGTTATATAAGAGGATGATTAAAAAATTCTACCTTATTTGTTGTATAGCTATCCCAAATAATTAATTTTCCATCTTGGGAAGCACTGACTAGTAGCCTAGAGGAGCAAACACAAAAATAAGGTGACACTTAGAGGAAAAAAGTAGTTTAATTATGCATTGCATTAATGTAGAACAGTTCAGAAAAGACAAATATAATTTTTCTAACAAAAAACTTGATACCAGGAAACATTCTCAACTTAAAAAAATATATTCTGCATGCCAAAAATTGTCAACATTAAAATTTTTTAGAAATTTTACTAAAAATGTCTCTGGTTATGATTCAACTTTTTCATGGTGACAACATTCTAGGTATTATTCACGATTCTGGTAGCTCTTAGTTGACTGGCTTAGAATGTACTGACTTAAATATAATGACAATGAAGTACATGTAAGTCTAACAACCATGTTTCATTCAATCTAAAAATATCAATAGAGAGCCTGTGACGGAAAGGCTGTGTTAATGGCACAATATAGGCGATACCTCCTACCCTTGGGGCCTCTACCATCTGGTGGAAATAGGATATTTACTAAAATAAATTAGGTAAGTGAAAATAGTCAAAGGAGTAGTATAAAATAAAGGCCAGAGGAAAACAAATGAGGGACAAATAACTACTGAGTTACTCTGAGTTACTCAAGTAGCCTGGCAAAAAACACGTCTTGAAAAACGTAATTTTGAAAGCTGGAGAAATCTGTATTCTATAAAGAGGGCAAGTTCCATGGCAAGAGGTGGAAAAATACAACGGGTGTTTCAAGGTCTGTGAATTTCCCAGTTACACAGACTTCATAAGAAATGGAAAAAACAGTTGGGAAAAGCAGACTGGGCTTAAACAGCAGAAAGCTCTGTCTGCCAGGCCAATTAGGAACTCTTGACTGAAGTTACAGGCCACTGGATTTTTTGTTTTCTTTTGGAATTTTATTTTTCACTATGGTATAAAATTCAAAAGATACAAAAGGACAGATATACAGTGAAAAGAATCACGTTCTGTGTTCCCATCACTCAGCCACCCATTTCCCTTCACTACAGGTAAATAACGTTATCAGGTTCTTACGTAGTAATCACTGTAAGTTTCATGAAAGGGCAGATACAACCACAGGGTATGGGATGGAACTAAAGCTTTTTTAAAACAATTGCTATCATCAGCACTGAGTTGAGAAAAAAGTTAAGCAACAGGCTGATAATCAGAATGAGCAGAAAGGCAAGGTCAGACAGGTGCTTTGCTGACATTTCGTGTTCTATGAAGATTAACAGTCTTGAGGAAATTTTAAGTAAGAACCGTTAACATTTTCAAGTGATTGTATTTTGAGTTATGTATTTGCTATCTCAATGGTTAGATTACTTCTTATGTTAAATTTAAGGAAAAAAAAACATTTGGCCTAGCTTTACGTCGGTTGTTAGTTACGTACTTTCATTTATCCCCTCTGAAGAGGCACAAGTTCTATATTACTGTATTCAAGAATCCTATTTATACTGAGATATATACTGACAGGTAGCAACATTTTTAGATTCTCCTGGAAGAAGAGAAAAAAATGTGCAACGTCTATTAAAAATTGGTTGGGCTTCCCCAGTGGCTCAGTGGTAAAGAATCCACCTGCCAATGCAGGAGACATGGGTTCAATCCCTCATCAGGGAACATTTCACAGGCCACAGAGCAACTAAGCCCACGCACCACAACTACCGAGCTTGTGCTCCAGAGCCTGAGAGCTCCAAGTACTGAAGCCTCCACGCCCTAGAGCCTGTGCTCTGCAACGAGAAGCCACCGCAGTGAGAAGCCCACACGCTGCAATGAAGAGAAGCCCCGCTCACCACGACTGGAGAAAAGCCCATGCAGCAACAAAACCCAGCACAGCCAAGGATGATAATAAATAAATAAATTTTTTAAAATTAATTTTTAAAATATAAATTTATTTATTTTAATTGGAGGTTAATTACAATATTGTATTGGTTTTGCCATACATCAACATGAATCTGCCACAGGTATAAATTTTTATTTATTTGGCTATGCCAGGTCTTAGCTGTGGCAGAGGGGATCTTTGATCTTTGTTGCAGCGTGCAAGCTCTTTAGTTGTGGCATGCGAACTTTTAGTTGTAGCCTGTGGGATCTACTTCCCTAATCAGGGATCTAACCTGGGCCCTCTGCATTGGATGTGCAGAGTCTTAGCCACTGGACCACCAGGAAAGTCCCCCAAAATAATTTCTTAGTTAAGAAATTTTCCCAATTAGATGGACCAAATCAAAGGAACAAGTCAACCATTATGGAAGCAGGGTTAGACACTGTGTAGTATTGTCAGATACTCTGGAAAATGCACAGACCATACTGTAACCCTGTGACCAAGTCATGACCAGCCATTCAACTGCAATCCAGATGGCTGCTGTGTGTGTGCGCATGCACTCTCACTACACACACACTTGTAGGGTGTGGCTGGGGAATAAAAGATGTATTCAATGAAAATGTCTTTTTGTAATTCCATCCTTTATGAATTTAGGTAATGAATAAATTATAGCAATATCTGGTAACTTATACACAGCAATATTCAACAAATATTTCTTTATTACCTGAAATTTCAATGTTTATTATGCAATAAAACTACCATGACATGTTAAAAAACAAAGTATAATATCCCACTGCAAAGAAAAGAAATCCTAAACACTTTTCCTAAATCATTCAATAAAGGGTATTTCTGACAGGTAAATTTCTTTTCCATATTAAAGGTTTCTAAACTTTTAAAGTGTCAATGAATATTTTTATTAAGAGCAAAGCAGTCATATTAGATGCATTTTTTTTCAAACACTTCATAGATACAGGTTGTTTCTAATGGAAAATGCAAGTGATGAGTTAACGAAATAATTCTGCAGGCAGTTTGAAAATGGCAGGTACAAACCTTGAATCATATCCCCAGTGCATAGCATAGATTTTAGCTAGGTGACCCCTCAGCGTACGTCTCGTTCGCATCTGTATTCGACCCACGGAATCCATATTTGACGTGATCTTTAGGAAGTGATGAGAATGTTATTCTTTAGCTTAGACACAGCTCAAAAAATAAAGCAGAAACAATTAACTGGCACTAAAGTAGACATAAATGGACAGTTACTGAAGATATTTAAATATAAATAATTCCTATGATGCTCAAGAAAAAGTAGATTCATTTGCACACCTTCCAATAAGAACATCTTCTGTAGACTAATAAGTAAAAAAACAGACATACCGTCCAACCTTAGTAAAAAAAAACCAGCCACAAAAAGCTAATAGATGATCAAATAGTAAAATATTTATAATTTTAACTATTTAAAGAAAGCAAATTTTTGATTTAAATAGCACATAAAATATCCTTAATAAAAATGAGCAATTTTAATTAATGAAACTTTCCTAATAGTTTATATAAGGAAAAAAACTTAATCAGGGCATATCAAAAAGAAGCAGAAGCTACGTAAAAAAGAAACGTATATTATGTGAATCTACGTATTTTTATAGTATTTACTTTTTCACAGACTTTCATTTTCACAAGTATGTTTTAAAAGGCTCTTGAACAGCATCTGACAAATTACAAAGCCTTTTTAACAGAGATCTCATTTTTCTTTCAATTAAATCCTAATAAATAGAATCTGTCATTTGCATCATTGTCAAGCTATTTCATGAAAATTAGTAAAAGAAACTGAGGAAGAAAACTTTACCTGAACAAGTGTTGCATCATTACATGCTTTCCTAGCATCCTGAAATAAAGATGATTATACATTTAGACATGGAAATCCTAGATATGATTTAAAATAAGGTTTTCATTGGAAATGTAGATTTGAAATACACTCCTTAGTGTACTACACAATCTTTATTTTTAAAAGGCTTATTGAGAAAATTCACGTAACATAGAATTAACCACTTTAGTCTTTTTAATGTGTGCAGCTGGAACGGTTAGGATATTGACAATGCTGGGCAACCATCACCACCACCTAACTACAGAACATTTTCACCATGCCCAAAAAAAGAAAACCCTATACTTTGCAATTCCCTCTTCCCCCACCGCCAGGTGATCACTAATTTACTTTCAAATGGATTTACCCATTCAGGACAATGCACACAAATGGAATCACCAGTACATGACTTTCGTGTGTCTGGCTTCCTTCATTTACATGTAATGTTCTGAAGGTTCATTCATGTTGTATCATGTGTCAGTAGTTCATTCCTTTTTATGGCTAATATTTCATTGTATGAATATATTACATTTTGTTTATCCATTAATTAACTGGATGGACATTTATGCTGTTTCTACTTTGTGGTTTTATGATTAATGATGCCGTGATTACTCATATACAAGTTTTTGTGTGTATGTATGTTTTCAATTCTCCTGGGCATACAACTAAAAGTAGACTTGGTGGGTGAGATGGTAATTATGTTTACATCTCATCTGTTTATTTTGGGTTTTACTTCTATTGCTTTAGGAGACTGACCTAAGAAAACATTGTTATGATTTATGTCAGAGAATTTTCTGCCCATGCTCTCTTGCAGGAGTATTATGGTATCATGAATTATATTTAAGTCAAAGAAAATGACTTTAAAATATAGACTGTTACAAGAGACAAAGAAGGACACTACATAATGATCAAGGGATCAATCCAAGAAGAAGACACAATAATTGTAAATATAAATGCACCCAACATAGGAAAACTTCAACAAATAAGCCAAATATGCTAACAGTCATAAAAGGAGAAGTCGACAGTAACACAATCATCACTGGGAACTTTAACACCTCAATTACAGCAATGGACAGGTCATCCAGACAGAGAATCAATAAGGAAAAAGAGGCCTTAAATGACACATTAGATCAAATGGACTGAACTGGTATTTATGGAGCATTTACCTTCCCACCAACAGTGAAGAAGTGTTCTCTTTTCTCCATACCTTCTATAGCATTTGTTGTTTGTAGATTTTTTGATGATGGCCATTCTGACTGTTACGAGATAATACCTCACTGTAGTTGTGATCTGCATTTCTCTAATACTTAGCAATGTTGACCATCTTATTATGTGCCTTTTTACCCATCTCTCTGTCTTCTTTGGAGAAATTGCTATTTAGATCTTTCACCATTTTCATGGGTTGTTCATTTCTTTGATATTGAGCTATAAGAGAACTTTATGTAATTTGGAGATTAATCCCATGTTGACTGCTTCATTCATAAATATTTTCTCCCATGCTGTGGGTTGTCTTTTGTTTTATGGCTTATTTTGCTGTACAAAACTTTTAAATTTAATTAGGTCCCACTTGTGTTCGAGAATGTTCTAATTTCATTCTTTTCCATGTAGCTGTTCAAGTCTTCCCAGCACCACTTATTGAAGAGACTGTCTTTTCTCCACTGTATATTCTTGCCTCGTTTGTTGTACATTAATTTTTAGAGAAATGCAAATCAAAACTAAAATGAGATACCACCTCACACGAGTTAAGAAAGGCCATCATAAAAAGTCCACAAACAATGAATGCTGACGTGGGTGTGGAGAATAGGGAACCCTCCCACACTGTTGGTGAGAATATAAATTGGTACAGCCACCAAAGAGAACAGTATGGAGGTTCCTTAAAAAACTAAAAATAGAACTAGCAAATATTCAAGCATTCCACTCCTAGACATATATCCAGAGAAAATCGTAATTCAAAAAGATACATGCAAGACTTCCCTGGTGTTCAGGAGTTAAGAATTCACCCACCACTGCAGGGGACATGGGATCAGTCCCTGCTCTGGGAAGATTCTACATGCCAAGAGGTAATTAAGCCCGTGTGCCACAACTACCGAGCCTGCATGCAGCAACTACCGAAGCTCGTGCACCCTATTGAGAGAGCTCATCCTTCAGTTCAGTTCAGTCGCTCAGTCATGTCTGACTCTCTGCGACCCCACAGACTGCGGCACACCAGGCTTCCCAGCCCATCATCAACTCCCGGAGCTTATTCAAACTCATGGCCATCGAGTCAGTGATGCCATCCAGCCATCTCATCCTTTGTCGTCCCCGTCTCCTCCTGCCTTCAATCTTTTCCAGCATCAGGGTCTTTTCCAATGAGTCAGTCAGTTCTTCACATCAGGTGGCCAAAGTATTGGAGCTTCAGCTTCAGCATCGGTCCTTCCAATGAATATTCAGGACTGATTTCCTTTAGGATTGACTGGTTTAATCTCCTTGTAGTCCAAGAGACTCTCAAGAGTCTTCTCCAACACCACAGTTCAAAAGCATCAATTCTTCAGTGCTCACCTTTATAGTTCAACTCGCACATCCATACACGACTACTGGAAAAACCATAGCTTTGACTAGACAGACCTTTGTCAGCAAAGTAATGTCTCTGCTTTTTAATATGCTGTCTAGGTTGGTCATAGCTTTACTTACAAGGAGCAAGCATCTTGTAATTTCATGGCTGCAGCCACCATCCGCAGTGATTTTGGAGCCCCCCCAAAATAAAGTCTCTCATTGTTTTCATTGTTTAGCCATCCATTTGCCATTAAGTTATGGGACCAGATGCCATGATCTTAGTTTGATCTAAATATCTTAGATTGATATTTCTCCAAGCAATCTTGCTTCCAGCATGTGCTTCATCCAGCCCAGCATTTCGCAAGATGTACTTTGCATATAAGTTAAATAAGCAGGATGACAATATACAGCCTTGACGTACTCCTTCCTTTCCCTATTTGGAACCAGTCAGTTGTTCCATGTCCAGTTCTACATACAGATTTCTCAGGAGGCAGGTAAGGTGGTTGGTATTCCCATCTCTTGAAGAATTTTTCACAGTTTGTTGTGATCTACACAGTTAAAGGCTTTGGCATAGTCAATAAAGCAGAAATAGATGTTTTTCTGGAGCTCTCTTGCTTTCTTGATGATCCAGCGGATGTTGGCAATTTGATTTCTGGGTTGTCTGCCTTTTCTAAATCCAGCTTGAACATCTGGAAGTTCACCGTTCATGTATTGCTGAAGCCTAACTTGGAGAATTTTGAGCATTACTTTACTAGCGTGTGAGACGAGTGCAACTGTATGGTAGTTTGAACATTCTTTGGCACTGCCTTTCTTTGGGATTGGAATGAAAACTCAGCAGTGGCCACCGGACTGGAAGAGGTCAGTTTTCATTCCAATCTCAAAGCTCATCCTTAGGTAGGTTGATAAGTAGTCTGGGGCCCTTGAGGAGGAAAAGGTCCAGGGCCCTTGAATAGGAGAAAGGGGGTCTGAGGTTCTCAAGGAGGAGGAAAGGACTTTTTTTTCTACATTGCTTTGTATTAGTCAATATAACAATGTATCTTGCTTAAGGACATGTTTCTCCTTAGCAAGGACCTTCTCACTAATCTTGTTAAAATGTATATTGTGGGCGAGGGTCTGGTAAGATCTTTCTATTGTTAGTTCTAATCCTGTTATCTTATATTGTGGGAGTGGGTCTGGTAAAACCCTTTATTGTAACAAGGTATAAAGCTCCCTTGCAAAGACTAGGCGAAGCAAGGCACTCTCTGTCCCCCTTCTGATGTCTATGTCAGTTTTCTCTGTCCCCTTTTATACTTTAATAAAAGTCTGCTACACAAAAGCTCCTGAGTGATCTAGCCTGGTCCCTGGTCCCGAAGCTAAATCTTTGGAGATCACGAATCCGACATCGTTCGGATCACCGTAAGCTACCACTATGCTCCACAAGAGAAGCCACCACAGTGAGAAGCCCACACACTGCGACTAGATAGCAGCCCCTGCTCGCCACAGCTAGAGAAGAAGCCTGCACACAGCAACGAAGACCCAGTGCAGTCAAAAATGAATAAAATTTTTAAAAGACACAGGCATGTCAATGTTCACTGCAGCACCATGTACAACAGCCAACACATGGAAACAACCTAGATGTCCATCAATAGATAAATGGATAAAGAAGAGATGGTACATATATGTACAATGGAGTATTATTCATCCATAACAAACACTGAAATAAGGCCATTTGCAACAACAACAATGGACCTAGAGATTATCATACTAAGTGAATTAAGTCAGAGAAAGACAAATATTGTATGATAATTACTCATATGTGGAACCTAAAAAGATTACAGGGAATCCCCTGGCGGTCCAGTGGTTAGGACTCTGATTGTTCACTTCAGGGGACATGGGTTCAATCCCTGGTCAGGGAATTAAGATCATGCATGCCACACAGAGCCTGGCCTAAAAAAAAAAAAAAATTACAGATGAACCTATTTACTAAACAGAAAAAGACTCACAGACTTAAAAAAAAAATGTATGCTTCCCAAACAGGAAAGATGAAGGGACAGGGATAAATTAGGAGCTTCAGATTAAAAATACACACTGCTGCTGCTGCTGCTAAGTTGCTTCAGTCGTGTCCGACTCTGTGCGACCCCATAGACAGCAGCCCACCAGGCTCCCCTGTCCCTGGAATTCTCCAGGCAAGAACACTGGAGTGGGTTGCCATTTCCTTCTCCAATGCATGAAAGTGAAAAGTGAAAGTGAAGTCGCTCAGTGGTGTCCGACTCACTGCAGCCTACCAGGCTCCTCCGTCCATGGGATTTTCCAGGCAAGAGTACTGGAGTGGGGAGCCATTGCCTTCTCCGTATATACACACTACATATAAACTAGATCATCAACAAAGACCTACTGCATAACACTCAAATCTCTACTCACTATTCTGTAATAACCTATATGGGAAAAGAATCTTAAAATGATTGGATATGTTAAGTAGGAAGTTAGGCATGAGCGATGGGTGGCCTAGGTGAAAAGGATGCAAGCTAACCTTTAAACCCCATCCCAGACATGCCCAGGGGAGCTCACAGATAGACTACAAAAATAACCACAGTGACTTTTCCAACTTCTCACAAGTGCCTTAGGCACACAGTGGATACAAACTAACCACAGGGGCTTACTCAAGTAACCTTAGGCAGCTAGGAAGCCATTAAGGATTTATTAATGTTCCATACATACATACATCTGGTAACAACAGACTGAATTACAGGAAGACATGCGCAGCAGAGCCTGTTATATAATGTGCAACTGTCAGTCAGACTTGAATATGTCCATTTGCATTCCCTTTCCTGACTGGTGGTGGTTAAAGCCCTATTTTGCATTGGGCAAAACCAAAAGGAGGAGAGAGGAAGTATAAAAAAGGGAAACCTTTCTACTTCTCTGGGGTCAGCCTGCTCCCATGTCTAGGGAGTGTCTGTTTTTAATAAAAGTTCTGTCTGCTTGGGCTGTAACTGAGGTGTAACTTCCCTGTTGTTTTCAACCATTTAGTCTACGATTCCAAATTTTTGTTGCAATGAGATAAGAAGAGAGGGAGAGAAATAAACCAACCTGACAGAAAGATAATCAGTTTGCTGTATACCTGAAATTAACACGGTCATTGTAAATCAACATACCCCAACAATAAAATTAAACTAAAACTAAAAACAGACACACCACTTGGCTCAGCAATTCCATTCCTGAGTATTTATCAAAAAAAAACCCCTGAAAACACTACTTTAAAAAGATACATGTATCCCAATGTTCACAGCAGCATTCTTTATCATTGCCAAGATATGAAAACAATTTAAATGCCCAACAACAGATGATGCATAAAGAAATTACACACAAACACATATACACATATAATGGAATACTACCCAGTCACAAAAAAGAATGAAATTTTGCCATTTGCAACAATACGGGTGGACTTGGATGGTATCATGCTAAGTGAAATAAGCCAGAGAAACACTGTATGATATCACTTATATGTGTAATCTAAAGAATAAAACAAACTAGTGAATACAACAAAAAGGAAGACTAACAAATGTAGAGAACAAATTAGCAGTTACTAGTGGGGAGAAGAGGTGGCAAGAATACACAGGAGAACTGTACAAAAAAGATCTTCACGACCCAGATAATCATGATGGCGTGTTCACTCACCTAGAGCCAGACATTTTGGAATGCAAAGTCAAGTGGGCCTTAGGAAGCATCACTATGAACAAAGCTAGTGGAGGTGATGGAATTCCAGCTGAGCTATTTCAAATCCTAAAAGATGATGCTGTGAAAGTGCTGCACTCAATATGCCAGCAAATTTGGAAAACTCAGCAGTGGCCACAAGACTGGAAAAGGTCAGTTAATATGCCAGCAAATTTGAAAAACTCAGCAGTGGCCACAGGACTGGAAAAGGTCAGTTTTCATTCCAATCCCAAAGAAAGGCAATGCCAAAGAATGCTCAAACTACTGCACAATTGCACTCATCTCACACACTAGTAATGTTCAAAATTCTCCAAGCTAGGCTTCAACAGTATGTGAACTGTGAACTTCCAGATGTTCAAGCTGGTTTTAGAAAAGGCAGAGGAACCAGAGATCAAATTGCCAATATCCGCTGGATCATCGAAAAAGCAAGAGTTCCAGAAAAACATTTATTTCTGCTTTATTGACTACGCCAAAGCCTTTGACTGTGTGGATCACAACAAACTGTGGAAAATTCTGAAAGAGATGGGAATACCAGACCACCTGACCTGCCTCTTGAGAAATCTGTATGCAGGTCAGGAAGCAACAGTTAGAACTGGACACGGAACAACAGTCTGGTTCCAAATACGAAAAAGAGTATGTCAAGGCTGTATATTGTCACCCTGCTTATTTAACTTATATGCAGAGTACATCATGAGAAACACTGGGCTGCATGAAGCACAAGCTGAAATCAAGATTGCCAGGAGAAATATCAATAACCTCAGGTATGCAGATGACACCACCCTTATGGCAGAAAGTGAAGAAGAACTAAAGAGCCTTGTGATGAAAGGGAAAGAGGAGAGCAAAAAAGTTAGCTTAAAGCTCAACATTCAGAAAACTAAGATCATGGCATCTGGTCCCAGCACTTCATGGGAAATAGATGGCGAAACAGTGGAAACAGCAGCAGACTTTATTTTTGGGGGCTCTAAAATCACTGCAGATGGTGACTGCAGCCATGAAATTAAAAGACGTTTACTCCTTGGAAGGAAAGTTATGATCAACCTAGACAGCATATTAAAAAGCAGACATATTACTATTTGCCAACAAAGGTCCATCTAGTCAAGGCTATGGTTTTTCCAGTAGTCATGTGTGGATGTGAGAGCTGGACTATAAAGAAAGCTGAGCGCCAAAGAATTGATGCTTTTGAACTGTGGTGTTGGAGAAGACTCTTGAGAGGACCCTGGACAGCAAGGAGATCCAACCAGTCCATCCTAAAGGAGATCAGTCCTGAACATTCACTGGAAGGACTGATGTTGAAGCTGAAACTCCAGTACTTTGGCCATCTCATGTGAAGAACTGACTCATTTGAAAAGACTCTGATGCTGGGAAAGATTGAAGGCGGGAGGAGAAGGGGATGACAGAGGATGAGATGGTTGGATGGCATCACCAACTCAATGGATATGAGCTTGGGTAAACTCCCGGAGTTGGTGATGGACAAGAAGGCCTGGTGTGCTGCAGTCCACAGGGTCGCAAAGAGACACGACTGAGAGACTGAACTGACTGAACTGAGTGGGGAGAAGAAAGGAGAGAGGGACAAGATACGTGCCGAAAATAAAGAGGTGTAAACTACTATGTATAAAATAAATAAGTTATGAGGATGCATTGTACAACACAAGGAATAGAACCAATATTTTATAATAATTATAAATAGAATATAACCTGTAAAAGTTATGAATCACTACACTATACATCTGAAACAAAATAGTGTACAACTACATCTCAATTAAAAATTTAATTAAATTTTTAAATAAATTAAATAATTTAAATACATTGAATAAATTAAATTTTAATTTATTTAATTAAATAAAAATTTAATTAAAATTTTTAATTAAAAAAATATAACACTTCTTTAAAATATTTTGCAAGTATACTATATACAGATGCTATTAGAAATGAAATACTTTAGCTCTAACATGATAAAAAGATATGACGTCAGGAAAATAACTCTTTATATAATAAGTCACATCTATATTTTTATATTAAAAGCAAATTCCCTACCGGTTATCAGGTATTTATGCTTAAGTATTAAGTATTTCAAAGAGACCTTAAATTTTTACACAAACTGAAAAGAATTATTAAAAGGAAGATAATGAAACAAAAATCAATGTAACAAAGTTAAGTAAAAGCAAGCAAAGGACATGTTTAATAACCAATAAAATGTTTTAACAGAGAAGGAAATGGCAACCCACTCCAGTATTCTTGCCTGGAAAATTCCACGGATAGAGGAGCTGGGTAGGCTACAGTCCATGGGGTCGCAAAGAGTTGGACACGACTAAGCAACTAACATACACACACACACACAAAATGTTTTAAATCAAGTTTATCAGTTAATAATAAATTTAGAAGATTCATATACATGGGAAAGTGAAAGTGAAAGTCACTCAGTGTGTCCAACTCTTTGAGACCCCATGGACTATACAGTCCATGGAATTCTCCAGGCCAGAATACTAGAGTGGGTAGCCTTTCCCTTCTCCAAGGGATTTTCCCAACCCAGGGGTCGAACCCAGATCTCCCACATTGCAGGTGGATTCTTAATCAGCTAAGCCACAAGGGAAGCCCAAGAATACTGGAGTGGGTAGTCTATCCCTTCTCCAACAGATCTTTGTTGCATTAGCCTGCAATAAAGGCTAAATGGATATACAATCTTTTTGGTGTCCTTTGACCTATTTATAAACACTTAGAATATTTATATATAAAGGTGTTCATAAGTAGTTACACAAACATATGATTTGATTCTCTCATTCTCAGTATAATTGTGGGTTTAGAAACCTGATTTGGCAGGGAATAATTTAGCCCACTCTCCTACAATGAAAAGAACTTCCAGAAATAACAGTGATGGCCTGAGGCATGTCCAAAAACGGTGCAGTTGAAGACTAAAGTCTATAAAAAGAGCTCTCTGATTTTAAGCTTTATGAAAACGAACTATCATTGTTTAGGTTATTTTTCTTAACTCAGTCATTCAATAAAAAATGTCTGTTGTACACTGTGTCAGATACTACTCTAGGCACCATGGAAACAGCAGCAGACCAAAAATCCCTGCCCTCACAGAGCTAACCTTAATATTAACAACACTGCAAGTGAACATTATTGAACTTAGTCTAATAAAGTTATATTCACTATAAAACTGAATATAAGGGATTCATTCCCAATTAACAGCTGAATTTATTACTGTCCACCTTAAGAAATGCAAGCTCTGATATTAACATCTTTGAGCAAAAAGTGTTGCTTCTCACTCCAAATCAAACAAGCAGAAATTACAAAAGAAAATCTATGTTTTTTCTATTTCTATTTTTTTCAATTTAAAATGAATCATGGTTAATCAATGATACTCAAATATAAAACACAAAATTTTTTAATGAATCATGTATTGTACCAAATAGCATACATTTCTATTATGTCATGTATTTATACCTTAGTTAAACATACAGTTAAGTTATATTTCTGGAATTAAGAGAGAAAAAAAAAGGAAAGAAGGAAGAAAGGATTTTTAATTATAGCATGACATTAAACTGAAAAGTATGCAGTATTTTATATATATGTGGTTACTTGAAATCATGTAAGATGATTCAGTGAGCTATATGCTCATGACATTCTACTTGGATGCCGGTGAGATATAAAGATGATTAAGACACAGAATTTTCCAGTCAGACGCAGGTGGTGGAGGCAAACACGCACAAGGAACTATAATACAAAGCAAGCTGCAATCAACCCTATAACACAAACCTAAAAAGCTGTACAAAAAACCGCCACTTACTGGCATTGGTCTAAGTCCTTTATGTGTCATTTGTTTCATTCTTCTCCATAAACCTATATAGCGGGCTTTAGTAGTCATACTCTATAGCAAAGATACTGAGCATCAAAAAATCTGTAAATGTGTCCTGACCACAACATAATTAAAAGAGGAATCCATGTACTTTTCCATCAGGCCATGCTGCCTTCCAGCAAAAGAAAAAGAAATACAAGTGGAGGACTTTGAGGTGGCTTTTTAAAGGAAGACTAGGATGCAATGAATAGAAGTCCCAGGAGCAAAATTAGAGCAGAGAAGTATAATTCCAGGCAAAGTAAAAGATTTGGAAAAAAGCAAGAAAGCAGAAAAGAGCAGTGCATGCTCAGGGAATGACAAGAAATTCATGTGGCTATAGCACAGGCTACAAAGCCAGATGTTAGACCGGGCTGGGTGGCAGATCCATAGTGGTACCTTTGGCACCAGTTCTGGAACCAAAATACACCTGGTTTGAGTCCTGGATCTACCACTTCTAAGTTATGTTACCTTCACAAGTTTCTTAATCTCACTGAGGCTCAGTTTCCTCAACTACAAAATGAAGTAGGACCACCTACCTCACAGGGTCACTACGAGAACTAAATTAAATTGACATGTGACCAAATAATTGGCCAAGCACTTCAGACAAGAACATCACAAGAAATGAAAACTGCACGCTGACATCCGTGATGAACATAGATTCAAAAATCCTCAACAAAATATTAGCAAACCGAATTCAACAATACATCAAAAGGATCATACACCATAATCACATGGGATTTATTCAAGGGATGTAGGTACGGTTCAACACCCACAGATCAATGTGATATAACACATTAACAAAATGAAGGATAAATATCATACAGTTATCTCAACACATGCAGAAAAAGCTTTTGACAAAATTCAGTAGCCATTTACGGTTAAAAAAGAAAAACGTCTCAACAAAGTGGACATAGATGGAATGTATCTCAACATGATAAATATGACATATACAACACCATACATATATAACATCATACTCAATGGTGAAAAGCTTGAAGCTTTTCCTCTAAGATCAGGAGCAAGACACAGATGCCCACTCTTGCCACTTTGATTCAGCATAGTATTGCAAGTCCAAACAGAAATAAAACCAAGGGCATTAAAACTTGACAGAAGAAGTAAAACTATCACTACTTGCAAATAACATGATATTACAAACAGAAAACACTAAAGACTCAATCAAAAACTGAGTACTAATAAAGGAATTTGGTAACGTTGCATATATATAGAAATATGTAAACATACAATTATACAGAAATATACAAAATAAGTATATATAAATCTGCTGCGTTTCTATACACTAATAACGAACTATCAGAAAGAGAAATTAAGAAAACAATCCCATTTACAATTACATCAAACAGGATAAATCACCTGGAAATAAATTTATCCAAGAATATAAAAGACCTGTGGGCTTCCCAGAGGGTGCAATGGTAAAGAATCTGCCTGCCAATGCAGGAGGCGCAGGAGACGCGAGATGCAGGTTCAATCCCTGTGTCAGGAAGATCCCCTGGAGTAGGAAATGGCAACCCACTTCAGTATTCTTGCCTGGGAAATCCCATGGACAGAGGAGCCTAGCAGGCTACAGTTCACGGGGTCACAAAGAGTCGGACATGACTGAGCGACTGAGCACACAAAAGACCTGTACACCGCAAACTAAGACACTGACGAAAGAAAGTGAAGATGACACAGATAAATGAAAAGATATTCTGTACTCAGTGGATTGGAAGAATATTGTTAAAATGTCCATTCTACCAAAAACAATCTAGATTCAATGCAATCCCTATCAAAATCCCAATATCATTTTTCAAAGAAACAGAACATATAATCCTAAGATTTATATAAAACCAGAAAAGACTGCAAACAGCCAATGCAGTCTTGAGAAAGAACAAAGCTGGAGGTATCACATGTCTTGATTTCCAAGCATTAACATATTACAAATCTATAGTAATCAAAATAATATAATACTGGCACAAAAACAGGCACATAGATCAATGGAACAGAACAGGGAGCACAGAAACACACCCACACATACATGATCAATTAATTTACAACTCAGGAGCCAAGAATATATAGGGGGGAAAAGACAGTTTCTTCAATAAGTGGTGTTGGGAAAACTGGACAGCTACATGCAAAAGAATGAAACTAGATCACTATCTTATACCATTTTCCAAAAAAGACATATAGATGGGCCAACAGATACGTGAAAACTTGCTCAAATCACTGATCATCAGGGAAATGAAAAGAAAAACCACAATAAGATAGTATCTCACATCTGTCAGAATGGCTATCATCAAAAAGAGGAGAAGGACTTCCCTAGTGGTCCAGAGGTTGACTTTGTGCTTCCAGTGCAGGGCGCATGGCTTCCATCCCTGACTGGGGAACTAAGAGCCCACATGCTGCACAGTGCAGCCAAAATATAAAAAATAAAAATTAAAAAAATAAAACAAAAAACAGAAAAACAAAAAAATTGTTTTAAAGAGAGCATAACAAGGGTCAATGAGGATGTGGAGAAAAGGGAAACTTGAGTGCTGTTAGTGGGAATGTAAATTGGTGCAGCCGCTATGGAAAATAGTGTATTAGTATATAGGTTCCTCAGAAAATTATAAAAAGAACCACCGTATTATCTAGCTGTTCCACTTCTAGGTATTTATCTAAAGAAAACAAAAACCTTAACTTGAAAAGATATACTCATCCCCATGTTCACTGCAGGATTATTTATAATAATCAACATACGGAAGGAACCAAGTATCTGCTGACAGATGAAAGGACACACACACACACACACACACACAGTGGAATGTTCAGTTCGGTTCAGTCGCTCAGTCATGTCCGACTCTTCACGACCCCATGAATCGCAGCACGCCAGGCCTCCCTGTCCATCACCAACTCCCAGAGTTCACACTCAGCCATAAAAAGAATATCTTGCCACTTGTGCTGACAACATGGATGGACCCTGAGGGCATTACACTAAAAGAGAAATATGTCAGACAGAGAAAGACAAATATCATACAATCTCACATGCTCAATCAAACAAACAAAAAAACACCCAAGCTTATAGATACAGAGAACAGAATTTTTTAAAATGAGATGGCCATATAACCAATGTGCTTGGCCCGTCAGTCAATCCTGCTCAGGATCTGGAACAAGTGAGATAAAGAAATGCTGGAGTATCCATTCTGGTGGTGGCAGCAACATCTAACTCAGAGATTAGCCTGTGAAGCCTTCTCTGATCATCCCAGGCAAAATAAATACCCCTCTGACAGCTTTGCTTAGACACCTAAGGTATCCACTCAGAGTTCTCATTCACATCTAAACCATTAACTTCCTGAATTCCTGGGAATAAGACTGGTTGCTCCTTGGAAAGAAAGTTATGACCAACCTAGACAGCATATTAAAAAGCAGAAACATTACTTTGCCAACAAAGGTCCATCTCATCAAGGCTATGGTTTTTCCAGTAGTCATGTATGGATGTGAGAGTTGGACTATAAAGAAAGCTGAGCACCAAAGAATTGATGCTTTTGAACTGTGGCATTGGAGAAGACTCCTGTGAGTCCTTTGGACTGCAAGGAGATCCAACCAGTATATCCTAAAGGAGATCAGTCCTGAGTGTTCATTGGAAGGACTGATGTTGAAGCTGAAACTCCAATCCTTTGGCCACCTGATGCAAAGAACTGACTCACTGGAAAAGACCCTGATGCTGGGAGAGATTGAAGGCGGGAGGAGAACAGGACAACAGAAGATGAGATGGTTGGATGGCATCACCAACTCAATGGACATGAGTTTGGGTAAACTCTGGGAATTGGTGATGGACAAGGAGGCCTGGCATGTGGCACTCCACAGGGTCACAAAGAGTCAGACACGACTGAGCAACTTAACTGAACTGAAGACTGGTTATAGTTTTAATCCACTCATATCAACATTTTTCTGCTGACTGTTCTTTACCCACAATTTGTTTTTTCTACTCCCTTCCTCTCCTTCCTGCAATACCTCTGTATAGATCCTACAATTGTTCCTTTTTCTTTTTAATCTTCACTTTTAAATTAGGTAAGTATTCTGAAATTACTGCTGCAAAAGATTCATCTCTCTCATATTGGAGGATCACAGCAGTGTTCCAAGTTACTAATAACTTGGATTCTTCCTGCTTCATAATGAGGTTCTTCATTTCTAAGTTGTTTAACCTTTACTTTTCCCTGTGAAAAGAAGTAGGTAGCACCACACTACACACAATTTAGTCTCTCCTCTACCCTGCTCACCAAGAGGCTTCCTAAAAGATGGCATGTCTATACCCTTTCCTTTTTATCTCTGTCTTCCTTGCTATTCCTCAGTCCAGAGAAGCATGTTTCCATTGTTCCAAAAGAAAGCAATGATGCTGTCCCTGAGGGAATATAAGATTTACAGTCTAAAAAAAAAAAAAAAAAAAAAGATTTACAGTCTTAGAATTCTTTTAGAGCCTGTCCACACCCTGATATTTGATGAGTTTCCCCCATTATATTAGGGTCTGAAGTTCTAAGTGTTTTTAAATTTTGTTAAAGATGAAGTTGTATTTATTCCTCATGCTCTTTACTGTTTTGAGTTGATTTCCGAGAGTAAAGAAGACAGACATGACTTTATTATGCCCAAGTGGCACAAGTGGTAAAGAACTCGCCAGACAATGCAGGAGACAAAGGAGACACAGGTTCGATCCCTGGATTAGAAAGATCCCCTGGAGAAGGAAATGGCCTTCTTGCCTGGAGAATCCCATGGACAGAGGAGCCTGAAGGGCTACAGTCCATGGGGTTGCAAAGAGTTGGTCACAACTAAAGCAACTTAGAAGCAGCATTATGCCACTAATTATTTTTAATGTTTTTCTGCAATCTAACGTTTTAGAGATTAATTTTCTAGTATATTACAATATAATATCTGCCTCATAGTATTGCTGTTATTCAGTCTGTCTGACTCCTTGAGACCCCATGGACTGACTGCAGCACGCCAGGCTTCCCTGTCCTTTACCATGTCCTGGAGCTTGCTCAAACTCATGTCCATTGAGTTGATGATGCCATCCAACCATCTCATCTTCTGTCATCCCCTTCTCCTCCTGCCTTCAGTCTTTCCCAGCATCAGGGTCTTTTCTAATGAGTTAGCTCTTCGCATAAGGTGGCCAAAGTATTCAAGCGTCAGCTTCAGCATCAGTCCTTCCAATGAATATTCAGGGTTGATTTCCTTTAGGATTGACTGGTTTGATCTCCCTGCAGTCCAAGGGACTCTCAAAAGTCTTCTCCAACACCACAGTTCAAAAGCATCAATTCTGTGATTCCAGGTGTGTGAGTAGAAGAGGATGATGTCAGCAGGGATTACATGTACAATATTAACCTCTTAGGGACAGAGAGGTCACTGGTCTACATAGGCATTTGTTAGAAATGACTTTTGGAGTGTTCTTTAGAGGCATGATAAAAACAAAGTGACCATTTCTCACTTCAAAAATTATTTAATATATCCAAACTAATCTTCAAATTTTGTTCATCACTGCTGCTAAGTCGCTTTAGTCGTGTCCGACTCTGTGTGACCCCATAGACGGCAGCCCACCAGGCTCCCCTGTCCCTGGGATTCTCCAGGCAAGAACACTGGAGTGGGTTGCCATTTCCTTCTCCAATGCATGAAAGTGAAAAGTGAAAGTGAAGTCGCTCAGTCGTGTCCCACTCTTAGTGACCCCATGGACTGCAGCCCACCAGGCTCCTCCGTCCATGGGATTTTCCAGGCAAGAGTACTGGAGTGGGGTGCCACTGCCTTCTCTGTTGTTCATCACTAGTAGTTCATAAAAGTGTTAATAAAATTTCAAAATGAAAAAGTTTGCTCTTACCTGGATCTGATTCCGTAGCTGCTCGGCTTCCTGCCTCAGTTGTTCCAGCTCACTCATCCTTGAATTTCCTCACGGTAGAAACTAACAAATGAAAGTCCTGTACAAAAGAGAAAGAGAAAGACTGATTCACTTCTCTATTTACATATTAATCTACTTTTTAAATTCTGACATATAACTGGTTCTTCTGAATCTCAAATGCAATCATTATTACTAGAACTTAAAATGGCTTAGTAAATACAGATCTAGATTATTTACTAAAGGATATTATGGAGGAATGGGATGAGAGGATGGAAGAGACACCCTGAGTAGTAGTATTCAAGACTTAATTATAGCCAATTGGGACTAGAACTGAGTCAGTGAGAAATACTTTACAACTGTGCCAAAGGTACCAAGAGACATTCAGACCTAGATGCTTAAAAGGCACCTCAAATTACTTCAAAAGCGAACCCCACACCATCCTGGTCTTTCTCATCTCTGTAAATGCCAATTCTGTCCTTTCAATTGTTTAAGCCAAAAACCTGGGAGTCATCCTTAACTTCTCTGTTCGGTTTCTTTTATATCCTACCTCTAATCCACCAGCAAATCATGTCAGGCATTCTTTCAAAAAACACCCAGGATTTGACCAACTCTGATTACCTCTACTCTGACTACCTTGGTCTGCTGCTGCTGCTAAGTTGCTTCAGTCGTGTCCGACTCTGTCCGACCCCATAGACGGCAGCCCACCAGGCTCCCCCGTCCCTGGGATTCTCCAGGCAAGAACACTGGAGTGGGGTGCCATTTCCTTCTCCAATGCATGAAAGTGAAAAGTGAAAGTGAAGTAGCTCAGTTGTGTCCAACTCTTAATGACCCCATGGACTGCAGCCTACCAGGCTCCTCCATCCATGGGACTTTCCAGGCAAGGGTACTGGAGTGGGGTGCCATCGCCTTCTCCAACCTTGGTCTAAGTCACCACTATCATTCACTGGGTCTCCTTCCTATCACCCTTGCCCACTCTCCAGTCTATTCTAAACATAGCAAACCAGTGATCCTTTGAAAATACAATTCACTCTTCTGCTTGAGATTCTATAATAGCTTTTCACTCCACTCAGCATAAAGTCTGTTTATCTTGACCTATAAAGCTTTATGCTTCCCTGGTGGCTCAGCAGTAGAGAATCTGCCTGCAATGCAGGGGATGCAAGTTCAATCCCTGGGTCAGAAAGATTCCCTGGAGAAGGAAATGGCAACCTGCTCCAGTTTCCTTGCTTGGGAAATCCAATGGACAGAGCAGCCTGGTGGGAAACAGTCCATGGGGTCACAAAGAGTTGGACACAACTTAGCGACTAAACAACAACATCAATGCGAGTCTTATACAATCTGTTATACATTCCTCTAACATGATATCTCTGCTCCCTCTTCCCCCTCTCTCTCTGGTCCAGACACTCAAAAGCCTTCTTAACATTAGAAAGCTTTCTTAGTGAACACACTAAGCAGGCTCCAGCTTCCGTCTCGGCACTTGCTCTTACCTCTGCCTGGAAGCCTCTTGCCCCTGATATTTTCATTCCTTGCACCTTTACCTCAATTCAAATGTTCCTTCTCAGAACAACCTTCACTGATAGCATGTATGCACCCAACTGGACCCCTTTACCTCTCGTGTAAATCTAAGATGTACAACATGCTGATTTGATATTTATATATTTGCAATATGATCACCACCAAAGCATTAATAATTGCTTTGCATCACATAATTACCATTTCTATTTTATGGAGAGAATATTTAAGATCTAGTCTCTTAGCAGCTTTAAAGGACATAACACAGTATGGTTGACTGCAATCACTATGCTGTGCATTAGATCTCCAGAACTTTCTCATCTTCGAGTTGCAAGTTGCACTTTCCTTCTCACTCAGGCTAGATTCCAGGTCCAGCACTTCATGGACAACTCTGCCAGCACCCTAGTTTCCCCTGCCCTTCAATTTGGTCACATTCGACAGACAAAAATCACAGCTTCAACAAACCCAACGCCCTCCTTTCTTTCAGTCAGCGCTCAAACTACCAAACACTGATTGAAAAGTCAAACGGGGGAGGGCACATTAGTTCTACTACAAGTTCATATAAGCAAGCTATTTAGCAGGCTACTCTATGCAGCTTTTTTACCCATCGCGTCTGCTCAGTATCAACGATTCTCATAATAGAAGGGAAGAAGGAGCTTCTTTAACAGAAACTTAACAGAAGAAGGAGTTTCCTGCCTTAACAGAAGGAGCTTCCATAATAAAAGGTCCTCCTCATGATAGAGGAGCTGAATTTTCTGTTATTTGGGTCAATTCTTCCCCCTGAGATTTAAATCCTATCTATCCCTATCTTTTTAGTAACCTTACACTTCTGATTATCCCTTTTCACCTAGTTCATGAACCTCTCACTTTTCTCTATTGTTTTTGTCTTTTTATTTAAAAATTTCAAACACAGAAAGCGGTAGAGAAATTTGTATAATGGACATCCATAATGTCTACCATGAAGGTTTAGGGAAGTCACTCAGTCGTGTCCGACTCTTCGCGACCCCATGGACTGCAGCCTACCAGGCTCCTCCATCCATGGGATTTTCCATGCAAGAGTACTGGAGTGGGGAAGGTTTACAAATTGTTACTATTGTTACTGTATTTGTTCCAACTTTTGTTCCTTTTGCTGAAGTATTTTAAAGTCAATCACAGACATCAATGGATAAAGAAAATATGCTGCATATATATAATGGAATATTACTCAGCCAAAAAAAGAATAAAGTAACACCATTTGCAGCAACATGGATGGGCCCAGAGATTATCATACTAAGTGAAATAAGTCAGACAGAGAAAGACAAATACCATAAGATATCACTTATATATGGAATCTAAAATATGACAGAAATGAACTTATCTATTTATACAAAACAAAACCAGACTTGCAGACAAGGAAAACAGACTTGTGGCTGCCAAAGGGGAGAGGGGCAGGTAGGATGGATAGAGGGGTGGGTGGGTAGGTAGGAACTTAGGGATTAGCAGACACAAACTACATATGGATAAATAACAAGGTCCTCCTATATAGCATAGGGAACTATATTCAATACCCTGTGATAAACTATAATGGGAAAGAATATAAAAAACTATATATACATTTGTGTATAACTGAATCACTGTACTATATAGCAGAAAGTAACACATTATAAATCAAATATAAATAAAATAAATGTTTATACTCCCATAAATGTTTTAAATGTTCAGAAAACTAAGATCATGGCATCTGGTCCCATCACTTCATGGCAAATAGATGGGGAAACAGTGGAAACAGCAGCAGACTTTATTTTGACAAAGCCAAAATCACTGCAGATGGTGACTGCAGCCATGAAATTAAAAGACGCTTACTCCTTGGAAGCAAAGTTATGACCAACTTAGACAGCATATTCAAAAGCAGAGACATTACTTTGCCAACAAAGGTCCGTCTAGTCAAGGCTATGGTTTTTCCAGTAGTCATGTATGGATGTGAGAGTTGGACTGTGAAGAAAGCTGAGCGCCGAAGAATTGATGCTTTTGAACTGTGGTGTTGGAGAAGACTCTTGAGAGTCCCTTGGACTGCAAGGAGATCCACTCAGTCCATTCTAAAGGAGATGAGTCCTGGGTGTTCTTTGCAAGGAATGATGCTAAAGCTGAAACTCCAGTACTTTGGCCACCTCATGCAGAGTTGCTCATTGGAAAATACTCTGATGTTGGGAGGGATTAGGGGCAGGAGGAGAAGGGGACGACAGAGGATGAGATGGCTGGATGGCATCACTGACTCGATGGACGTGAGTCTCAGTGAACTCTAGGAGTTGGTGATGGACAGGGAGGCCTGGCGTGCTGCAATTCATGGGGTCGCAAAGAGTCAGACACGACTGAGCGACTGAACTGAACTGAACTGAAATGTTTTAAAAAACACAGACATCAAGCTACTTTAAAATATTTCAGTACACATTTCCAAAAATACCAAGACATTTTCCTACTAAACCTTAATACCATTAACAAACCTCCCATATTAACAATTATCTAGTAGCTAATACCCAGTCCATTTTCAAATTTCCCCCATTATCACACCAAGGTCTTTTATGTCAGAGTTGTTCAAATCAAGATCCAATTAAAGATTCTATAATACATTTAGTTATATCTCTTAAGTCTCCCCATCTAGAAGAATCCATCTCCTGCTTTCTTTTTTCTCTATGATAATAGAGTTATTGGAGAGACCTATCCTGTAGATCATCTCACATTCTGTTTACTTCTTCAAGGTATCGCTTCTCTATCCTTTGTAATATCTATGAATTGGAAGGAAGTTACATCTACAGGCTAGATGATATTCAAGTTCAATGTATTCAGCAAGAATACTCTTAGGTGAGACTAGACTTCATATGACAATACATCAGAATGAACTTACTGTTTATGCTGCTATTAGTGAAGCTACGACTGATCAATGTATTTCAGGTACTGAAAGCTAGTGTGCCTACTGTAAAGTTATACATCCTCATTTTCATTCAACAAAACCCTGCGGGGAGCATTTCACTTTCCACTGCATCCTTTTCATTAGGGGCTACACACTCAAGCCTCTCCCTTTAAGAAAGAAAAGAAAAAACTCCCTGATTCTATATTTCACCATCATTTACAGACCTTTTTCTATATTTAAGGAACTTCCAAACAGACATGTCTTTATGTGACTCTATGTCCTCACACGGAATTCTAAATTCCCAAGTCTCATGACTTCAGCTAAGTTTAAGCATAACAGAAAACTTCATATTTTATTTAATAGTAAACTTCATATTCTATTTAATAGAAAACTTAAACTTCAGCTAAGTTTAAGCCTAAGTTTAAGGCATAACAGAAAATAAAGGGGCAATTATAAGGCAATGGACTTTCTGAGAAAATTTCCGAACTGCAAAATCAGAACCCTTGTGATGCTTGTGCCCAGTGAAGGGTAGCAAAATATGCCACCCCAAAATATGCCTCTTGGGCAGGAGGATTATTTTGAGAAAAAACAGACATGAGAGCAACTCTGAAAACAATAGTAGAAGTTACCCCCTTTGAAATGGAAAGCAACATCTACAAAGGGAATCTCCAATTTTAAGAGTACTTCTTGGTATCATAAAGTGAGGGATGACTCCAAATGACAAGTCTTATCACTGGAGAAGGGAAGGTCTTAAATCTGCACATCAAACCTTACCCTTGCTTTTCCTAGGAACCTCTGAAGACTGGTTTCCACTCCTAACCTCCCAAACTTCCTTCTGTCTTTAGCTGAAGATGGTATTTAAGCTGGTGGCTTGGGTACCTCAAAGAGTTACTCATTTTTTCCTGGGTATCTCACATTATACTTCTATGTTTTCCTCCTGTTCATCTTTTATTACAGGACATCTCAGCCAAGAACTCAGAAGGGTAGAGTGAAAATTACTTTTCTTCTGCTAGACGACAACCACAAACTTTTCATGTCTGAAAAATATCACAGCAGCCTTCCCTGCCTTTCAAGCCTGTTGCTAAAAACAAGAACTAACTTTTTGCTCTTTAATGAAAACTTATTAGTGTTACTTGAAAATCGGGTTCACCTCCTGGTGGGTGTTGCGCCAACAGACACAACCAACTTAAAAACTGGAAGGAAGGATTTACTACTTACAGCAGGTAAGAAGAGCACAGGGGATCTCCCCAGCAGCATAACTAACCAGTTTTAAGCTAAGGGTTCATGCAGATTCATGAAGGGGCCTGGCTGGTCTACAGAGACTAAACTTCAGTTGACTAAAGTCACAAGGGTCAGAAAAGGTCAACATCATCATCCCTTAGATTCTAGTTGATCTCGAGCCCTTCAGGCTAATCTTCATCAATGAAACAAAACTGGGAGTCCTTACAACTGATATATTATCTTTGCTATTGCTACTTCTCTTGCCTGACATTCTTTTGTTCTCTTGGTTTAGTCACTAAGTGACTCTTGTGACCCCATGGACTACATAACCCTCCAGGCTTCTCTGTCCACAGAACCCTCCAGGCAAAAATACCAGAGTGGGTTGCCATTTTTCCTTCTCCATTTGTTCCCTTATCAGTTCAGTATCAGTTCAGTCGCTCAGTCCTGTCTCTCTTGTGTCTGACTCTTTGCGACCCCATGAATACCAGCATGCCAGGCCTCCCTGTCCTTCACCATCTCCCGGAGTTCACTCAAACTCACGTCCATCGAGTCCGTGATGCCATCCAGCCATCTCATCCTCTGTCATCCCCTTCTCCTCCTGCCCCCAATCCCTCCCATCATCAGAGTCTTTTCCAATGAGTCAACTCTTCTCATGAGGTGGCCAAAGTATTGGAATTTCAGCTTTAGGATCATTCCTTCCAAAGAACACCCAGGGCTGATCTCCTTTAGAATGGACTGGTTGGATCTCCTTGCAGTTCAAGGGACTCTCAAGAGTCTTCTCCAACACCACAGTTCAAAAGCTTCAATTTTTCAGCGCTCAGCTTTCTTCACAGTCCAACTCTCACATCCATACATGACCACTTTGTTCCCTTAGATCATCAATTACTGAGACCTGTTCAAGCACAAGCACTGCTGCCAGGTTTAGAGCGCAAAATGGCTTAAATCAAAGTGGATTCTCTTCTGTTAAGAAAGTCATGCCTGATTCTGTTTTTCGGAGAGCCCCTACCTGATCCCTTTATATTAGTTCTGTCAATAAAGAGGGAGAATATTTTCATTAAACAGACTTTCTGTTGATGTTTTCTTCCCATCTGACAACTGTCGTATTCCTGAGAATACACCTCCCCCCACCAAAAAACTACATCCAGAATAGACTAGTGGATTGTAAACTACTTCCAGACAAGTCCAGGGGCTGATAAGAGTAAAAAGAGGCAAAAGGATACCCTCAGATGAAATCTAAGATGGTAAATCCTAATAATATGCTTTGAAGGAGGAAGATCTCAAGAAGTGGCCAATCGGGTTACTGAAAATGGCTCTGTGGATATATGGCTACAAAAATTGTGAATTCTTGAGGACAATTTGGTTGCATGAGATATAGTTAAGTAGCTCCCTCAAACTATACACCTAATAGCATGCTCAAAATCAGAGAAGCAAAGTCTCTACGGGCATTTATTTTGATTGGTAGAAAACAGGGTGATCAGACTACTGGCCCTCCTGCTGTCCTTTGCACCCACAATTATTGATAAAGGACAGAAATAAGGGAAGTGGCAAACCATTTTATAAAGCATTGTGAATCCCATGTAGGGAAAAGAAAAATATGGAAAATAATGCCAGGAGATGGAAAACCAGTCAGACAGTCATCCACTAATGGAAAAGTCTTCACTGGGTGTAGACAGGCAGACTAAGAGCAGAGAATTCCAGAAAAACATCTACTTCTGCTTCGTTGACTACACTAAAGACTTTGACTGTGTGGATCACAACAAACTGTGGAAAATTCGTCAAGAGATGGGAATACCATCTTACGCCTTACCTGACTCCTGAGAAACCTGCATGCAGGTCAAGAAGCAACAATTAAAACCAGACATGGAACAACGGACTGGTTCCAAATTGGGAAAGGAGTACGTCAAGGCTGTATACTGTCACTCTGCTCATTTAACTTATATGCATAGTACATCATGCAAAATCCTGGGCTGGGTGAAACACAAGCTGGAATCAAGATTGCCGGGAGAAATGTCAATAATTTCAGATATGCAGATGACACTACCCTTATGGCAGAAAGTGAAGACGAACTAAAGAGCCTCACGATGAAGGTGAAAGAGGAGAGTGAAACAGTTAGCTTAAAGCTCAACATTCAAAAAACAAAGATCATGGCATCCAGTCCCATCACTTCATGGCAAATAAATGGGGAAACAATGGAAACAGAGAAAGACCTTATTTTCTTGGACTCCAAAATCGCTGCAGATGGTGACTGCAGCCACAAAATTTAAAGATGCTTGCTCCTTGGAAGAAAAGCTATGACCAACCTAGACAGCATATTAAAAAAGAAGAGACATTACTTTGCTGACAAAGGTCCATCTAGTCCAAGCTAGTGGAAAGTTTTTCCACTAGTCATATATGGATGTGAAAGTTGGACCATTAAAGTGGCTGAGCGCCGAAGAATTGATGCTTTTGAAATGTGGTGTTGGAGAAGAATCTTAAGAGTCTGCTGGACTGCAAGGAGATCCAACCAGTCCATCCTAAAGGAAATCAGTCCTGAATATCATTGGAAGGATTGATGCTGAAGCTGAAGCTCCAATACTTTGGCCACCTGATGCAAAGAGCCAACTCATTAGAAAAGACCCTGATGCTGGGAAAGACTGAAGGCAGGAAGGAGACAACAGAGGATGAGACGGTTGGATGGCATCACCGACTCAATGGACATGAGTTTAAGCAAACTCCAGGAGATGGTGAAGGACAGGGAAGCCAGGCATGCTGCAGTTCAAAGAGTTGAACAGACTGAGTGACTGAACAACAACAACGAACAGATAAGGAAAAGTCTTATCTAGAGTATTTAAAATAGTTTAAATCTAAAGTATTTAAAATAATCAAGATCCCAACCCGAGAAAGGAGTAAACCAAAAACATTCTCTCATAAGACTTTTTCCTGAGTTACTGACCAAAAAAAAGAAGTGATTATAGACTGAAATTAAAGTATACCATCTCTACTGATTATATGTATTACAGAAAATTGAGTAGAGCTTCTCCTAAAGACTCAGACCTGGCAAGTAGCACCAAAACTGAAGACAAAGAGGAATCAAACACACCACTTAAAAAAAAAAAAAACAGCTCCCAACATATGGAAGTAGAATCACCCTCCAGGCTTATTAAACAGTCTAACAGTCTGATGCATACACACACACACACACACACACACAAACAGAGCTGACGATGCTTTTAACAATTATCTTTATAAACAAAAGCACAGAGGAGAGGAGGAAAGGTCAGCTACAAGAGCTAGCCTCTTCAGTTGTGTAAGTACAGTGTGTGCATGATGAGAAGAACTTAGCCTCTACACCTAAGAGAAAGAAAAAAAAAAAAAAAAAAAGACATAGATTGAGTGGGAAAGGACAGCTGCAAGCTAAAATTTAACTAAAGGATTAGCATTGTAAAGAATTAACAAGTAGAAATTTAATTAGAGTTGGGAGACTGCAAGAGGGAGCTCTCGCACCCTGTGACATCACAGAACCCCCAAGGAAAGATGCATTCTTCTTTCCCGGCAAGGTCACAGCCAATGGAAAGCCATGGACTCTGTTTACTACAGCCTACTCAACTTCCTTTTCAACTCTATAAAAGAGTTCTCCTTTCCTCGCCTGGTGAGACTGGCAAATGATTTGCCAAGGTTACACACCCTGAACTGCAATTCTCTACAATAAATCCAAGAAACTCAACTCTTAGGGAAATATCTGGCAGTCAATCTGTTTTACATCCACAGCACCTAGAATTTAAAAGCAATTCCTCCAAGCTAGTAATAAAAAAGACTGATGACCCAAAAGAAAAATGTGCAAAGATACAAACAGCAGATCACAGCAGGAAAACCAGTAGAAGCCAATATACAAACAAGATACTCAACCTCAAGTTAACAGGGAAATGAAAATAAACAACTTTGTACCTTTCAGATTAACAGAATTTCTTTTCCCCTCATCCAGGAGGTGGCAAAGCTGTGGAAAATGATAACATATTCTGATGGAACAGCTCTTTGGGAAGCAATGTGGCAATATCTAACATGGGTGATGATATACCTTTCAATCTGATAATTTGGGCTTCCCTGGTGGCTCAGACGGTAAAGCGTCTGCCTGCAATGCTGGAGACCTGGGTTCGATTCCTGGGTCAGGAAGATCCCCTGGAGAAGGAAATGGCAATCCACTCCAGCACTCTTGCCTGGAAAATCCCATGGACAGAGGAGCCTGATAGGCTACAGTCCATGGGGTTACAAAGAGTCGGACCCGACTGAGCAACTTCACTTTCACTTTCAACAGAAACTTAAGTACATATACTCTTGTGCTCAAGAGCTGGATTTATACAGCATTACCTGTAATAGCAATAAAATACCTGCCAATAGGGAAATGAATAAGTACACTGTTTTTACAGTGAATTATCACATTGCAGTAAAAATGAATGAGCTATAGGTATATACAACACAGACAAATCTGAAAAATACTGCTAAGAGGAAAAAAGCAAGTTCCAGAAGATACCTACCAGCATAGTACTTTTTACAAAATGCAAAAGCAACTAAAACTAAATAATACATTGTTTAGGAGTGTATACATATTCAGTAAAACTTTTCTGAAGCAAGAGAATGATAAAATAGGAGGCAGGAACACACAAGTAGTTGCAAGCAATTGTTATTTTACAAATTCCTGAGTTGGGTATTTGCTTTACAGGTGTTTCTATATTATCAACAAACAAGCAAATATAAATACATAAAAGTGAATCATACATGGATCCATGAATATATTTACAATTAATACAACTCTTGGACAAGTTCAATCAAACAAGGAAGCCATTAGACTGAGGTGATTCTAATATCTTAGCAGCCTGTCTGAAGAAAAAGAAAGTGAAGTCGCTCAGTTGTGTCTGACTCTTTGAGACCCCGTGGAGTGTAGCCTACCAGGCTCCTCTCTTCATGGAATTTCCCAGGCAAGAGTACAAGAGTGGGTTCCATTTCCTTCTCTAGGGGATCTTCCTGACCCAGGGATTGAACCCGGGTCTCCCACATTGCAGGCAGACACTTTACCTTCTCAACCACCTGGGAAGCAGCCTGTGTAAGCAAACCAAAACCTAAGCCTATAAACGCCCAAGGTTAAGAAATCAAAACCTAAGGACAACCAATTACAGCTAACCAGTTTACCAAATAAGGCAACCATGTAAGCTCAGTTCAGTTCAGTCGCTAAGTCATGTCCGACTCTTTGCGACCCCATGGACTGCAGCACGCCAGGCCTCCCTGTCCATCACCAACTCTCGGAGCTTACTCAAACTCATGTCCATTGAGTCAGTGATGTCATCCAACCATCTCATCCTCTGTCGTTCCCTTCTCCTCCTGCCCTCAATCTTTCCCAGCATCAAGGTCTTTTCCAATGAGTCAGCTCTTCACATCAGGTGGCCAAAGTATTGGAGTTTCAGCTTCAGCATCAGTCCTTCCAATGAATATTCAGGACTGATTTGCTTTAGGATGGTCTGGTTAGATCTCCTTGCAGTCCAAGGGACTCTCAAGAGTCTTCTCCAACACCACAGTTCAAAAGCATCAATTCTTTGGCGCTCAGCTTTCTTTATAGTCCAACTCTCACATCCATAGATGACTACTGGAAAAACCATAGCCTTGTAAGCTACAGCCAATCAAATAATACCCTTGCTCCCCTTCCTCCTCTTCTCCATACAAGTCTTAACCCTGCCTCCATAGGTGGGTGGCGGGGCACTCCTAACCACTTCTGGTTTGGCAGTACCCAATCCAAATTGATTTTTGCTCGAAAGGAAAACAATCTTAAATGTTTCAGTATGACGCAGTTATACTTTTTAACACACCTTAAGTCCACTGGGAAATAATAAAAGTAATGGAATGAAATAAAAATAAAGACAAAAAGAAGCTGAGATTAGGTTAAACGATTTGCCTAAGATTAGAAGCAAAGTCAGGACATGAATCCAAGCCTGTGTGACTCTGGAAGCCAGTCTTAACCACTCTCCTTTGACTCCATGCAAGGGCATTTCACTAGGTCTCTCCGCTGAATCTAACGACACTCCCTTCTTATTCAAGCTTTACTGCAATAGCTTTCCAGACTCTTCATTTCCTAGATCTTCCTAGTACTTCACTGACTATTCCTTCTCTGTATCACTGCAGACTCTTCCCTCCTGCCCCCAACCCCCAATTCATTTCTTAAATATTTATGTTTTTCCAGATCTATCTTCGACCAACTGTTAGGAAATTTCCCTCTTGGGAGGAAGGGGAGTTACACAAATGTATGAGATATACAGGAGCCATCTCTACCTTCCTTTACAAAAACACATAAAAATCATTTGAAGGTTATGGTCAAGGAATTTCACCAATGCTGATTTTTAGTCAAGATCCAACTGGAGTAGTTTATCACAGTCTCTGAAATGGTACTGAAGTTACTAAAGCAATTTGAAACTAGTAATATAACAGAAATTAGTTTGATATAAGCATAGTGCTCTTTCAATTACTATAACTTCTTGACTAAGCTCTTTTTCAACATGAATATTTGATTTATTTAACACATTTCAAATAACTTGATCACATAGTGAAAGCACAGTTAGTTGAGCAGAAGGCAGCCTATCAGTTATTTTTTTAAAACTTCAGCTGTACCAGTAACAAATATCAAAAAATACCAATGGGTTATTGTACCCAAGCCAATTTATTAAATGAAATGGAAAAAAACATAGTGGCATAATTCAAACATTCTCCTCTCTCCATTTCTTAAAATGTCCACAGAATTTTTACTAAAGAAAGGCATTATGTAGACTGTACAATTATACTGCTGTGTTAGCAAACAACTATTTTAACCCATATGAGACAAAGACATACAAGTATTTCTTAGCTACTAATAATTTTCATATGGATCTTGAAAGCTCATGTAAGGCATGAAAGAATATTTTAAACTGTACTTTAAAAATTTAAGTATAAACTACTTTTACTTACTAGATTTTATCAGAAAAGCTGAAGTTTGCTATTTTTATAATTAAATTCTGTAATGTTCTGCTTTCCTTTGTAATCCTGATTCATAACTGCTATACCTTATTTAAAAAAAAAAACCCATAAGCTCACAATGAATTAGTTAAGGTACTTGCTTTTATAATCATTCATATAATCATATAAAAATCAGAAGTTTTTATAATCATTCTTACCAAGGAATTTAAAAACATATTTGCTTACCCACCCCAAGTAGTCTTCCAATTACAAATACTCCATGTGGCTTTCCTCATGAGTCAAAAATCTAGAGTTGTATGAGACAAGTGGATCATAGAAGAAAACAGAAGAGATGCTTGACACAATACAAGCACTGAGTTTTTATTTTGCTACCAAGTTTCTCATTACACTGAACATTTTTAAGTGCCCACAAAGTAACACAATTCAGCCTCTTATAAACTGAAGGCAGTCTGTTTCGTCTGTCCTCCAGAATAAAATAAAATGCTGCTCTCAAGTCTGTTTCCCTTCACCTAACTGCTATTTCTGGCATAGTTCATTCTCTCACCAGACATTTACTGAATGCCTATTATATGCCAAGAACCCATACTACACATGAATTAGATACAGGCCTAGCTCTCCAGGAGTCGACAGTCTAAGAGGGAAAACAGCTGTTTAAGTGCACATTCACCTAGGTCCATAATCCATTATCCTGAGCCCTAAAGGCCAATTCAGAATCTGGGAGTTTATAGATTTTTTAATTTTTTCTAATTTATTATTATTTTATTTTTTAATTTAAATTTATTTATTTTAATTGGAGGCTAATTACTTCACAATATTGTATTGGTTTTGCCATACATCAACATGAATCTGCCACGGGTGTACACATGTTCCCCATCCTGAACCCCCCTCCCACCTCCCTCCCCGTACCATCCCCCTGGGTCATCCCAGTGCACCAGCCCCAAGGATCCTGTATTGAACCTGGACTGGCGATTCATTTATTATATGATATTATACATGTTTCAATGCCATTCTCCCAAATCATCCCACCCTTTCCCTCTCCTACAGAGTCCAAAAGACTGTTCTATACATCAGTGTCTCTTTTGCTGTCTCACATACAGGGTTATTGTTACCATCTTTCTAAATTCCATATATACGCGTTAGTATACTGTATTGGTGTTTTCCTTTCTGGCTTACTTCACTCTGTATAATAGGCTCCAGTTTCACCCACCTCATTAGAACTGATTCAAATGTATTCTTTTTAATGGCTGAGTAATACTCCATTGTGTATATGTACCACAGCTTTCTTATCCATTCATCTGCTGATGGACATCTAGGTTGCTTCCATGTCCTGGCTATTATAAACAGTGCTGCGATGAACATTGGGGTACACGTGTCTCTTTCAATTCTGGTTTCCTTGGTGTGTATGTCCAGCAGTGGGATTACTGGGTCATATGGCAGTTCCATTTCAAGTTTTTTAAGGAATCTTCACACTGTTCTCCATAGTGGCTGTACTAGTTTGCATTCCCACCAACAGTGTAAGAGAGTTCCCTTTTCTCCACACCCTCTCCAGCATTTATTGCTTGTAGACTTTTGGATCGCAGACAAGTTTATAGATTTTAAAAAGACTTCTTTTTAAGGTTTTCAGATTTTAAAAGGTGTATTCAACACATATTTCCTAACACCCCAACTGGACTTTGTGGCAGCACCCACATAATCCAGAAGGAGTATTTCTGCAGCAAAATATAAGTATCTTCACAATCAAGTGGAGAAAAGATGGACTAGCAACAGTTTCATGTTAGTTCAAGTCAGTCTGTGCCATCAAAGGAGTTCAAATCACATAAGGTTTTGCCACTAATGATACATAAAAAAAACCAAAACCCTGCAGTTTCAAAGCATTTTGGATCTCCAAATTGTGGGTAAGAGACTCTTTTAAAAGCAAATAACAGTTTATCTAAAAGATGTGTGAGGCATTCCCAAGAAAGGAACACTTTTCCAGTAAGTACAATGTATTATGCAGTGATTAATCACAGTCTCATTATCAGTTCAATTCAATTCAGTTAAGTTCAGTTGCTCTTTGTGACCCCATGGACTGCAGCATGCCAGGCCTCCCTGTCCATCACCAACTCCTGGAGTTTACTCAAACTCACATCCATTGAGTCGGTGATGCCATCCAATCATCTCATCCTCTGTCATCCCCTTCTCCTTCCACCCTCAATCTTTCTGAGCATCAGGGTCTTTTCCAATGAGTCAGTTCTTCACATCAGGTGGCCAAAGTATTAGAGTTTCAGCTTCAGCATCAGTCCTTCCAATAAATATTCAGGACTGATTTCCTTTAGGATGGACTGGTTGGATCACCTCCTTGCTGTCCAAGGGACTCTCAAGAGTCTTCTCCAACACCACAGTTCAAAAGTATCAATTCTCTGGCACTCAGCTTTCTTTATACTCCAACTCTCACATCCATACGTGATTACTGGAAAAACCATAACTTTGACTAGAATGACCTTCGTTGGCAAAGTAATGTCTCTAATTTTTAATGTGCTGTCTAGGTTGGTCATAACTTTTCTTCCAAGGAGCAAGGGTCTTTTAATCTCATGGCTGCAGTCACTATCTGCAGTGATTTTCAGTTCAGTTCAGTCACTCAGGCATGTCCAACTCTTTGTGACCCCATGAACTGCAGCACGCCAGGCTTCCCTGTCCATCACCAACTCCCAGAGTTCACCCAAACTCATGTCCATTGAGTCGGTAATGACATCCAGCCATCTCATCCTCTGTCGTCCCCTTCTCCTCCTGCCCGCAATCCCTCCCAGTATCAGTCTTTTCCAATGAGTCAACTCTTCGCCTGAGGTGGCCAAAGTATTGGAGTTTCAGCTTCAGCATCAGTCTTTCCAAAGAACACCCAGGACTGATCTCCTTTAGAATGACTGGTTGGATCTCCTTGCAGTCCAAGGGACTCTCAAGAGTCTTCTCCAACACCACAGTTCAGAAGCATCAATTCTTCGGTGCTCAGCTTTCTTCACAGTCCAAATTTCACATCCATGCATGACCACTGGAAAAACCATAGCCTTGACTAGACGGACCTTTGTTGGCAAAGTAACGTCTCTGCTTTTGAATATGCTATCTAGGTTGATCATAACTTTCCTTCCAAGGAGTAAGTGTCTTTTAATTTCATGGCTGCAATCTGCAGTGATTTTGGAGCCCAAAAAAATAAAGTCAGCGACTGTCTCCACTCTTTCCCCATCTATTTGCCATGAAGTGATGGGACCAGATGCCATGATCTTCGTTTTCTGAACGTTGAGCTTCAAGCCAACTTTTGCACTCTCCACTTTCACTTTCATCAAGAGGTTGTTTAGTTCTTCACTTTCTGCCATAAGGGTGATGTCATCTGCATATCTGAGGTTATTGATATTTCTCCCGGCAATCTTGATTCCAGCTTGTGCTTCCTCCAGCCCAGTATTTCTCATGATGTTCTCTGCATATAAGGTAAATAAGCAGGGTGACAATATACAGCCTTGACATACTCCTTTCCCTATTTGGAATCAGTCTGTTGTTCTATGTCCAGTTCTAATTGTTGCTTCCTGACCTGCATACAGATTTCTCATGAGGCAGGTCAAGCGGTCTGGTATTCCCATCTCTTGAAGAATTTTCCAGTTTGTTGTGATCCACACAGTCAAAGGCTTTGGCACAGTCAAATAGTAGATGTTTTTCTGGAACTCTCTTGCTTTTTCAATGATCCAACAGGCAATTTGTCTCTGGTTCCTTTGCCTTTTCTAAATCCAGCTTGAACATCTGAAAGTTCACAGTTCATGTACTGCTTAGCCTGGCCTGGAGAATTTTGAGCATTACTTTGCTAGCATGTGAGATGAGTGCAATTGTGCGGTAGTTTGAGCATTCTTTGGCATTGTCTTTCTTTGGGATTGGAGTGAAAATTGACCTTTTCCAGTCCTGTGGCCACTGCTGAGTTTTCCAAATTTACTGGCATATTGTCTCATTGTAAGTTACAGCAAATCCACTACAGTGTAACAAATAATTTCTTACAAAATTGGTGGCTACAAGAGAGACAGAAAGAAAGACAAAGACAGAGAGAAAGAGAGAGAGAGAGGGAGAGACACATGGCTAGTAACATAAATCAACTTCTTGAGTATAAGCAGCCAAATTCTGATTCTGAGCCTTCACCTTCTCACTGTAAAAGCCAAGCTACCCATTTAGAGTCATGATTCTCAAATCTCGTGGCACACAGACCATGTGAGCTGATTAAGAGATTTTTGACCTATAATAATACATAGGAGAAAGATTACCTGGATGACCCCTGAACTTAAGAGATCCTTAGTATTTAGCCAACCAAGAGATGACATTACTGAGAGCTTACTATGTTTCATGCACTGTTCACAACTCTTCACAGTAACTCGTTTAACAACCTCAGTTGAACCTCAGAAGGTAAGTGCTAATATCATCTTTATTTTACAGATGAAGAAACTACATGTTTTGGAGGTTATGAACCTCACCCCAGTTCACACAATGTCCTAAATGTTGGAGTATGACTACACTTACTGTGTGATCCCAGAAACTGTTTTAACTTCTGAATCTCAATTCCCTCATCTGTACAGTGGAGACACTAGTATCTACCTCCAAGTGATTGTTTTAGGGATTAAATAACACACATAAACAAACATCCTTAGAACTTTAAGTCAGAGCTAATTTGGCCTAGAAGGAAATATATTAAGAAGCTATAATCGGAAGGCTTCCGTGGTGGATCAGACAGTAAAGCATCTGCCCGCAATGCGGGAGACCTGGGTTCAATCCCTGGGTTGGGAGGATCCCCTGGAGAAGGAAATGGCACCCCACTCCAGTATTCTTGCCTGGAAAATGCCATGGACAGAGGAGCCCGGTAGGCTACAGTCCATCGGATCACAAAGAGTCGGACACGACTGAGAAAATTCACTTCACTTCACTTCTATAATCGTAAACACGACTCAGGTTCATATTCACATCTGCTGATGGGTCAACAGACATAACAATACTTTTTTAAAAAAGGAAAATAAAATTATCACCAGAAAGAATTCTGTTCAAGGCCTCAGCATCTCAATTCCCCTGCAATGTCACCTCTTCTGTGTCTCCTCGACGCCTTGAAAAGCACCACTGCTTCGGCACTGACTCCAGAGGCTGGAAGTTTGCTGGGAGAGGACCTACACTACTCCTACCCCGTCTGCCCTCTTACTTACAGACCAGGACTCTCTTAATAGGCATGGAGGAGGGAAAGATTCAAAGAGGGAGAGGACAGGAGAGAAAACATTCAGTCCTTCAAAGGGCTACCTCCAACTACACCCACCTCCTGAAGATCTCAATACCTGACTCTCCAACAGTACCTTGCCCATCCCACCCCAATACTGTCACTACTAAATTGAGGCATTTCAGATTTTAATTACTGTCTTATCCATGAGGTGTGTAAGGAAAGAAATGCGGTTGACAGCCACTGATTTAACCCAAGAGCCTAATTACTGGTTCTCAAAAGGTGAGGACCAGCAGCGTCAGCATCACTGAGGAACTTGCCAGAAATGCAAACGTGTGGGCCCTTTGCCAGGCCTGAAGAACCAGAAACTCTGAGGGTGGAGCATAGCAACCAGTGTTTAACAAGCACTTCCGGTGATTCTGATGCCTCTTGGAATCTGAGAACCACAGGTCTAAACTCTTGTCTAAAACCACTGGACTGGAGGAAAGCTCAAGGATGTGCGTTCATGCCTGAAGAAGTTCCTAAAAACACTATATGCCATTTATATTATCTTGCTGGTTAAGCGGAGAAGGCAATGGCACCCCACTCCAGTACTCTTGCCTGGAAAATCCCATGGACGGAGGAGCCTGGTAGGCTGCAGTCCATGGGGTCGCTAAGAGTCGGACACGACTGAATGACTTCACTTTCACTTTTCACTTTCATGCATCGGAGAAGGAAATGGCAACCCACTCCAGTGTTCTTGCCTGGAGAATCCCAGGGACGGCGGAGCCTGGTGGGCTGCCGTCTACAGGATCACACAGAGTCAGACACAACTGAAGTGATTTAGCAGCAGCAGCTGGTTAAGCAAAACATCTAAAAACTTTTTTTTTTGTAACTGTTTAAAAAATAAAGATAATAGGTGGTATACATAACTAAAGAAATCATTCCCCTTCTAACTGGTTTTAAGATAGAGCAAAACTATTTCCCATATTTGAAACATGAAAATGTTTTTTGTTTGTCTGAAGGGCAACTTGAGAATGAGAAGAGGCAATAGAAGGGAAACAAAGAGAAGTTTCTCTATACATTTCCTATTTCAACACTCTCAACTTAAAATATTTTTTACAAAGAAATCATTAACAATTCCTTGATCTATTTCAGGTGTTATCTTCCTTTTCCGCAAAGGAAACTATCCATCTGGCAAAATCTTGATTTTCTCTTTTTTAAGGGGCAGCCATTACCTCTTTTTAATGGGGCTTCTCTGGTGGTTCAGACGGTAAAGAATCTGCCCACAGTGCGGGAGACCAGGGTTCAATCCCTGGGTCAGGAAAATCCCCTGGAGAAGGGAACAGCTATCCACTCCAGTATTCTTGCCTGGAGCAAGAAACCAAGTTCCTTATCCAAGTGTCACAAACAGATTCACTTGGGCTGAACACTTTGGATCACAATTTGCAGCTCTATCATCGAATTGGCTACATCATCATTGCAGAAACCTAAACTGAGATGGTAAATTCCAAGACCCCATAAAATGTTATGCATAAAAATGTTTAAAAGGAATAGAAATTCATGGAATTACAAGCAAATGGATTTTTCTGTTTCATTTCTACATATTTTTTACATCCGTGTTATAAATTAAATGTGTGTGACATATGCAATGTCTTAGCCTATCTGTCATTTATTAAAGCTGAGGATTTAACTCTAAGTTCCTTAATTTGAAAATTAAAATTTTAATTAAAAAATTAACCTTAAGGAAATAGAAAAGAAGGGGAAGAAGTCTTGAGGCAAAGCTAACAAAAATCAAAATTACTGTAATATCAGGTATTACATGAAAACCTGATGCACAGTACATGTTATATTAATAAATATAGAGTGGATGTTTCCATTCTTTCAGGGTATCCTTTTTAAATTTCCACATACATATATAAAGACACAACGGAAGTTTTTTCCAGTTAACTTTTTGAGAAGCCTTTCAAAAAAAGAATTTTCTTCCTGCTTTTTTATATTCTTATCTATAGTCCTAAGTACATAATAAATGAGACTATTCCAACTATTGTCAATTCAAACCATTATGTGATTTATTCTTCCACTCAACAAACATATTATTAAACATCTACTCTGGACCAGACATAGTAACCCCAATCAGAAAAATTCATCTTCTCACAACAAAGTTAAGAATAACTATATTAGGATGTTAAGTGCCACAAGGCACATAATTAGAGTGTTATGTCACCAAAACCAAATGTTTCATGAGAATGTGACTGGACTCAACACACTAAGGATTTCCCTTAAACTTAATGCAATACATTCTGAAACCATGTTCAGTATGCTTGTATTTTTAGCTGTACTGGACTTCCCTGGTGGCTCAGATGTAAAGAATCCATCTGCTAGTGCAGGGTTCAATCCCTGGATCAGGAAGATCCCTGGAGAAAAAAATGGCACTGACTCCAGTATTCTTGCCCGGAAAATCCCATGGACAGAGGAGCCTGGTGGTCAACAGTCTGTGGGGTTGGAAAGAGTCAGACACAACTTAGTGACTAAATAACAAACAACAACAACCTCTTAAAGTAACTAGTTCTGTAAATTCACTGTCAGTGATATAAACTAGTAGGGTATCTCCTCTTATTTAGTCCTCAAACTATTTTCTCTAAATTGAGACTCCTCTAGTTTTAGTGTTTTTAAAGCTTTGTAAACCAAACACTAGGAAAATCAATTATGATTATGTAAATTACAGATCATAACCTTGTCAGCCAGTCTTTTCTCATATAACTTCACATCACCTCTTGGGTTTTCTGAATAGGACCATGCATTGTTCATCTCTGTATCACTAAATCACAAAGTCTTACAACCCTTTAAAGTCACATAATTTGCTTTTGTTTTACCAGAAACAAGACCTTCAATTTACCAGATTTGGTTACATATTACTCTTGGTTATATATAAAAGAAATTTTAATTAATCGTACCACTAAGGGATGAACATACAACAACTGATCAGAATTTCATCCAACAAATATTTACGAGTGCCTAACACATGTCAATCATGATCTAGCTCATTTGCTGAGTTGCCTGGAGAGCACAAAATGTGACTGGTTTAATTAAAATATTCATAGGTAGCTACAATTTCATATGTTCAGAGTTATAAAATATCTTAAAAGTTTCCAATAAGAGGTAGAAATATGAGTACAGGACTCCGTATCTTTCTCCCAGTGCAGATTCCATTCCCCAGTGGCTCAGCGGTAAAGAATCTGCCTGCACTGCAGGAGCTGCAGGAGATGCTGGTTCGATCCCTGGGTTGGGAGGATCCCCTGGAGGAGGGCATGGCAACCCACTCCAGTATTCTTGCCTGGAGAATCCCATGGAAGAGGAGCCTGGTGGGCTACAGTCCACTGGGCTGCAAAGAGTTGGACATGACTGAAGTGACTGAGCATGGACGCATGCAAAACTATTATGCCTACCCATGAGATAAAACACTGAAGTTTTACTAATTAAGAAGCAAGTGTGGGACTTCCCTGGCAGTCCATTGGTTAAGACTTCACATGCTTCCACTGTAGGGGGCACACGGTCAGAGAACTCAGATCCTACAAACCACACAGCATGGTCAAAAAAAAAACAACAAAAAAAACAACGGCAAGTATACTTACATGATATTGGTTACCAATGCTACTTCAGGATCATACTTCATCAAAATGTCATATGATTGCTGTCCTAGGTTTAGACCAACAGCTAATTAATAACCTACACTAGCTTATCTGGAACTCCACTCCATTCCCAGTTCCCCATCCCAAGTAACATCCTCAAAGGCTTTTCTTGGCTCAGTGGTAAAGAATCTGCCTGCTGAGACAGGAGACACAGGTTCGATCCCTGGGTCGGGAAGATCCCTTGGAGAAGGACATGGCAACCCACTTCAGTATTCTTGCCTCGGAAAATCCCATGGGCAGAGGAGCCTGGAGGGCTACAATCTATGGGGTTGTAAGAGTCCGACATGACTTGGTGACTCAACAACAAAATGTCTTCAAAATCCATCAGTCAGTAGAGGGTTTATCGCCACCAAGTGCCTTGAACGCTACATCCTGCTCTTAGCTACATTTACATCGTACCCACACTCAGTTTTACTCTACTTCTCTGCTGTCCTATGGACGTTTTCATCCTGCCACACCCACCATCACACATACCAATACTGCTCTTCAGCAGCATTAAAGAAACACACATTGTTCCTAATGCTTCACCATCTCATCATAACCTGCCTATCATCCCTGGAAATATATAAAGATGCTCCCTCTTGAAAAGATTAGTTTTACCCTGGGGGGAATTTACATACAAACATTTCTCTCCTTTCTTGTATCTTAAGGCATGGAGTCTTTGCGTGTGTGTTTTTAAAGTTATTCCCTCCCCCACATCTTCCCTTGTGGCACATTAATTATTAATAAACATAATGAAATCCTTTGTTGATGAAGTTTAATTCCCATAGGTAAAGGTTAACACATAACCATGAAAACTAATATCTAAGTTTAAAACTTAAAATACCGACTGCTTTTGCTTTTTTACACCAAATGACAAGGAGACTACATTTTTCAAAAAGTTTATTCCCGTCTGTAAAGCAATTATCCTTCAATTAAAAAATAAACAAATTAAAAAAAAAAGAAAAAAAAGTTTTTTCCCTCCTAACAGCTTCCCTAGAGGCCCATTTTAGTAAGCAGTGCACATAATGAAGATCCCCTGTTGACAAATTTCAACTTCCTTAAGTAATCAGCTGTCTACCATTTTTCCATTTAAATACATAATTTAATTTAAAGAAGCCCAGAAAGTAAAAAATGTTTCAAAATCATTTTCTTATAAAAAACTGGTCACCATAAGCCATGTTAATTATCCTAAATACAATGTATAATTTATGTCACATGCCAGTTGGACAAATAAAGCCTCATTCAGCTTTAGTTGCATTACTGGGTTTTTAATTTCAAAAACCAAGGAATTAATACCCAATTTTTGTATTTTAAACCGTTCCTGGGTAAAGGTGTTTAGGTGGGGAACTCATAAAAACTGAAGGGGAAAAAAACTGAGTCAAGCCATTGGTAAAAGTCATCATAACAAAAAACACCAAAAATTCCTATGGAAGAGCCCAGAGGTTATTGGTTCTTTGGGCATGGGGACCACTGTCCTCATCTTTGTCCCTCCCAAAGTAGTGTATGCACTTTATGGTACAGATTCTATTTCTCTATAGCTAAAAATGTATTCCAAGTTAGATGAAGAAGAAAGAGTAAAACTTCTAAAAACATGGCATTTTTGAAGACTAAGAATCAATGTTTAGGGCTTTCCTCGTGGCTCAGTGGTAAAGAACCCACCTGCCAATGCAGGAGACACAGGTTCCATCCCTGGTCCAGGAAAATCCCATATGCTGAGAAGCAACCAAGCCCGTGCATCACTACTGAGCCTCTGTTCTGTTCTACAGCCCAGGAGCTGCAGCTACTGATGCCCTTTCTCCCTGGAGCCCACGCTCCACAAGAGAAGCCACCGCAATGAGAAGCCTGCACAGCACAGCTGGAGAGTAGCCCCCAATCACTGCAAACTAGAGAAAAGGCTGTGCAGCAGCAACGATTAAAAAAAAAGAAAAAGAATGAATGTTTAAAGACAGTTATTATCCAACTGTTCATATAACCCAAAATTATAAATGTAAATCAATTGGCCAGACAAAGGCAAAACTGGGAAAAAATTTTAAGCTGTATATTGCCTTAAATATTAACTATGAACATTAAGAGAAACTTCGTATTATTTTAGGAAATCAACAGTACCCAAGTGTTGAACTCTTTTAATGTGATTTCTACTTCAAAACAAATTAAGTAAGATAAAATTCTCAGCAATTCTAGAGGAGGCTCCGCATAACACAAACCAGGAAAACAGTACTGAGGAACACAAGCTGTGAACCTACCAAGCATTTTTTTGCTCGTAACTACTACACCAAAGGAAAGTCTCTGGCACCTGCACCATTCACAGGACACTTGCAGGATGGCTGCAGCGAAGCGCAGTAGTTAAAGTGCTGCCTCTAGTATCCAGCTGTTCGGATTTGAATACTGGCTTTTCCTCTAGCACGTGTTTACTGACAATTGGAAAAGTTTACAAAGGGGAGCTGAAAATGTTAGCACAGTTGGAAAAAAGATGTCTTTGAACTAAAGATGGACAAATGTTAAAAATATTTTAAGACAGGAAGTATATTTAAGCAGAAATTGTTTTAAGTAATCAAACCATTTTGGAGCTAGTTTCCTTTTTCATCCTAAGCCAGATTATTTCTTTAACTACTGCCTATTTTCTTTTCATTCTTTCCAATCTTATTATGGTTAAGTTTGAGGCTTACTTAAAATTAAAATTTTCAAATCTTTGTAGTTTAAAAATTAATTGTCTAGCTTGTAATCAAGGTTGGTCCATTTTTACTTCTTCCTACCTGTTCTACTCATCTCTTGCTTATGCGTATTCCCTCCACCAGAGGGCAGACAAAAGAAAGATGAAGTCGTGCAATACAAAGTTGATAACTTATTCGCTTCCAGAGAATCTTGAGCGGTGCCACCAAAAAACTTTAAACAGCACTGATGTTCTCTGAGACAGTCTTCTTCAATTGCAAAAGCGTTAAATAAAATACAACCAGAAAGTTGGCAATATTAATGCATTTATTCATTCATTCCACAAATATCTGGGTTCCAACCACATGCAGGGCACATTCCAGTCTCCAGGGATTCAGCCGTGAACAAAAAGAAGTTTCCCATGGTCATGGAGCTTTATTCTACCTATGTCTAGGAGAGGATAATAAAGCGTGTGAATAAATAACAATTTCAAGTAAAGCACTGTGCAGGGGGAAAAAAAGAAGCTACAGGATGACCAGGAAGGGTATTTTTAAATAATTTAATCTGAGTTAAAGACCTGAATGAAATGAGTGAATGAGCCATGCCTTAAAAAGGGAAGAGCACTCCAAGCACAAGAAACAGTAAAATGCAAAGGCCCTGAGGCAGAAACTAACCTGGCAAGCTGAATCAACAGGAGACAGGGGTGAAGAGTGGAGGGGAGTGAACAAAGCAGAAGCTATACAGAGGTGGGCAGGAGCCAACTATGTGGGAGCCAACTATGTGATACACGGGCCTCTAGACCATAATAAAAACTTCATATTTTATCTAACACTAATGGGTTTTGATAACTGGGAGACAGAATCTAATTGGATTCCTACCTTTTAAAGTTCATGCTGGTTGCCAGGAGACACACAGACTGGAAGCTGAAGGACCAGTCAGGTGCTACTACAGTTGTCTGGGCCAGGAAAGATGGTGGTTTGACACAGGATAGTGGTAGTGGAAGTGATTAAAAAATAAGGCAAATTTGGAATAAATTTTAAGAGAGCCCACTGTTCAGTCGCTAAGTTATGTCTGACTCTGCAACCCCATGAACTGCAGCATGCCAGGCTCTCCTGTCCCTCACCAGCTCCCAGAGTTTGCTCAAACTCATGTCCATTGAGTCAGTGATGCCACCCAACCATCTCATCCTCTGTCGTCCCCTTCTCCTCCTGCCTTCAATCTTTTCTAGCATTAGGGTCTTTTCTAATGAGTCAGCTCTTTGCATCAGGTGGCCAGTGTATTGGAGCTTCCACATCAGTCCTTCCAGTGAGTGTCCGGGGTTGATTTTCTTTAGGATAGAGCCCATAATACTTGCCAATAAATATAGGACGAGTGAATCAGGATTACTCTTAGGAGTTTTAAACTTGAGCATCTAGGTGGACGGTGATACCATTAACTGAGCTGAAAAAGAATTACAAGCCATAGCCAGTGAGGCCAGATGAAGATCAGAATTAGTGTCCCATAGTCAAGGGAAAGAATGTTTCCATAAGGCAGGAGTTGTCAAACGTGGTTGAGAGATCTAATTTGGCAAGACTGCCATCCCTGATGACACTGAGAAGAATGGTTCTGGGGCATAGGAAAGATAAAAGTCTCTGGAGTAGGTTCAGAAGAAAATGCGAAGTGAGGAGTTGAGAAGTAGACACAGGCGAAATGGAATCTTTGAAAAATTTTTGAACACAATGTAGCTTTATTAGTTTTTGAAGTTTTAACTTGCCTGTTATTGAAATTTCAAACTTAAAGTTGAAAAATTTTGGTGCTCACTCTGTAAAGAATCCGTCTGCAATGCAGGAGACTCGGGTTCAATCCCTGGATCGGGAAGATCCTCTAGAGGAGGAAATGAAAACCCACTCTAGTATTCTTGTTTGGAGACTCCTATGGACAGAGGAGACTAGTGGATTATAGCCCATGGCATCAGAAAGGGTCAGACGTTGACTTCACTACTAAACCACCACCTACCATAGTGAACAGTCTTATTCCATTCACCTAGATTTACCAACTGTTAACATTTGCCACCCTTGCTTTATTGCTCTCTTTATATGTAATAATCATTATTGCTTATTCATTTGAGAGTAAACTGAAGGTATTTTGACCCTTTACTCCTAAATAATTCACTGTGTATCCTTCCAAGAACAAGGGTGTTTTCCTATGTAACTACAGTGCTGTGCTGTGCTAAGTCACTTTAGTTGTGGCCGACTTTCATGACCCTATGGACTATGGCCCGCCAGGCTCCTCTGTCCATGGGACTCTCCAGGCAAGAATACTGGAGTGGGTTGCCATGCCCTCCTCCAGAGGATCTTCCCAACCCAAGGACTGAACCCACGTTACTTATATCTCCTGCATTGGCAGGCGGGGTCCTTACAACTATTGCCTCCTGAGAAGCCCTGTAACTACAGTACAATGAACAAATTCAGGAAATTTAACATTGATATCCCATTATTTAATATTCAATACATATGCAAATTTTGCCAACAACCCAATAATGTTCTTGGAGTGGATTTTCCAATTCAAGATCCAATCCAGGATTCTGCACTGAATTTAATTCGCAGGTCTCTTTCCTTTAATCTGAAACTGTTCCTCTGCCTTTCTTTGTCTTTCACAACATTAGCCTGTTGGAAGAGCCAGCTACTTAGTAGAACAATCCTCAGTTAAGGTCCCTCTATTGATTCCTTGTGATGAGATTTTGGTTATGCATTTCATAAATACCACAGGAAAGTAATGACATTCCCTAGTTCAAGTGTGTCAAGAAGAACATGTTTTTCCCACTACTGGTGATATTAATTTTGATCACTTGGTTGAGGTGATGCCTGACAGACTTCTCCACTGTGAAGTTACTGTATCCCCCTTGGTCATTAATCTCAAGAAAGACCACTACAAACTGTAGTAATATCCTTTCCTCCATCCAACTTCCTCCACTAGTAACATTTGCCTGACTCAGTATTACCATAATGGTTGCAAACTAGTGACTTTTCTAACTACTGTTCCTTCTACAGTTTTTATTGTCCATCTAGCAGGAAGAGTTTTTCCCTTTTTCTTACTTGTTTATTATGGACTTGGGGATTCTGATTGTATTCAATCAGTTATAATCCATTGCTGTTATTATTCATTTTGATGCCCCAATTCTCTCAGATTTGACATGCCCTCATTTTTTAAAAAAGCACTTCCTTACTTTGTGTTCCATCCTCATCTTGTATTTTCCCTTCTTCAGCCCTGGAACTGGAAGTCAAGTCTGATGCTGAAAAGAACAATATTACATAGGAACCTGGAATGTTAGGTCCAGGAATCAAGGCAAACTGGAGGTGGTCAAACAGGAAATGGCAAGAATGAACATTGACATTATAGTAATCAGTGAACTAAAATGGACTGGAATGGGAGAATTTAACTCAGATGACCATTATATCTACTACTGTGGGCAGGAATCCTTTAGAAGAAATGGAGTAGCCATCATGGTCAACAAGAGTCCGAATGCAGTATTTGGATGCAATCTCAAAAACGAGAATGATCTCTGTTCGATTCCAAGGCAAACCATTCAATATCACGGTAAATCAAGTCTATGCCCCAACCAGTAATGCTGAAGAAGCTGAACAGTTCTATGAAGATCTACAAGACCTTCTAGAACTAACACCCAAAAAGATGTCCTTTTCATTATAGGGGATTGGAATGCAAAAGCAGGAAGTCAAGAAACACCTGGAGTAACAGGCAAATTTGGCCTTGGAGTACAGAATGAAGCAGGGCAAAGGCTAACAGAGTTCTGCCAAGAGAATGCACTGGTCATAATAAACACCCTCTTCTAACAACACAAGAGAAGACTCTACACATGGACATCACCAGATGGTCAACACTGGAATCAGACTGATTATACTCTTTGCAGCCAAAGATGGAGAAGAAGCTCTATAGAGTCAGCAAAAACAAGACCGGGAGCTGACTGTTCAGATCATGAACTCCTTTTTGCAAAATTCAGAATTAATTGAAAAAAGTAGGGAAAACCACTAGACCATTCAGGTATGACCTAAATCAAATCCCTTAAGATTATAGAGTGGAAGTGACAAATAGATTCAAGGGCTTAGATCTGATAGACAGAGTGCCTGAAGAACTATGGACGGAGGTCTGTGACACTGTACAGGAGGCAGTAATCAAGACCATCCTCAAAAAAAAAAAAAAAAAAAAGACCATCCTCAAGAAGAAAGGCAAAATGGTTGCCTGAGGAGGCCTTACAAATAGCTGAGAAAGAAATGATGCAAAAAGCAAAGGAGAAAAGGAAAGATATACCCATTTGAATGCAGAGTTCCAAAGAATAGCAAGGAGAGATAAGAAGGCCTTCCTCAGTGATCAGTGCAAAGAAACAGAGGAAAACAACAGAATGGGAAAGACTACAGATCTCTTAAAGAAAATTAGAGATACCAAGGGAACATTTCATGCAAAGATGGGCTCAATAAAGGACAGAAATGGTATGCACCTAACAGAAGCAGAAGATGAGATGGTAAGAATACACAGAAGAACTATACAAAAAAGATCTTCACAACCCAGATTCACGATGGTGTGATCACTCACCTTGAACCAGACATCCTGGAATGCAAAGTCAAGTGGACCTTAGGAAGCATCACTATGAACAAAGCTAGTGGGGGTGATGGAATTTCAGTTGAGCTATTTAAATTCCTAAAAGATGATGCTGTGAAAGTGCTGCACTCAAAATGCCAGCAAATTTGGAAAACTCAGCAGTGGCCACAGGACTGGAAAAGGTCTGTTTTCATTCTAACCCCAAAGAAAGGCAATGCCAAAGAATGCTCAAACTACCGCACAACTGCGCTCATCTCACACGCTAGTAAAGTAATGCTCAAAATTCTCCAAGCCAGTGTATGAACTGCCTTATGATCCAGCAATCCCACTGCTGGACATACACACCAAGGAAACCAGAATTGAAAGAGACACGTGTACCCCAATGTTCATCACAGCACTGTTTATAATAGCCAGGACATGGAAGCAACCTAGATGTCCATCAGCAGATGAATGGATAAGAAAGCTGTGGTACATATACACAATGGAGTACTACTCAGCCATTAAAAAGAATTCATTTGAATCAGTTCTAATGAGATGGATGAAACTGGAGCCTATTATACAGAGTGAAGTGAGCCAGAAATAAAAACACCAATACAGTATACTAACACATATATATGGAATTTAGAAAGACGGTAACAATAACCCTGTATGTGAGACAGCAAAAGAGACACTGATGTATAGAACAGTCTTTTGGACTCTGTGGGAGAGGGAGAGGGTGGGAAGATTTGGGAGAATGGCATTGAAACATGTATACTATCATGTATGAAACGAGTCACCAGTCCAGGTTCGATGCATGATACTGGATGCTTGGGGCTGGTGCACTGGGACGACCCGGAGGGATGGTATGGGGAGGGAGGAGGGAGGAGGGTTCAGGATGGGGAACACATGTATACCTGTGGAGCATTCATTTCTATATTTGGCAAAACCAAAACAATATTGTAAAGTTTAAAAATAAAATTAAATTAAAAAAAAAAATTCTCCAAGCCAGGCTTCAACAGTACATGAATCGTGAACTTTCAGATGTTCAGCTGGATTTAGAAAAGGCAGAGGAAACAGAGATCAAATTGCCAGCATCCGCTGGATCATCAAAAAAGCAAGAGAGTTCCAGAAAAACATCTATTTCTGCTTTATTGACTATGCCAAAGGCTTTGACTGTGTGGATCAAAACAAACTGTGGAAAATTCTGAAAGAGATGGGAATACCAGACCACCTGACCTGCCTCTTGAGAAACCTACATGCAGGTCAGGAAGCAAGTTATTAGAACTGGACATGGAACAACATCCTGGTTCCAAATCGGGAAAGGAGTAGGTCAAGGCTCTATACTTTTACCCAACTTACTTAACTTATATGCAGAGTTCAGTTCAGTTGCTCAGTCGTGTCCAACTCTTTGCAACCCCATGAACCACAGCATGCCAGGCCTCCCTGTCCATCACAAACTCTCAGAGTCCACCCAAACCCATGTCCCTTGAGTCGGTGATGCCATCCAACTATCTCATCCTCTGTCGTCCCCTTCTCCTTCTGCCCTCAATCTTTCCCAGCATCAGGGTGTTTTCAAATGAGTAGCTCTTCACTTCAGGTGGCCAAAGTATTGGAGCTTCAGCTTCGTGCAAAATGCCGGGCTGGATGAAGCAGAAGCTGGAATCAAAACTGCCTGGAGAAGTATCAGTAACCTCAGATATACAGATGACACCACTCTTATGGAAGAAAGGGAAGAAGAACTAAAGAGCCTCTTGATAAAAGTGAAAGAGGAGAGTGAAAAAGTTGGCTTAAAACTTAGCATTCAGAAAACTAATATGGCATCTGGTCCCATCACTCAAGACAAATAGATGGGGAAACAATGGAAACAGTGACAGACTTTATTTTTGCGGGCTCCAAAATCACTGCAGATGGTGACTGCAGCCATGAAATTAAAAGACGATTGCTCCTTGGAAGAAAATCTATGACCAACCTAGACAGCATATTAAAAAGCAGAGACATTACTTTGCCAACAAAGGTCCGTCTAGTCAAGGCTATGGTTTTTCCAGTAGTCATGTATGGATGTGAGAGCTGGACTATAAAGAAAGCTGAGCACCGAAGAATTGATGCTTTTGAACTGTGGTGTTGGAGAAGACTCTTGAGAGTCCCTTGGACTGCAAGGAGATCCAACCAGTCCATCCTAAAGGAAATCAGTCCTGAATATTCATTGGAAGGACTAATCTTGAAGCTGAAACTCCTATCCTTTGGCTACCTGATGCGAAGAACTGACTCATTTGAAAAGACCCTGATGCTGGGAAGATTGAAGGAAGGAGGAGAAGGGGACGAGAGGATGAGATGATTGGATGGCATCACTGACGAAATGGACATGACTTTGAGTAAGCTCTGGGAGTTGGTGATGGACAGGAAAGCCTGGCGTGCTGCAGTCCATGGGGTCGCAGAGTCGGACACAACTGAGTGACTGAACTGAATTGAGCCCTGGAATTTGCCATTGATTTGGGCAAACTAGCTGCGCTCACTGCTACTAGGGTGTCATTAGTTCTAGCCCTTTCATAACACAGAGTTAGGAATTATATGCATGTCTGTATGAATGGATATTTTAATCACAAGTTCATATGGATAACTCTAATTCCCATCCAACATTGCCGAGGTCTTCACTGTCTTCTTCTATTTCCTATTTTTATTTCCCTTCTTCTACAGTGAAAATCCTAGTTCCCAACATAGCAAGGAATTTACTCATTTGCTCAGTCCTACAATACACACAGAACAATTGTGAAATTGCTATTTCTCTACCACTGTACATAACAGCCTACTACACTTGGTTCAAGATTTCTTGTTTTTATTTTTGTAAGTCCTTTTATCTTAGGTTAAAGGTATATAATCAATTTCTGTGTTAAAAGTTTACTTGGATTCATTTTTTTTATTCTGAGAATTTGTTATTAAAGTACAGTCAGTTCATCTGCTGCTGTCTGTATTCAGTTTTAGAAGTTTTTTCCCTCCCAACCTTGTTAATTTCATTTTTTAAAAATATATAAAATATTAAAAAGTTTCCAAAACTCATAACTACACAAAAAGGTTTAACAGAGCATAGCCACTCCCTCCACCATCCCTTTGACTCTGTTCCTACCCATTCCTCACAGGTAACTAATTAGTTTCTGGTTATCTCTTCTCTATTTACTTTTGCTATATCAAAATATTATGTTTTCTTCATGTGGAACAGAGAAATGGGACAGAATACTGGATCAAGAAAGAATTTTAAGATGGAAGACATAACAGAATGTTTGCATTATTTTGTAAATGATTCCACAGAAACTGAAATTGAAGATGTAGAAGGGATAGGATAACTACAGAAGGAAATATCCATCAAAATTCCTTCTGCCTAATTTGAGGGACATTGAAGAATTCCCATATTCCAAAATAAGACTGCCATCCTGTTTTGTAACCTTCCAAATTACTAATATCTATGGCTCTAGATTCATGGGGTCGCAAAGAGTTGGACACGACTGAGCGACTGATCTGATCTGATCTGATCTGATGGCTCTAGAGAACTCACATAAAAATAGGGTTATTATTTAGAAGGATAATTAAGCTAACACTACCTACTAATGTGGGGCTTCCCTGGTGGCTCAGTATTAACAAATCCACGTGCTAATGCAGGAGATATGGGCTCAATCCCTGGGTCAGGAAGATCCCTTAGAGAAAGAAAGGGCAACCCACTCCAGTATTTTTGCCTGGGAAATCCCATGGACAGAGGAGTCTCACAAAAGAGTTGGACACAACTTAGCAACTGAACAATTACAATCTATTAATGGCAGTAGGAGAAATTCTGCCCTGGCAAGAGGGAAGTTTCAAACTTGAGCTAGACATTTAAGAGGAAAAGAGGTGAGAAGAGAATGACTAAAACGAGGATCTGTATACTAGCACTGACAGATAATAATGATTGCGCTAGAAAAACAAACTCACATCTCTAGGAACCTCTTGGAAAATTTACTAATATGCTAATGAGTAACAGGGTTATTCCTCATGATGCTGTCAGTGTGGCACAGAGGGAAGAACATAAACTTCACAGAGAGGTCTGGCCTTAAATCCCAAATGAATTACCTAATAGCTACATAACCACTGGCAAGTTATTACTTAACATCTCAGAGCCGCAGTTTTCTTACCTATCATGTTAATATAGGACATAAACAGAATAATGTACAGCATTGCCCTGGCCCAGATGAGTGTGCACACTCAGGTGTGTTCGACTCTGTGTGACTCTATGGACTGTAGCACACCAGGCTCCTCTGCCCACGGAATTTTCCAGGCAAGAATAATGGAGTGGGTTGCCATTTCCTTCTCCAGGGGATCTTCCCAACTCAGGGATCGAATTTCTGACTCTTGCACCTGGCCCAGAACATGTGTTTAATAAGTAGTTCCTATAATCAACACAGATTAACAAGGTAAAGTTCTACAATAACATGCCTGAGAGGAATCTGTGCAATCACACCATCTCAGGAAGTATTTGGGGCTTTCTGGGTAGCTCAGCAGTAAAGAATTCGCCTGCAGTGCAGGAAACATAGGAGACCTGGGTTCAATTCCTGGGTCAGGAAGATCCCCTGGAGGAGGTCATGGCAATCCACTCCAGTATTCTTGCCAGGAAAATTCCAAGGACAAGGAGCCTGGTGGGCTACTTACTTAGTCCATGGGGTCACAAAGAGTTGGACACAACTGATCATGCACATACGCAGATGGTATTTGGTAAGAGGAAAAAAAAAGTCCACGTAATTCCAATTCTCAATTTTCAGAATGTCCCAGAATCTATTTTTAAAAGTGTAAAAATATATGCTGACATACTAAAGTGCCAATGATTTAAAAGAAACCATTCTAGGTAGATGTTGATCAAACGTTAAAAACCTCTAGTTATAAGATGAATATCTTCTGGGGATTTAATGTACAACATGGTGACTACAGTGTGGTTCAGATGGTAAAGAATCTGCCTGCAATGGGGCAGTGACCCAGGTTCAATCCCTGGGTCGGGAAAATCCTCTGGAGAAGGAAATGACAACCCACTCCAGCATTCCTGCCTGGAAAATCCCATGGACAGAGGAGCCTGGTGGGCTACAGTCCATAGGGAGGCAGTCAGTCAGACACAACTGGGCAACTAACACTTTCACTTCACTTTCATTGCATACTTGAAAGCTGCTATAGAACAGATCTTAAATATCCTACATACACACACACACACACACACAGCTAATTATAGGAGGTGATGGATGTATTAACTCACCTTAACTTCCATAATCATTTTGCAATTTATATATCAAATGATCACTTTGTACACCTTAAACTTACACAATGTTATATGTTAATTGTATCAATTATATCTCAATAAAGCTGGAGAAAGTAATAATAGAAACTATTTTGCAAGTTAACTGCTAACAACTCAGAATAAACTAAGGCATACCTACAGCTCACAAAGAAATGAACATAAATGTATTACAAGCAATATTATCCAATCTTATAATTTTATAAATTCATATACACACAAGAGAATTAAGGACACTGAATAAAACAGTATTTCAAGTTTCTATTTTATTTTCAAATTAATCTACAAACCAAAATGTAACATGGAAAGTCTTAAATGACCTTTAATTAAATACTGAAAAATACAATAAACTTTCAGAGCCTAGAATCAGTAATAATAACCCCAAAGCCCCACACATAAGTCTTAATATGTGCAATGGCAATGAGACTCAAAGCATACAATTTTATCCTATAGACCGTCGTTTTCCTTGACAACTAGTAATGACTTCTCTTTCATCTTAAATAATCGGCGTGTGGTCTATTTCTGTTCTAGAAGATGCGCTTAAAGGTCACAATCTCAGTTTGCAATACTAAGATGATTAGAATGCATCAACAATGCAATCCCGAATGTCTTAGAAAACTTTCCAGTAGGGTGCTAATCCACAGACAGAGCTATTTTGCTTGTGGAGGGAGAAAGACGCATCCACACCCTGTACTAAGAGAAAAGGAAGGAGTGGGGGAAAAAAGGGAAAGAGAGAGAGAGGAAAAATAACAAAGCACTGCTTCCATAAACAAATGAAAGTCTGTTCTTAAACTTTGGGAAATTCTATCTTCCTCTACCAAATAATAATAAAACTAACAAGGCAATCATTTGTGTTTTGAAGCAGAAAAAGACTACGGAGAGAAAAGGAAAAAAACATTTTGTCATGTACTGAACTTACAAGTATTCAAAATCCTTAAACTCCACCTCCACCAAATACTGAGCATCACATCCTTTTCAAAATAAATCTAACATGAAACCACTGGACTCATTTTTAGCGCTCGGTAGAGAACTTTTATCTCTCCCAGCGCTCACCACCAATAACCCTTCTGGGCAGCCCTGAATAACCGCTATTCTCGGGACAAACAAGAGCTCGCGTTCCAGTACCCCGGAGGAGCCTCCGGGCGCGGAGAGGAACTAGGGGTCTGGAGGCCAAGGACCACTGACCGCCCCCTCGCTGCCCAGAGCTAGAGGTCCGAGCCGCCCAGGAAGTGCCCGAAGCGGCGGCCGAGCGGCGGTCCCCGCACCCCAGCGGAGTGCCATCGAGGCGCACCCGCCCCGTCCCTCCCAGGCAAGGTCCGCCTCCCCGAGTCCCCAGTCTTCGAGTAAGGAGGGACCTCGCCGACCCCGAGCCGCCTTCCTGAGTCGGGTCCCGCCCGGATGGCCCCGCGCCGCCTCCCGGGCCGTGTTCCGCCAGGGCGGATCCGCGGCGCCTCCTGCCCCCGCGGGGCGCACCGACGAGCCGCTGCTTGCGCGGCCGCCGCCTACCTGGAGGGAGCTGGGGCCCGCGTGGACTGGGGGTGCGGTGGTCGGCTGGGCGCTCAGCAGCCCCTGGCGCGCGAAGCCAGCGTGCAGAGCGCAGTGCACCGCGGAGACCAGCGCCGCGAAGATCCGCCGACCACACCCAGGCCCGCGCCGCCCAGCAGCCAACTCCGCGGCGCGCGAGGCCGGGGCGGGGACGTGGCTCGAGGCGCAAGGCACGAGGCACGAGGCGCGCGGACTCTGCGGGGACGCGCCGCGGGCGCGCGCAGATCCTGGAGCTTGCGCGTCCGGGGTCGGGGGGCGAAAGCTGCTGGCGCGGCGTGCAGCTTTTGCTTCCTATTTTTTCTCTCGTTTCCTGCTAGAAGGAGAAGAAAAACATTAATTCCCCGGGCAGTTTCGTTTTCTTGGTGCGGCGCCTGGACTCCGGAGCACACTTCTGAGGAGTGCCCAAGTGGTGTGGCCGGTTTCCTTCCTGCCACCGCGCAGGCCTCAGCTTGCTCGTGGGCTGGATAGAGGGGCTGACTTAGGAGACCTCCAGGTCCCATTTAGGTTTCACATTCTGTGAACTGAAGCCCCGAGACTTCCAAAATTGCCTTGGGATCCCAGCTCTATCGTCGCTAGTTGTGTGACCGTGTACCGTCTCATGGACTGTTTCATCGTGGGCAAAGTAGGGCTAGTGTACCTACCTCATGAAGGTGCGAAATTTTTTAATGAGGTAACGTTTGCACAGAGCCTGCCTCTGAATAAATGATCAACGCTTGGAAGTCATTGTTACTGCTGTCGCTGATGAAACCGGGCCTTCCAGATAACCCTGTCAATTCTCTCATCTCTGCATGAGCTAAACATCACATGGAACCGACTTTTTCCAGATTTCTAGGGCTGTTTTATGTTTAAAATGTCATAAAATGAATGCATCTACCCAGTTTGCTTCCTCTGAAGTCAGTACCGCCCGGGAGCAATTTTCCTCTCCCCCCACCCCCATCTTTCTTCTGAGTTAAATCCAGTTTGACAGACTGTTGCTATAGCATTCCTTCTCTGACGTCAAACAATTTAAAGAAACAGCCCCGGGTAGCGAAAACTGCAGAGGAGTTCTTTGTGGAGTTTCTGTGAAGAAACGTTCGAACAATATCATGAGAGAACTTTAACACCTCCGCAGCCTTCGATTTCTTCTTCAGCAGCTCCCTGAAATAAAATTTTTAGTACCTTCATGATGAGCACACCCTGACTGCAGCAGTGGAGAAGATGTGACCGTTTTGTGGAAAAGCCAGACCATGACAAAAATGGAAACAGCTGTGGTGCTAGGACGATGAAATTATAGGTGGTTCCCCCCCCTTCACCACCAGCAGATTTTTATTTTCCTTAATGTGGGGTGCTTGTTTCCATTAAGAAAAAGGAGGAGACATGCCAAATCTTCTACGTATATGTGTCTGAAAAGTTGATTGGGACCTGAATAGTTTGCAGCCATAACTATTTATGTTTTATTAATCAAATCCTGAGCATTATAATTGTCATGTTTAAGAGGAAGCAAAGGGAAATTATTATTTAAGGAACTCCTGTTATGTACCAGGCTCCCTGCTTTCTTACACTGTACTTAATTCTCATACTAATTTTTCAGTGTGCAGTCTATCTCTGTTTTACAGATCAAAAAAAAAAAATAAGGCTCAATGAGATTAAGTAATTTATATAGAATTACACAGTGTCACAGACTTTATATGGAATCCAGATTGGATCGACTCCTGAGGGAGGAGAATCGTTCAGATTCTTTTCTGTCCCCTGCTTATGCACTGGCACTTAACAAATATTATAGTTCTTTGAGAGATTATTGGGTTAAGATTATCAGTTGAAAAGCAAGTTACTGGTATTTAGGAAAACCCAATGGAAAATATTGAGTTATTCTCTTCCAGGAAAGATTAGGGGAAATATAAATCAACAGCTCCTAAACACAAAAACCTGAAAAAAATGTTACAAGAATTTTATTTCCCATTATTTGAAGATTTATGAATAAATTACACAAAATGATCACTTCAACCTTCCTGAAAATTTGATGTGGACCGAGAAATTACTGAAAGAATAAAGTCCAAGTACAAAAAAGCAAAGTTTAATTATTATCCAAACTAGTCCACGTCCAAGAATATTATATTTCTGTTTTGCCACATCTGCTGCACATTTCCCTGAAAAGAACACTTACTTGTTAAAGGACAAGCCTGTATTACAAATCTGAAAGTGGAGATGTTGAAAAGAATTTCTTTAGCAGGAATAATTTTCTAAAAACACAGCGATACATCTAACTGATCCAGCAATTAGTAATCTTTCACATGATAATATAATCCATGTAGAAAGACAGAGAGTGAAGGAAAGAAAGAGAGAAAGAAGGAAGAGAGAGAAGGAAGAGAGAGAGAAAGAAAGGTAGGTAGTTTTAATATTCTTCAAGCCTGTGGATTTGTGTAGACTATTGTGTAATGATGTATCCTGCCTGCTTCTAATAATTAAATCCAATGTTCTTGTGTTTGGATGCCACTGGCTGGTATTTAGATTTCTAACTCATTAAGCCCATGTTGGCAAATCCTATTCTATTAAAAGAGGATGGAGGGGGGTGTCTCCCCTAGAGAACCTTGGAAGACAAAATTCCTGTCTGTTTCATCCTTGTGTTCTTTGTAATGTTTAACAGAATACCTTGTAGATTCTTAAGTACGCAGTGAACAAATGAATAAATAAGGGCACCTGGCTACTTCTTTTACTCAACCTTCATACCTACCTCCCTCAGGCCCCTACTCAGAATCATAGAAAGGAGACGAGTGATCACTATTTTTCTGGGAGTTCAGCTGTCGTTGCTTCTGCAGAGTGTTTTGCTCACTTATAACCAAGTTCAAAGAAGCTCTGTTGTTGGTTCTATATTGGATGAATCTGAAACCCATTCTCAGCAAGCTATGGTAGAATCCACAGTGCATAGGTTCATAACCTCGGCTTTTAAATCATACCCTCGTTCAGTTCAGTTCAGTCACTCAGTCGTGTCCGACTCTTTGCAACCCCGTGAACTGCAGCACTCCAGGCCTCCCTGTCCATCACCAACTCCCGGAGCTTACTCAAACTCGTGTCCATTGAGTTGGTGATGCCATCCAACCATCTCATCCTCTGTCATCCCCTTCTCCTTGTGCCTTCAATCTTTCCCAGCATCAGGGTCTTTTCAGATGAATCAGCTCTTAGCATCAGGTGGCCAGAGTACTGGAGTTTCAGCTTTAACGTCAGTCCTTCCAGTGAACACCCAGGACTGATTTCCTTTAGGATGGACTGGTTGGATCTCCTTGCAGTCCAAAGGACTCTCAAGAGTCTTCTCCAATACCACAGTTCAAAAGCATCTATTCTTTGGTGCTCAGCTTTCTTTATAGTCCAACTCTCACATCCATACATGACCACTGGAAAAACCATAGCCTTGACTAGACGGACCTTTGTTGACGAAGTAATGTTTCTGCTCTTTAATATGCTGTCTAGGTTGGTCATAACTTTCCTTCCAAGGAGTAAGTGTCTTTTAATTTCATGGCTGCAATCACCATCTGCAGTAATTTTGGAGCCCCCCAAAATAAAGTCAGCCATTGTTTCCACTGTTTCCCCATCTATTTGCCATGAAGTGATGGGATCGGATGCCATGATCTTAGTTTTTTGAATGTTGAGCTTTAAGCCAACTTTTTCACTCTCACTTTCCTCAAGAGGCTCATTAGTTCTTCTTCACTTTCTGCCATAAGGGTGGTGTCCTCTGCAGATCTGAGGTTATTGATATTTCTCCCGGCAATCTTGATTCCAGCTTGTGCTTCTTCCAGCCCAGCGTTTCTCATGATGTACTTTGCATCTAAGTTTAATAAGCAGGGTGACAATATATAGCCTTGACGTACTCCTTTTCCTATTTGGAACCAGTCTGCTGTTCCATGTCCAGTTCTAACTGTTGCTTCCTGACTTGCATACAGGTTTCTCAAGAGGCAGGTCAGGTGGTCTGGTATTCCCATCTCTTTCAGAATTTTCCACAGTTTATTGTGATCCACACAGTCAAAGGCTTTGGCATAGTCAATAAAGCAGAAATAGATATTTTTCTGGAACTCTCTTGCTTTTTCAGTGATCCAACGGATGTTGGCAATTTGATCTCTGGTTCCTCTGCCTTTTAGAAATAGTCTAGTTTTTTTTTTTTTTTTTCTGAGCCTACTTTGCTGTCAGACACCAAGTACATTATGAAGAACACAACAGTCAAAGTGTACAATATCCCAGTACAGAACTGTTGTAAGTGTTGTATACATTCCAATCTATTGTATGCAGGATGACACCAAGTTCTATACATGGCATATACTTTATAGAACTAAAGTAACAGGTTTTCTTCTAACTACAACTAAATAGTTCAAAAATGTTAATGGAAATTGTTTAATAGGATTTGCAGCAGAGTTCCTGAAGGATGTAAGAAGCAAATCCTTAGTAGACTCTAAGAAGTAAGTTTGTGTTGTCTTATACATCCATAATCCTGGGCAGTCATATCCAAACCCCTCCCTCTTGCTCACACACATTGCATTTTGATATCAGCTCTTTTTACAGTTTGTATTTTGAGCCCACTTTTACTGTGTTCTTCTGATCTGTTCTCCTAATACAAATAAGTTAAAGCTGTTGCATCTTTCTTCTTAGGTTCTCTAATGGCAATTTGGGTCTATTGTCTATATGAACATCAGTGACCTTAGTCACTGTACTTGATTAATGATGTCTGTCTCAGGCATAGGAGGCGAAACAGAATCACCCAAACATATATTTGCTGCACTAGGTCCTATGGTTCATGTCTCTGGAATCTGTTATTGAAAATGGACAGGCAAAGTGGAAAGAATACTAAACTGCACATCAGAAGACCTGATTTAGAGCTTTGGCTCTTGTACTAAATATCTGTGTGAGCAGATCATAACCTGCCTGTATTCTGTCTTCTTCCATATACAAAATGGGAGTGCTGGATCTTAACAGGATTGGCAAATAGCAGTGATGCCATCACTCAGTACTGCGCCCAACGTATAACTTCATAAATCAGAAAAGGACTCTTTCCCTCTAAGCCTCATTACCATCCCCCAAATTCTTCTGAATACAGGTATCCCCCAACCTTTCCAATAGTTAATACCACTTTGCATTTATGAAAGACGTATATTAGAATCTGTTTTTTTACTAACTGAAAAAAATCCAAGAAGGAGTTTTGCTTTTATGGGGAAAAAAGGGAAAAGGCGAAAATAGCATTCAGCATTTGTTTTCCAACAGCCCTGGCAGAGGGAGTGCACACCCAGAGCAGCAGGGAGTGCGGCACCACCCAGCTCCTTTCCTGAGAAATACACTCAGCATCTCAGCATCCAGCCTCCATAGCTTTGAACTGTGTCTGTGAACATCTGGGCTTTATCTTGGTTTATTTTGTACTTCCATTAGCCATATTGGTCCTAACATAATTACTTCTTCACTTTAGACCATTTTGGCTTAAAAATGGTTTCCTAAGAAGGTTCTGCTTTTGAATAGTGGAGGAAACCTGTACCACACACCAGAAAGGCACTCTGATCTACTGGCTTATAAGTGAGAAAAAGCATTGTATCAGGGGCTTCCCAGGTAGCACTAGTGGGGGACATCCCAGGTGGTACTAGTGGTTAAAGAACCCGCCTGCCAATGCAGGAGATTTAGAGATGTGAGTTTGATCCCTGGGTCCAAAAGATCCCCTGGAGACGGGCATGGCAACACACTCCACTATTCTTGCCTGGAGAATCCTGTGGACAGAGGAGCCTGGTGGGCTACAGTCTATGGGGTCGCAGAGTTGGACACAACTGAAGCTACCTTCTCCAAACTTAGTGGATTAGCACAACAGCAATTGTTTATATTGCTCACAAAAGCCTACTTAGGCAGGGCTCTGCTGACACTCTCTGCTCTGTTCTGGACAGTGTCAGTTAGTTTGACTCTATGTTCAAGATGGCTGTGTGATATGGCTGGCACTATTGAGCTAGCTGTTGGTTATAAGATCAGCCAGGGTCTTTGTTCCTCTAAAGTTAGGCCTTTCTGTGGGCTACTTGGAATTCCTTATGCTACAGTGGCTGGGTTCCAAGAGCAAGTCTTCTAAGAGAATGAGGAAATGCATTGCATTTTTATGACTTAACTTTGGGAAGCACATACTATAGCTTTCAGCATTCTCTCTTGGTCTAAGTAGTCACAAATTCAAGTCATAGGAACATAGATCTCTTTTTAAGAAAAAAAATTTTTTTGATTGAAGTATAGTTGATTTACAATTTTGTGCCAATCTCTGCTTTACCACAAAGTGACTCAGTTATTTACATATACACATTCTTTTTTATATCCTTTTTCATTCTGGTTTATCATAAGAAATTGAGTATAGTTCCCTGGGCTATACATTAGGACTTTGTTGTTTATCCAGTATAAATGCAATAACTTGCATCTACCAATCCCAAGCTCCCAGTCTATCCCTCTTCTCCAGCTCCCCTTGGCAAACACAAGTCTGTTCTGTATGTCTATGAGTCAGTTTCCATCTTGTAGATAGATTCATTTCTGCCATATTTTAGATTCCACTTATAAGTGATATCATATGGCATTTGTCTTTCTCTTTCTGATTTACTTCATTTGATATGATAATTTATGCTTGCATCCATGTTGTTGCAAATGTCATTTTGTTCTTTTTATGGCTGAGTAACATCCATTGTATATAGGGACATAAACCTCTTGATGGAAGAATAGCAAAGTTCTAGAAGAGCATGTAGGTTGACACCTATTGTTGCAGCCATTCTTGAAAATACAATCTGCCGTGAGCATATTTTCTGACCCTGGATTAAGGTGTGAATCTAAAAATCTAAAATTCTACTTTTCCATTCCTTTTTCCTGTTTAACATTGCTTTTGTTTATTTATGCTAATATCTAATAGATATTTTAAACAATGGAAAATGTCTTGCTTTCTATGCTAGTCTGGTTTTTGCGCTTAAAAACTTTTTTTAAAAAATTATCATGTTGTGAAATTGATCTTTTTCTTTTGGTATGTGGTTCTATGATTTTAAAAGCATGTACAGATTCCTGTAACCATAACTACAATCAGGATACAGAACAGTTCTATCATCCTCTCCAATTTCCTCATGCCATCCTTTTATTATTATTATTACTATTATCTTCCCTCCCTCCCTAACTCCTAAAAACCATTGGTCTGTCTTCCATCCCTACAGCCTTGTCTTTTCGAGAATGTTATTAATATATAAATGGAATCATACTGTATGAAACCTTTTGAGACTAGCTTCTTTCACTCAGCCTAATGCCTTGTTCCATCTTACTACTGTGTAGTAGTCCATGGTATGGAAGTACCACAGTTTGCTTACCTATTCACCCAGTCAATGACATTTGGAATGTTTTCCAATTTGGGGAAATTATTAACAGAATTTCTATAAATACTTATGTACTATCCAAATGGCAGTGTTTATGTTAACTTATGTTTTCGTTTTTCTAGAGCAGATAACCATGAGTGGGATTGTTGTATTACATGGTTAGTGTATGAGAAACTGCCAAATCATTTTCTGGAGTGGCTGGTCCATTTTTCATTCTCACCAGCAATGTATGGGGAGTTCGAGTTGCTCTGAGTCCTTCTCAGCACTTGATATTGTCAGTGTTTGTTTTTTTAATTTCAGCCTTTCAAATAGGTATGTAGTAGTACCTCATCACGGAGAAGGCAATGGCAACCCACTCCAGTACTCTTGCCTGGAAAATCCCATGTACGGAGGAGCCTGGTAGGCTGCAGTCCATGGGGTTGCGAAGAGTCGGATACGACTGAGCATCTTCACTTTCACTTTTCACATTCATGCATTGGAGAAGGAAATGACAACCCACTCCAGTGTTCTTGCTTGGAGAATCCCAGGGACGGGGGAGCCTCATGGGCTGCCGTCTATGGGGTCGCACAGAGTTGGACACAACTGAAGTGACTTAGCAGCAGCAGCAGCAGCAGTACCTCATCATAGCAGTTTATTATTGTAAATTCTTCAGTGTCATACGTACATGTTATCTCCTGCCTTTCCCTACCTTGATCCAGTCCATGCATTTCTGTCAAATAAGTTTTCCTATAACACAGTACTGATTAGATTCATTCTTGGCTCAGAGAACCTGCAGCACTTTCCAATTACTTACTGAATTGAATATATCTGCCTTGCAAGGCCTTACATAATCTGACTCCAACCTACTTTCCCAGGTTCATCTTTTACTTCTTTATTTTTCTCTCAATCTAGTCCTTTTGTTCTTCTGAAAGGAGGTTCTTTGCCTTCTTATTTTTCTCAGTGCTGTTCCCAAAACTGTCTCCTCTGTCCTTTCTTCTGTATTTCTCAAGAAACAAGAATTTGAGGAGTCTGTCCTTGATTCTCTGTGCCTGGAATACCACCGTGAAATACCATGCAATGTATCCTAGACACTCTCCCCAGGCTCTTGGATCACCCTCCTGGGCAGCTCAACAAATCCAAAACCAGCCGGTATCCAGCTGAGAAATATCTCCTTTGCGGATATAGACCAACTACGTTCCCAGTAATTCTACTTGGAAATAATGATATCATCTCATGTCTATCTTACCAATTCTCTGAGAGGTTTTTGAAACATTTTTGAGATTTAAGATTAATGATATGGTAATTTTTCAAAGACTTTTCAATAAAGCATGAAGAGCTCTGATAGCTGTCAACAATATGTCACTTCCCTTCAGTAAATGAAAGCTGAGAAAGAATAATTTAATAACATTAATAGTTCCTGAAAAAAACAGTTGCTTTTGTCTGATACCAAGTCACCTACCCTGGACTTCAAACTCTACTTATGAAGTTAAAAAAAAAAAAAGAAAGGAGATATATAAATCAGCTACTACTCTAAACATTTTTATTTAACTGTTGAAGAGACAGCATTCTCAGTAACAACAACATTAACAAACCTGCTCTTTAGAACAAACCTCTAAGGTTAAGGGAATGATTTTAAAAGCTTCTGCTTGCTCCAAGGATTAAGAGAAAAAGGTTTATTTGTTCTGTCTCAGTCATATTTTCTAAGTGGACCAGAATATCTAAATAATGTTTTTGAAAGCCCATATAAATTCTAAGAAAGTTAAATGAAATCGTTAATGATAGCAAATTCAGTTTAGGTCAAGAGTATAATATATTCAAGTTACATTCTACATAACTTCCTTCTTCTATAATTATGCCCATAATTACAGTATACAGAGCATAATATATTATTTTGTATGGTCTAGAGGTTTACAATTACATAACTATTCCATACCAAATTCTTACGTCTAGGGCTCCTGTCTTATCACTATATCTTTAATCTTAGGACAGCACCAACATGTAGGGATCCCTAGTGTTTGTTCAATGAATGAAAGAATGTAGAGCTCTAAGGAGAGTTTGCTGGGAGTTTCATTCATTTATCTGTGAGTATTTGATAAGTTCTCAGAAAAAAAGATAACTTCAAAGCTATTTAGGAATAAATAGAATCAGGCTAGCAAAATGCTTGATTCAATATTAATGATTCTAGGAGCAGAGTCTTCTGGCAAGTAAGGTAGTTAAACTGGTGTGGAAGCAGAGCATAAGTTCTAAGGCTTGGGACAGTTTTACACTTTTCCTTCACAACCTGTGAGCTCTGAGCTATCTTCACAGTGGTGGCTGTGAAGGTAGCTACCATCTCCTTCTGTTGTCATTTTAGTTTTTTTTTTTTTTTTGGCTGCTCAGCATGTGGGATCTAGGTTCCTCAGACCAGGGATGGAACCCACTCACTTTGCAGTGGAAGCCCAGAGTCCTAACTCTTGGACTGCCAGAGAAGTCCCATCATTTTAGTTCTTAATGTGATATGGGGATGGAGGGGGGCTGCTCCCACATTCTGTTATCCAAATGGCAGCAGTGAATAAGGGTTTCTGGAGCAATGCACTTTCTTCAGGGGACAAGAATGGGAGAAGATCACTTGGCAGAAGCCAGCTTCTGTTCTCAGAGTTTGTGCTGAGCACACTAATGGGTGTGATATCGTCACTTTTTTTTAAGTGTTCTGTGGGAAAGCCCAGCCCTTTATGCTGATGCAAGAATATTAGTGAGGTAATGCTGATTTAAACATAACCAGCATTGTTAAAAAACAGAACTGCTTTTCTCTTCTTTACAGTACCTCTAGGGGGAAAACCAACGCATAGGACTGAAAATAAATATCTATAATGCTCTAGATTTAATGGTCTAGATTGAAGGCAGGGGGAGAAGGCGATGACAGAGGATGAGATGGTTGAATGGCATCACCGGCTTGATGGATATGTGTTTGAGCAAGCTTCTGGAGTTAGTGATGGACAGGGAAGCCTGGAGTGCTGCAGTCCATAGGGTCACAGAGTCGCACATGACTGAGCAACTGAACTGAACGGAAAATGCTCTAGAAATGCAGCAGAGTTAATATTTTTTCCTAATAGAAACAATCTTCTTTACAACAGAAATCCTAATATAGTAGTATTTCCCTTTCAGTACCTTTTAGGTTTATATACATTTATTGAATATTTAGGAGTCAGCACTTCACATCATTTACCTCATTTACTACCTACAACTTATAAGGAGATACTATTATTCCTATTGTGAAAAGGAGATTTAGATTCAGAGAGAGTAGAATATTGCTCAAGGTCCTAAGGTAGTGCCAGGGGATGAGCATAAAAGATTCAGGCTCCCATCCTTTTTATCTTCTTCTTATCCTTCTTATCAAAACTAAATAGCATATTAGAAAGCAGAGACATTACTTTGCCAATAAAGGTCCATATATTCCAAGCTATGGTTTTTCCAGTAGTCATGAACAGATGTGAAAGTTGGACCATAAAGAAGGCTGAGTGCTAAAAAATTGATGCTTTTGAATTGTGGTGCTGGAGAAAACTCTTGAGAATCTCTTGGACAGCAAAGAGATCAAACCAGTCAATCATAAAGGAAATCAACACTGAATATTAATTGGAAGGATTGATGCTGAAGTTGAAGCTCCCATAGTTTGGCCACCTGATGTGAAGAGCCAACTGATTGGAAAAGACCCTGATGCTGGGAAAGACTGAGGGCAGGAGGAGAAGGGGGCAACAGAGGATGAGATAGTTGGATGACATCAGCAACTCAATGGACCTGAGTTTAAGCAAATTCTGGGAGATAGAGAAGGACAGTGAAGCCTGGTGTGCTGCAATCCGTGGGGTCACAAAGAGTCAGACATGACTTAGCAACTGAGCAACAATATCCTCTATCTCCAACAGCCATCCTAGCTTCCCCAGTAACTATACTACCAAAGGAAAGGGCTATGCAAATTTTATGCAAATATAGCTTCAAAACATGCCCTTCCCTCAGCAATATCCTGGCCCTGGAGACTCTCCTGTATCAAATCAAATGCCTAAAACATGGTAGAGTTTTCAAATGGAGCCAGAACTTTCTGACTTGATGCTTGGATGTGTTCCCATCCCTGCTCTTTGAAGCTGACTCTCCAACAGTAACACAACTACTTTCACTTAGGTTTCATTTTGGACATTGTATTTCTTTCTAAATTAGGAGCAAAACCTCTGGTTAATGAATGTCTCAGAGGTTTTTCTATCTCTTCAGTTGTATTACATAAATAAAAACCAGGCAGGTAGAGAATTTAACTGCTCCACCCTCATCCAACTTGACTTGCCCCAACACTTACCCAAATCCCAGAGAGGTCACAAATTCTTTCAATCTGAGAACATCAATTTCTTTGCTCTTTTTGTCCCTGCTCTCTTTATCAGGATAGCTACTTACTGCTCTTCCTGTTTTGCTTTAAACTGAAATGAATTTGAGCTTTTATCCCTTCTGTTGTTTGGATTTCCGGGCTTAAAAGCTTTGAATCAGGATGACATTAATCCTAATTTTTCTGCAATGTGGCATTATTGCTCATTACAGATATTTGTACTGCTCCATCTTACTTTATGAGAATTTCATGGACTTTCTCATTGGAAATGAGTCAGTGATTTGGAATTTGCATCTTCCTAAGTAACAAGTAGGCTGTCTCATTTTTTAAGGCTCATCTCTTAAAGAAAATTCTACTCCAACTTACCAATTTCTTTCAAAATCTGATTTACTTACAGCCAAACCCAGAATTTAATTAACTAGTATTTACATTATTAGCAATGTCCAAACTTAAATGTATTTTCTGTAGAGATCAACCCCAGGGCAGCTGCACAGCCTCTGCAAGAAGGTTCCTCTTCTTTGGTGACAATGAGTCAGATTTGTATTAACTCAGAAATGAATTTAAGGAGGAAAAAAAAAAAAGAAATTTTGTCATCTTATGAGTAACTGTTTCATCTTGGTTTAGTTGATAAAGCAGCAGCTCTAAAAATAAAACTTACTGTACATTTGTTCTTTTTTCTTTATTTTAAAAACCAAACTCTTAACTTTGTCTTTTGGCATACCTAATGAATATGTAATTTAACAAAATGATTTCAAGTATTAGTAGTTGGAAGGAATTTCTTGGCTTGGGGATGGTGTGCTAATTGTTTCGGTCCACATATGAGCTGAAATACAAATTTCAATGAAGTTTAAATATCCCCAATTTATTTTCCATGAAATCAGACCTAGTGTCTTTTTCCACATTGACAATAATTGCCTAATAAGTCTAACTAGACCAACTAAAACATGACAATTTCCAGATCTTTTTCTTCTTCAATCTGCAACTATGTATATTTTGTACATTTTAGTGATGTTTATTAAAATCTTCCTTTTATTGAAGTTATTTGTGCAATTCTCTAAAAATTAATTGTGTAAATAAGACTCTTAAAGATACAGATCAAGTCTGAACCATCTTTGTATCCCTCAGGGGACCAAACAGAGTTTTCTGAGTTTCCATGCTTCAATCCATCCAATATACTACTGTTAAATTAATTTTTTTTTGAAGTTCAACTTTGCTTAAGTAACTTTTTGGATAAGAATCTACAACATTTTCTGATTGTTTACTGAATTAATCATTCTTGTCACACCTGGCACTCATAGCCTGACATTATCTAGCCATAACCTGTCTGTCCCAGCTTTTTCTCTGTGGTATTTTCCATTGTAACTTGCCTCTTCCTACTTCTGAGAAGAGGTCCGGGGGCTTCCCATTTTCCCTGTGCTGTTCTCTTGAACTAGAGTGCCTCATAGAAGAACCTGTCCACAAAGCCACAACTGATCCTCCCAATCGAATCTCTCCTTGTTTCTGATCTTTGCAGCCCTCGATTTATACTGCTCTTGTGTACTTCTGTAACTACTGCCCCACTTCAGCTTAAATTATTGTAATCTGTGTGCTTGTCTTATCTCCCAGATTTGAGAGGAGGTGACTGTGTGGATCACAATAAACTGTGGGAAATTCTGAAAGAGATGAGAATATCAGACCACCTGACCTGCCTCTTGAGAAATCTGTATGCAGGTCAGGAAGCAACAGTTAGAACTGGACATGGAACAACAGACTGGTTCCAAATAGGAAAAGGAGTATGTCAAGGCTGTATATTGTCACCCTGCTTATTTAACTTCTGTGCAGAGTACATCATGAGAAACGCTGGGCTGGAAGAAGCACAAGCTGAAATCAAGATTGCCAGGAGAAATATCAATAACCTCAGATATGCAGATGACACCACCCTTATGGCAGAAAGTGAAGAGGAACTAAAAAGCCTCTTGAAGAAAGTGAAAGAGGAGTGTGAAAAAGTTGGCTTAAAGCTCAACATTCAGAAAACTAAGATCATGGCATCTGGTCCCATCACTTCATGGGAAATAGATGGGGAAACAGTGGAAACAGTGTCAGACTTTATCTTTTTGGGCTCCAAAATCACTGCAGATGGTGATTGCAGCCATGAAATTAAAAGACGCTTACTCCTTGGAAGGAAAGTTATGACCAACCTAGATAGCATATTCAAAAGCAGAGACATTACTCTGCCAACAAAGGTCGGTCTAGTCGAGGCTATGGTTTTTCCTGTGGTCATGTATGGATGTGAGAGTTGGACTGTGAAGAAGGCTGAGTGCTGAAGAATTGATGCTTTTGAACTGTGGTGTTGGAGAAGACTCTTGAGAGTCCCTTGGACTGCAAGGAGATCTAACCAGTCCATTCTGAAGGAGATGAGCCCTGGGATTTCTTTGGAAGGAATGATGCTAAAGCTGAAAGTCCAGTACTTTGGCCACCTCATGCGAAGAGTAAACTCACTGGAAAAGACCCTGATGCTAGGAGGGATCTGGGGCAGGCGGAGAAGGGGACAACAGAGGATGAGATGGCTGGATGGCATCACTGACTCAATGGACGTGAGTCTGGGCGAACTCCGGGAGTTGGTGATGGACAGGGAGGCCTGGCATGCTGCGATTCATGGGGTCACAAAGAGTTGGACACGACTGAGTGACTGAACTGAACTGGAGAGAACAAGAGCTATGAGGTTGGAAAATCTACGTTCATATAGTACCTCTATCACTTTTGAGCTTTTTTTCCCCCACTTTCAGAAAAGTCATTGATTCACTTGCCCTCTCATGCTTTGAGTTATCAC